>NW_019154097.1:1259365-1331339 GCF_002288905.1 Enhydra lutris kenyoni
GATAAGCTTGGAATACTAGATTTTTAAAAATACACTAACACTTCTCACGGATGTCAGTGTGATATAGTGGAAAGAACATAGTCTTGTTTTTTTTTTTTTAAGGGACAGAGGGAATCTTTTTTCTTTAATTTAAAGATTTTATTTGTTTATTTGACAGAGAAAGATCACAAGTAGGCAGAGAGGCAGGCAGAAAGAGAGATAGGGAAGCAGGCTCCCTGATGAGCAGAGAGCCCGATGCAGGACTCGATCCCAGGACCCTGAGATCATGACCTGAGCTGAAGGCAGAGGCTTAACCCACTGAGCCACCCAGGCGCCCAAGAACATAGTCTTTTGAATCAAATGGACTTTGGCCAAACCACAGTAGTATTACCGAGCCAGGTATAACCAGTCAGATATACTTGGAGAAGCCTTCTGACAAGTTCAGTTTCTAATTTTGTTATTTTTAAAATGGGGATATTCACGCCTGCCTTGTGAAATTGTTTTGAGAATTAGAAGAGATCATGTATGTGAAGTGCTACATGCAGTGACTAGTCATAGTAGGTCCATATTCTGTCAGTTCCCTCTCACTTGAACAGGGACAAACATGCCATTCGATGGCAGCACCTTCCTTCTGATTCTCCCATTGTCCACTTGCTGCTTCTCATCATAAGATCTTAATACAAATAAAAACATGAGTGTTTTCTACCACCAGATAGTCATTTGTTTTATCTGTATCTTGTCTACTTCTCAATTAAAAATAATAATTAAAGGCTAGAACGCACTGAACTGGGTGCCCAAGTGGGCAAGGGGAAGGAGTAGGAAGGAAAAGCACAGAGGGGGTGTACCAGACAGCCTGAAAGTTCAGAGATCTCAAAGCCAAAGCTGCTCCTCAACAGAAGTCTTGCTATTCACCATGAGTAAATCCTGCTATTTCCACTCATGGACAAACGGAGTCTCTTCTCAAAAAGTTATCGCTGAAATCTATGGCTATGGTTTATGTTTTCTGTGGGGCCACTCTCTCACAGAGCACAGATGATTCTGGATACCAACAGTGTTCCCTTGCTTCTTCCCACCCATCAGCCTCTGTTCTGAGTTTCAGATGATTAGCTGACCCATTTCTACAACAAATTGTGATAGTACTATATTCTTTAGCACAATTTTGGGTCAAGCCACATTTTGATTAGTTGCTTTGGGTTTGTTTTTTTTTCTTCCCAAACTGCTCCTGAAAACCTTCAAACTTAACCTCTTATCCAACTTCCTCGCCAGCTACTTTATTAAGAAGGTTGAAGGAACCCAAAGTGAGTCCTTCCTATATCCTCCATATTTCTCCTTATGTAGACTGGTCTTCCACCACTCAATTTTTTATAACTTAGCGGAAGGAGGTGACTTATTTATACCCCTTTTCAATCTCAGCCTCTCTTGTTACACTCTGTGATAGCCTCACGACTAATTTCTCAGCCTCTGCTACACCAATATTTAGGACGGTCATTCTCATTAGACAAGTCAGAACATGTCATTCCTTTCTCCAAAACATTTCCATAGATCTTTATGCCCTAAGGCCAAATGCCAGATCTGCATGATGGCATGTGATAGCACAAGTTCCATCTGCTTTCTCCAACATCAGTATCTGCTACATGTTCTTTCCTTTTCAGGTTAACTGATAATTTTCTGGATCCTAACCATTCTGCAGCCTTACACCCTTCCATGTATTTGCTCATGAGTTTTCCCTTTAAATTTTATAGATCCTCTCCATCTTTTCTCCACCAATGACCTCTCAAAGTTGAACTCAGAATTACCTATTTCATATGTTTTCTCTGATTTCCCAAACTGGAATTAATTCTCTTTATATTTTTTGCTGCTTCTTTCTCAATTCTAAGATTTATATTTACCTATCTTCTTCTTTCTGTCTCTCACTCTCTCTCTTTCTCTCTTTCTCCAGGAGACTATAGCTCCTTGATGTGAAAATAAGTGTTAATGATCTACTTTCCCAGAGTACAGAGGATAATGTTTTGATTATAGCAAGTGTCAATAAAGGCTTGGTGAATGAGTAAATACAAAAGGAGGTGCTATTTATTTATACTCCCCTTGCTATAACCAATTCTCATAGCAGAGATTAAGATGGTAAAATTTGTGATGAAACACAAAGTGGACATTTTCTTCTTTACAATCTTATGGATAAACTTGAAGGATTTTGAGGGATGGACAGCCCCCTTCCAGATGTCCTCAGCCTGAAAAATTCCTAACTTGGGACTGAATTAAAGGAACTGCTCCCTAAGTCCAGGATACCAGAACTATGTTTAAAGTCATAAACCCAGTAAGGGGCCAACTGCTTTCTGCTCTAAGGAAAATCCCTAGAACTCTGCAGACTTTATTGTCACTTTCAAGATGGAATATAGGCTTGGAACTCCTAAAAACACCAGGGCCTTTTGCCAGATAAAACCTAAAACCAGCAGGAAATGGCAAGGAGAGTGAACAATCATGGATCACATTTAAATTTGTCTTATTTGACCTGCAAGGGACAGAATTTATTGTGTGAAACCAGTGACATCTGAAGATACAATTTATCTAGACGCCCAAGTGGGTATTAAGCCCCTTGAAATCTGTATTTCCAGACTAGTACCTGGTTGATTAACCCCATCATTACTACCATGTATCAGCTATGAACTTAGGCATTTCCTAAAGCAGAGGAAGGTTCCCACAGAAAGTGGAGGCTGGGGACTGCCTGGTTGAATTAGCACCTATTTGGTGGGATAAATGAACAAGTTTGGAGAGTTCACCCATTTCTCCTCTAATAAGACAAACAGAACCAATTCTACCAATATATCTGCTTTAGACTATATCAAAATGAAAAAGGGGGAGATAAAAGCCTCCAAGGGCAGTTGTTCCACATATCATTCCACCTTCCACTTGTGTCTGCTCAAGGCCTTGGTGTTAATTTTAGAGAATTATAAATACATGCTTAGGGCTCAGCTACTTTCTGACCTTACCAAAAAGTTCTAGTAATAAATGACAACTGTGTTGAAGTGACTTGAACTTTTTATGGGAAAATGACTAAATCTAAATGTATTGCAACTATTAAACCACTGCTAACAGCAAACAGTCACTCCTTCGGATACAGACAATACCCCAGCTACCATTAATGAGTGTATTCTCCAACTTACAAATCAGAATAGGTCTGTTAATTCTCCAGGAATTCCTGCAATTACAAGAACTGATAGATGGTTCTCTGGCTTCTGTGGCCCTTCTGTGGCTAAAATAATAGAATTGTGATTATCGTTACTGAAATGAAACATTTTTATTTACCCACTGTAGGACATGTCTCTCGCCTCTGAGTTATGGACTACTAAAGAGAAGTTTCCCATCTAACACATGATGGTGCTGGGAATTCTTAAAACTAAAAACAGGCCATAACTTTGTTATAAACTTGACTTACGAGCTTCTTCACACAAAGAGATGTTTATACATGAATTTTTCCACTTACCATAATTTCAGATTGCAACTAAGTGGTTCTGGGATAATGCCTAATATCTCTCCACAAAATATAATCTCACTACTCCTTTAAGGGAACTCTCTGTAATCCATGCTAATCTGGTTTTCCTGTTCTCCACTCATGGGTTGTTCCCAAATCTTAGTGCATTTATATGTTTGAGATTTTCCACTAAAATATTTAAATATATAAAAAGTTGGGTCAAATTATATTATTTGAAAAGTAGACCTGAGAATATAAAAGATGTATTGCTTCTCCTGTGAGAGAAAACCCATAATGTTTCTATCATAAAACTGTATGTATGTACCCTGTAAAAATGTTCTTTTTAGCCAAATTTTGTACTAGTTCAAGCATATTATTTAAATGGAAAATACTTCAGATTTAAGTTTGTAAAAAATTCTTTTCACCAAACTATTTGTGTTATATTATTATGAAAGATGTTTATTTAGCCTCAATATTTCTATTTTCATAACCTTGAATTAACTTGTGTGTCATAAAGCTTGAACCCTTCCTATTTTTACACTGTAGTTATCTTATCATTATAAATCTTCAGGGATTTCATTTTTACACCTACAGTAAAAAGCAATGCAAATTGTAAAATGTAATATCTATCTTAGTGAGTTGAGGGAAAATAGCTAGTAATTTGCTTGGTAAGTGAAGCAAAATATTAAATGATTTATTATGAGATTTTATATTGTATTGAGAATCTGTGAAATAAATCTTACTATATTTGAATAATAACGGTGGGCAAATCACTTTCTATGACTTCTCTATCAATAGTAAAGGAACCATGATTATCCTTCATTGATTCAGGAATGGATCTATTTGTCACTTTCGACATGATAGAGCTAAGTGATGTTAGGACATAATAAGCTTCCCCTAACCATTTTGAATGTCTGTATTAGGGAGGGGGAAAAGTGGAGGGGGAAAAAAAGCAGTAAATAGTAAGGACAGTGAAGAGAAATTTGAAGGACTTTAAAAAAAGATGCAATAGAGGGGAATATATCGTGTTAAGAGTACAAGCCAAATGCATTTATGTGTGGGTGACTGATAGTGATGTGAAATCCCACAGGTCTTAGATGAAGAAAACCACAAAAAGTACTCTCAAGTATGAATCAGATGTACATGCATGGAGAAGGCAGACATTGTTCTTCATGAAAATTAATTACAGTAAAGATGTCCATTTATCTCAAAATAATTTAAAAGTTCAATGTGAAACACTAAACTTGTAAACGTATTTTTTAAATTAACAAAAATTTGAAAACATCTGAGATTAGCTAAAAATTTGAAAAAAATGAAAAGAAGTTTAATTTCTCTGTCAGATAATGAATACACTATAAAGCTATAATTATAATAGTTTAGTCTGGAAACAAGAACAAACCAACAGGCCAACTGAACAGAGAGTAAAAGAACTCCTATCTATCATACTAGAATCTATTTGTATTTGTATCTTAAATTTATATAATCCCTTGTTATTAATTTTATATAGAATGGAGGCAGGAATATCATGCCAAATATTTAGAAAATAATATTATTCAATAAGTATAGAATTGGTTACCTCCATAAAAGAAAAAAAATTTTAGATCTTCAACAAAGAGTTATTTGTAGGAAAATAAGCCATAAGAATAGTGGAAGACTCTACATCTGGAAGGAGACTAAGCTCTAAGTTTAAGAACAAAGGTAGGATTCTGAAAAATGGTTAATATGAATATGACACCTTTCAGCACATCAAAAACACCCCAAGAAGACTAAGGAGAAAGTAGGAAAATACCTGTTGGGTAAAAACGGTCATTCACCTAACATAGAAAATGCTAAAACCCCAAGAGACACATTGGCAAAGTCGTTGAAAAAATGAACTGCAAACACTGGAAATATTTATAGCTAAGAAACATGTTCGACTTGTAATAATAATTTTAAAAATCTAATTAAAATAACAATGCTGTATCACATTTTAAAGAAGTTAACTTTCTATTCCAAAGACATTTTGAAAAGTGTGGGGGGAAGGGAATGAAATCAGTTTTTATTTAGCCTAAGGTTTAGAAAACCACAGCCAGAGCATTTACCAAGAGGAAATCACAATAACATGGTCTCAAGTCCTAAAAAAGGAATTACTTTAAAATTTTTTATCATATACAAGCCATATTCATATTTAGTACTGGTATGCATACCTATAAACAGAAAGTAAATGTGTAGAGAGAAAGAAAAGTGGGTCATTAATGACAATTGCCTCTTATGATACAATATAATGGGTTCTTAATGAACTAGTCTAAACAGGATATAAGTTTTAGAAACCTCTTCAAAGACCTAAACTAATAGCAAAACCTAGACATTCCCCTTTCTGTTTATACTTTGAATTTGAACCATGGGTCAGGAGTAAAGCATGATAGATTTTAATAGAACCTTCTGCTAAAGCCTTTCCTCCAGCTCTGGTCCCTGTCCTAAGCAAAGTAGTGGCAACTCTGTGATCCTTTGATAATAGCCTACTTCACTGCCTAATTAGGAAGGTCACACATAAAAATACTCCTATCTCCACACTCTTTCAACTGCATGTGTATTAGATTAATTCCATTTAATTTATTTAAATCCATAATATATGTCAAAGATCATACAGCATATTATATCTATCTTACAGTTCAGCCATAAAATGAATTACTGAAAGGTCAGCCTGGTACTGGGTTTCACTAATTTAATTATGAATTGCTTTTCCATTTACTACTGAGTGACTAGAATAATGCAACATTGGGTGATGTTTTATAATAACAGAACGCATTAATACAGCCATAATTCAAATAAAACATGATTATTCTAACATTCTCATTCTGGCCTGTGACTTCATTTCACTGCAGAGTGATAAAAATAAAAAGAGAATACCTGGCATTACTTTCATGACTCCCCAAACATCAACAGGTACACATAACACAAGGATGGGGGAAACTTTTATTATCTTGAAAATCCAGTAAGTTTATCTAACTGATAACTAATAATCATTTATTCTAACTAATAAATCCCAAGTTTTATTATTTTTTGAATGATCCAACTACAATATCCACCTACCGAAAGCCCATATATAATGCAAGCTCCCCATTATAGCTGTTCTCCTTAGAAATAGGGAGTATACATGAGTGAGCAAATAATTAAAATACAGCATTTATAGCACTTTATTATGATCAACTATATTGTTTCTATTTTTTTGTGACTTCTTCCTGATTTCTTCATCTCTTTATCATTCAGAATGTAAGACTGGAAATTGATCTGGGTTTTCTCTCAGTTGTGCTTCTCTCCAGTTTAGAAAGACATTTGGGGGAAGATTCTCTTTCTCTTTACCATATACTTGCTCTATCCAATTTTTCTTCTTTCATACTTTTTTTAAAGATTTTATTTATTTATTTGAGAGAGCACGAGAGGGGAGAAGGTCAGAGGAAGAAGCAGACTCCGCACAGAGCTGGGAGCCCAATGCAGGACTCAGTCCTGGGACTCTGGGATCATGACCTGCTTAACCAACTGAGCCACCCAGGCACCCCTAAAGTGTATCTTTTTTTTTTTTTTTAGTAATCTCCACACCCAACATGGGACTTGAACTCACAACCCTGAGATCAAGAGTCGCGCACTCTTCTGACTGAGCCACCCAGGCGCCCCTCTTCCATACTTTCTTGAAAGCCGTGCCATCAGTCCAATATCCACATAATCCCCCAAAACTACTCTTCAAGGTCATTAGTAAGGTCTCCATTTTCATCTTACCTGAAGCTCTACAGCATTTAAAAGAGTTTTCTCCTCTTCTCCCTGACATATGACCTTATATGACCTGCGGGACTCGTCAGTGCTCTGTGAAGAAGTCTTTTATGGAGACCGTGCAGACCGGTCTGAACCCTGGTGAGATGCCCATACAGGAGCACAGGCAGGCCTTACATAGACCCAGCATGCCCTGTAGGCTCCACTGCTAGATCTGGGGGTGTTTGTGAAATTGATAAACAAATGGAATGGATTTCCCTGATACTCCTAGTCATCCTTAAGAGCATCCCAGGGCTCCTGGGTGGCACAGTTGGTTGAGTGTCTGACTCTTGGTTTTGTCCCAGGTCCTGATCTTAGGGTCATGAGACCCAGCCCCTTGAGGGCTCTGTGCTCAGTGGGGAGTCTGCTTCAGATTCTCTCTCTCTCTCTCCCTCTGGCCCTACTGCTTGTGCGCTCGCTCACTCGCTCGCTCTCTCTCTCCCTCCCTCTCTCAAATAAATAACTAAATCTTTAAAAAATGGGGTAGGGGGCAGCATCCCATGATCAAACTGTTTATTAGTTCGTAGATAACAAGTTTTCCCCCAAATTGTACAAACAAGATCCAGAGAGGAACTCAGTGAAAGAGTAAAAAAAATAATAATAATAAAATAAACCAAACCAAACCAAACAAATGCAGTATCAGGGGTCTTGCACACCATCACGATGAGAATACACAGTAACAGGCATGTGAATGACTTAACGCCTTGCAACTCTGCTCCTCAAAGACAGGTAATATGTCATGTTCTCTTTAGAAATGCGGTGTGGGGGTTTCAAAGATAAGAACAAAAACTACCAACTAAAGGAGTCCGAAAAGTCTTTGTGAAGAGGTGGTACTTCACCAGGGCATCACATTCATTCATGCCTTAGCAGGGTCTTGAGTGTAGAGAAGAGGAGTTACCAGAACAAAATATTGAAGGAACAAAGGAAAAGTGAAAACAAAACCCAGAGAACCAGCATGATAGAGAAGCGATGAGAATTTTGGTTAGCCTGGGTCATAGCGTGCCTGTAAGGAGTGATGTTTATGTAACAGCCTCCTCCCTGCTGCTGTTACTTCCGTGTTCTACCATCTCTAATCCATCCTATGCTCCACTATGAGAAAAAGTATCCCAGATGCAGCCTTTCCTATGTGTCCTCTCAAAACACCATCCTCACTTTTAATGACTTAGGCAATGAAATGCAAATACTCTGACACAATATCCAAGACCCTCTATAACCCCATTTTTATTTTTTTTTGTTATTGCAGAAAATATACCCTGAACATAATTACATAATGTAATTACCATTACATCATGGTAAGCAATGTATAAGACACAAACAATGCCTCAACCAGGGGCTTTGCTGGAAAGTCATCTCTTCCATTATCCCACTCACATAAGATTGAAACTGAAGTGAAAATTAAGGTAGCTTTTGTTTAAATACCAATCATTGAACTGCCAATAATTACTATAGAAATTAAGAAAATAGAAAACCAGTATATGCTCAAGGGGGAAAGTGAACTTTCTTTAAAATATCATTCAGTTTGACTTCATTTATAAATAATAACAATTGTGATGGTTTCCCTGAAGCCCAGGGATGAGTTAAATTGTTCCCCTTTGTTTATGAGCAAATGAATAATGTTTCTTAAAATTTGACTTGGTTTCTGCAATAAAGGAGAAACTAAAGTATGGGCCTCTAATTCTTAACTATGATAAGTTATCAGGAATTCAAAGAAGCCAACTAATTGTTAACTACTATTTAATTTCTGTCAGGCATTATGAAGGACAATGAGTTTTGTCTACCTAACAAGGTGTATTAGGATATTAAATCAAAAACTTATACTCAACAGCACAATTCTAATTGCCTATATTAAAGATAAGAATAGGTTTAATTACAGAAAAAAGTTTTGAAAGTATAATATTTGTCCCCATTGGTCTAATCATGAATATGCATAATAGTTTGGGAATTACCACAGGTATTTCTTTAATTCTATATGTAAAGTCTTCCCTACACACTACAGAACATGGATAATTAACTTTCACTGATGGCATGAATCGAATGTTTTGAACCCACCCAAACCCCAATCTTCTACATTGACAACCAAAGAAATATTCAAAGACAGGTGAAAAAAAAAAAACATCTTCCATTGCTAAAAGCTCGGAAGGTGGTGTAAGTCCACAGTCTAGCCTTTGGGAAGAGAAAATATGCCCATCAAAGAATCAAGAAAAATCCCCCCCCCCCAAACTTAGAAACTCAAAGACATAGGAACAAAGAGCAGATCCCAAGCCTTTGGGTAATGAAGAGGCTGCTGGCACCAAAGCTGCTCATTACCCCCAGCTAGCTCTGGGTTGCTATACTTAATAAAAAGGGAAGAAGGTAGTGACAACAAACTCACAATAGTGAAGTGCCAGATGGAGGACCGCAGCTAACTCTGGACTTTCCTAAATATGCAGAAATGAAATGTCTTAGGTAGAGTGATGCTTTCTCGTTTGGTATGATTGTTCCTTACATACTTAATATAGGCCACTACATTTTCATGCTAACAGCCTAGCATGTATTCCCTCATTTTTTTTCAGACTCACATGAACAGAAGCAATATTTATTTAATGAATTTAAAGTCATTACATTTAAAACACAGTGGATCCTCATTTTCTCAATCACGTAGAATTTGAGAATTTAAGCTAATAAGACAAATACAATCAGAATCCCAGTCATGTCTTCCTCTTTTCTGAATTCTCACCGAAAGGGCATACTGATAACCCAGTTTGATATATCAAGGCTTTTAAAAATAATAATGTTAAAAAGATGTATTTATTTATTTATTTATTCATTCATTCATTTATTCATTTGTTTATATTTATTTGATAGAGAGAGACAGCGTGCACATGAGTGGGAGGGACAGAGAGAGAGGGAGACAGAATCTCAAGCAGGCTCCCTGCTAAGTGAGGAGCCACATGCAGGGCTCAATCTCATCACCCTGAGATCATGACCTGAGCTAAAACCAAGAGTCCTACTCTTAACTGACTGTGCCACCCTGGTACCCCTCAAAACTCTCTTGAATAACAAGAAAATGTTAGCTCTTGTTGATTGAATCTCCTCATAGGCAAATACGTATCTCCCGGGGCAGCAGTGTTAATAAAGCCCTGCAAATTAAAGACCAGACTAATTGACAGTACCATTCATCTGCCAACTCTAGGTATACTCTTGACCTTATTCATAACGTTTTTTGTTTTTTTGTTTTTTTAAAGATTTTATTTATTTATTTGACAGACAAGAGATCACAAGCAGGCAGAGAGGCAGGCAGAGAGAGAGAGCAGGCTCCCCACTGAGCAGAGAGCCCGATGTGGGGCTTGATCCCAGGACCCTGGGATCATGACCTGAGCCGAAGGCAGAGTCTTTAACCCACTGAGCCACCCAGGCGCCCCTCATAATGTTTTTGCATGTGCTTTAGATATGTTCAAGTTCCATGAGGATTAGGAGTGATTTTCACAAATTCTTTATGTGTCTTTATCTGGAATCCCAAGTTTCTAAAATGAATACTTATTAATTTAAATTATTTTTAAAACATATATAAATATGAAAAGGAAGCTAGCTACATGCAAAACCATGTTTAACCATAATCTACTATCTTGAAATTGAGAATCAAATTTGGAAGATTTGTATTACCAGACTTAAACAAGATCATATGGTATTGGCATATGGATGGATAGATAAATGGAGCAGGCAGAGTTCAAAAGCAAGCACAAAGTTATATGAATAACTGCTTTTCAACAAAGGCAACAAAACAACTAAATGTGGAAAGAAAAGTCTTTACAGAAATGGGGAAGAGCAATCGAATATCCATGTAGATAAAAAAATCAATCTTAACCTTGACCTCATATCATACATAATAATTATTCTAAGCAGGATCATAGATTGGAATCCAAGAGCTTAAACTATAAGGTTTTTAGAAGAAATCATAAAAGAATATCTTTGTGACTCTGGAAAGGAAAACATTTCCTAGGACACAGAAAGCAAAAACTTAAAATTACAATATTCTCATTAAAATTATCTCATCAAAAAAATGTTTGTAAATGAAGGCAAGGCATAGATTCAGAGAAAATTCTTATTAAACATAAATCAGACAAGGGACTTCTGTCTGGAAGGTATACGTCACTACTACCAATAAATAAGGCCAATGGCCCCCTTTTTAAAAATGGACAAAACACTAAACCAAGAGTTCACATGTGAACTTATATGAATAGCCAATCAGCAAATGCAAAAGTACTCAACATCATTCATCGTGAAGAAAATGCAAATTAAAACCATAACAAGCGGGACACCTGGGTGGCTCCGTTGGTTAAGCAGCTGCCTTCAGCTCAGGTCATGATCCCAGCATCCTGGGATCGAGTCCCACATCGGGCTCCTTGCTTGGCAGGGAGCCTGCTTCTCCCTCTGCCTCTGCCTGCCTCTCTGTCTGTCTGTGCTCGCTCTCGCTCCTCTCTCTCTGACAAATAAATAAATAAAATCTTTAAAAAAAAAAAACATAACAAGCTGCTACCATATACCCACTAGAATAGCTAAAATTAAATACACTGACCGCACTAATTATTGGCAAGAATGTGTAGCTAGCAGAACACTAACACACTTCTAGTGGGAATGTAAAACGGTACAATCTCCTTGGGAAAAGTCCTGGCAGTTTCTTATGGTAAACATACTCCTACTTTTGACTCTGCAATTCTACTCCTAGGCATACAAAACAAGAAATGAAAACATAAGCTCATGATAAGATTTATAGAAAAATGGTTATAATAGATTTATTCTTAATATCCGAAACTGGAAGTCACGCAAATGTCCATCAACAGAAGAGTAAAGAAGCAGATGGTGGTATATTCTTACCACAGAGCACTACTCAGTTGAGAAAAGGAATGAATCACTAATATATACAACAGCATGGATGAGTCTCATACCCATTATGCTGTGTAAAAGAAGCCAGTGCAAGTAAGTGCAAATTGTATGATTATATTAATCTTAAATTCTAGAACAGACAAAATTAATCCCTGGCAGGGATTGGCAGGGAAGGGACATAAGGAAAGTTTCTAGATGATAGACATATTTTACATCTTGATAGGGTGGGGTCACATTTGTGCATCTCAATGTAGTAAATTTTACCTTTAAAAAACTATTTTAAAAATTCAATAAAAATGGGACGAGAGACAAAATTAAAATGATCAGAATATTAGAAAATTGTTTAAGCTGGGTGCTGGGTATACTCTTCCATTTGCTTTGTTTAAGTTTAAATTTTTCTAAATGAAATGTAAAAAAAATGTCTTGGCAGTTTTCTTACACAGAGAATTACATTTACAAAATGAATCCTCTGGCCTAATTATGTGGAATGCCTGGTAATAGTCACTCATTGCAAAAGAAACTTATGTTTCAAAAAATTTTAAATAATTCTCTTTTTGCCAAAACTTCACATGCCACGTTTTAACTGCAGGGGGGAAATCCATACAATATTAACCCATAAAGAAACATTGTACATTAGACTTTATTCTGACACTGAATGTCACTTCCCACAGTGCACTGTGTACTTTTCAGATGCTACTAAAAAAAAAAAAAAAAAAAAACCCTCATTTTGTAGCCTAGATTATTATATTAAAGAAAAGAAAATCATAGGTTGACAATGCTCCAAGTATTACAGATCAAAATGGGAAATCATAGTAGAATTAGCAAGGTAGCTGTATTTCTGAAAAGGACATATGATATTAACCAAATTCATTTTTCAAATTATACTGGTAATATTTTTGGCATTCATGTGTTCCTCCCAGTTTCTAAAATAAACAATAAATAGATATTTAATAGTGTAAATATATAAGTCTAATTGAAGGTAATTTTTTTTTATTTCTTTTTTTAAAATTTAAATTCAAGTTAGTTATCATATAGGATAGTATTTGTTTCAGAAGTAGAATTTGGTGATTCATCAGTTACATAGAACACCCAGTGCTCACCCCAACCAGTACCCTCCTTAATGCCCATCACTCATTTAGCCCTCATCAACACCTCCCCTCCATCAATCTTCAGTTTGTTCTCTGTAGTTAAAAGTCTCTTATGGTTTGCCTCCCTCTCTGTTTTTATCTTATTTTGTTGTTCTTTCCCTTCCCCTATGTTCATGTTTTGTTTCTTAAATCCCACATATGAATGAAATCATATGGTACTTGTCTTTGACTGCCTTATTTTGTTTAGCATAATACCCTCTAGTTCCATCCACATTCTTGCAAATGGCAAGATTTCATTCTTTTTGATGTCTCAGTAATATTCCATAGCGTGTGTGTATATATATTTCATATTACAAATTCCATTATATATATATTATATATATATAATATATATATAACATCTTTTTATCCATTCATCAGTCAGTGAAAAATTGAAAGGAATATTTTTGTCCTTACCACATTTTTAGAGATTTTCTGTACCTGTATCAGAATCCACCAGATAGTTTTAAAGTTCCCTCAACCTAATTCTTTTTTTTCTTATCAATATTTCTCCTACATGTGCTGCCATACTGATTTCTATACTCTCAGTTGTTATTTTATTATAATTTTTATCCTTTTCTTTTACAGTGTTTTATTTTTTAGCAAACTTTATAACCTCTTATAATTGATTCTTTGACAGTGACTCCAAATTCCACTATGCACTCCTTAATTCCAAACAGTATCTACACATTCACTGAACAATTTGCTGTATCCACATTTAACCTGTTTGCAAACAGGTCTTAAATTTCAATTGCACAGTCATAAAAATTTCATTTTCCCTTATTGTGTGTTAAATAAATTGTTAAAAGCAGATCACATTTACACATGAACTTCTTGACTACACTCTCTCAGAGTCAGTTGATAGAAATGATATACTTAACATAACCAGATCCTATGTCACCAGTCACCTGGCTGCCATTCTGAACTGGCCGTTGAATTCAGTTTATGTTTACACAGTTCACCATGGGGCAGAGGTGACTTCCAATCAAGCCCATCTTTTAGAGCCTGAGTAAGAACTGCACTGTCTTTAATACTAAAAATGGGCAGAGAAGGATGACCAGGGCTATTTCTTCCCTTCAGGACTGCAGGTTTTTTAGAGGTATCACCATCCTACCTTCACAACAAAATCAAAATCATGTTGTCAATTTACAATCAATAGATCTTGGGCTGATGGTGTTTCGTTACCAGTGTATAATTCCCAAATATACCCCTTTTTATAGTAAAACAGTGGCTATTCACAGTTGTCTATGTTTAACTCCTTCATTAAGTGGTGTGCTGAGTGGTATATGTATAGAGTCACTGACAATCTGAATCAGAAAAGATTTAGAAGCTCCTAAATTCCATTAGTAAGAGGACTTTCCATTTATAACTTCCCCCATTTCTTGTGACATTTACTATTGTGAGAACAAATCTACTTTGCTGTCAATGGGCGTATTTGAGGGAATTATTGAGTAGGGCAGGACTCATGCATATAGATATTGACTCTGAACCTAAATCACGTGGCACACATGCATGAAATTTAAGCAAAATCTCTGGAAGTTTCAACCAGTTGATCTAACGACGCACAGCAAATTCATTGTTTTTTGACAACTTCAGAAGGGCCACTCTTACTGCCTGTGCACCCAGACAGTGAGCCACCCAGATAAGGTCACCGTGAACATATGGCTAGATGTTTACTTCTGGTAATTCAGTTACTTCTCTTGCTGTCTAAATGTTGCTGACATGGAGGCTTTAATTATTGGGATATGTTTTAGTTGCTAGGATACTCATTTTATAGGCAGCACTGAAGCATTTCTATTTAAGCTAGTTTTTAGCTTAAAAACTAAAGTGACAAAAGCCTTAGTACACTAATTAATTCTATACTTCTTATTCCAGAGATTTCAAAGCTACAGGCACCGTAATATAAAAATTACCCATACATTGGCTGATAACAAAAATAAGGGAAATTGATTCTTCTCCTTCGGCTTTATCATTTTTCTCAATTTAATTCCTAAGCACAAAAGTCAGTTCTGGGTCAAGCTAGGCCCAAAAGAACCCACCTTCTCCCACAAACACACCAAACCTACAGCGACATATGCAACAACTTCCCCTGCAAAAAAAAACCTAACAACTGCATGATTTCTACAGGTCTGAAAAAATGAGAGAAGGCCCACATCAAAAGGAATAGGAGAGGCTGGGACACAATTTCTCCATAAGCCCCTCTTCCAGCACAGCCACCCATAGTTGAGAGGGAACTGAAAACCCAGAGCTTCTCCTAAAGGAGCTAAGGGTTTGAACCCCACATCAAGAATTCCTAACTTTTAAGATCTGCACCTGAGACATGAACCTCCAAAACATTTAGCTTTGAAAACCAACAGGGCTCATATCCAGGAAACCCCACAAGCCCGCTGCAATCTGACAAGTACTCTTCAAGGGCACTAGTGCCCACACTCACCTCAGCAGGGCCTAGCAGGAAGTGGTTGGTCTAGAAGTGTAGACGTGAAGGGAAGACATCTGATTTGACGCACTTCTGGGGGACCAATGGGGTGTTCTCTGGGATGGCAGATGGCAGGCACCTTCTCCACAATCTCCCTCTGCATGGCTCCAGCTGAGAGATGCTATCTTTTTTTTCTTTTCAACCCTAAGTACAGAAGTCATAGAGTGATATGAAGCCTTCATTATGAGAATTAACCATCATCTCCCTCCGCAGCTGTCTTTCTCCACTCCTAATTCTACACACCAGCAGCAATGACTTTTAAATGTGGCTACATATAGTTCTGAAGATGGTTTTCTTCATGTTGCAAAATAAGGTGTACTTAAAGCTTTCTTTATATTTCAAATATAGATTTTCTCCGTTTCTTCTCTGCCATTTATATGAAGATTTAGATGATTTATATAATCCTCTCACTCCTCCTATGTCTTCTTACTACAATTATTTGTGTTTGATTCCTTGACTGAGGAATATTATGAGAGACAAACTTTATGAGTCCCTTAATATATGAAGGTCTTTAACTTTGTATTCACTCATGACTAATAATTTGGCTGGCATAAGTATTCTAGGTTTAAAGTTACTTTTACTTTGAACTTTAAAGAATTACTCTATAACCTACTAGTGGTATTGATTCTGACATGTCCGAATTAGTTATGTCTTACTGTATATATTACTTTCCCTTATAAAAAGCTTTTAGAATCCTCTATACTTGATTTTCTGAAATTTCTTACAGATGTCTAAGGTCATCTCACAGATGTCTCATTTCTCATGTAGAAGACTTTCCTATTTCAAGACCTGTGTTTCCCTTCAGTTCTGGAAATTCAGTTTAAAATTTCATTTTGGGAGGAATACTTTTCACTCCACTTTGTCAGCACTCTCCTGGAAATCTGATCAGTTGAAACTAACTTCTTGGACTGATCTTCCATCTCATGTATTTTCTTTTTTCTTTTTTTTTTTAAACATCTTAATTCTATTTTATTTTTTTCGGTGTTCCAAGATTCATTGTTTATGCACCATACCCAGTGCTCCATGCAATACATGCGCCTCTTAATACCCACCACTAGGCTCACCTAACCCCCACCCTCCTCCCCTCTGCATCTCATGTGATTTTCAAGGGGATTTCTTATCTTCAACAATTACAAGGTTTCTTTAAAACATATATATATATATATATACATACATATATATATATATACACACACACACACACACATATACATATGTATATATATGCTTGCATGCATATTTTTAATTTCTAAGAGTTCTTTTTGCTGTTATTCCTTTTTACTACATTTTCTTGATATATGGGTAGAATACAAATGTATTCTTGAATTTTTGTAGGCTATTAATTTAAAGTGTGTGGGGAGAGGAGGCAAGGTTGTTTGTTTAATTTTCTTTCCTCCATGTCAGTTTAACTTATTTTTTCAATACTTTGAAGACTTTCCTCAGATAGGTAATGAATGTTTACGGTCTCTCCATATTTTAAATAACTAGAGGATCTATATCCACAGGCAGTCTGCTAACAGTAGACTCATTTGAGTGTGAGCAGCCAATAAATACGCAGCTTCCTGGGGAACCCCTTCTAGGGTGAACATATATAGTAAGTACAAGAATGGTCTCCCAAGGGATGTCCACATCCTATTCTTCAGAATATGTTTGGTTACTTGGCAAAGGGGAATTAAGTTTGTAGACTGGTGTTAACATTGCTAATTAGCTACCATTAAGACAAGGAGATTATCCTGGATTATTCTCCTGGACCCAGGACTCACAAACCTCCTTAAAAGTAGAAGAAAGAATTGAAAGAGAAATCCAGAGGATGACAGTATGAAAAGGACTCTGCCTAATATTGCTGGCTTTAAAGATGGGAGAAAAGTATCCATGGGCCAAGGAAAGTGAGCAGCCTCCATAAACTGGAAAAAATAAGGAAATGTATTCTCCCCTAAAGCTTCCAGAAAGGAACACAGTTCTGCTGACATCTGGATTTTGGCCCCCTGAGATCCATGTTGGATGTCTAAAGCTACAAAACTGTAAAATAATAAATTTGTATTATTTTAAAAATCACCAAGTATGTGGTAATTTGACAAAAGAGCAACAGAAAACTCCTGCAAATTTTGGTCCTGAGAGTAGGGTGCTACTGTGACAATATCCAAATTAGAACGGGGCAGTGGCAGAAGCCAGAACAATTTTGAGGAGCATGACAGAAAAAGCCTACAGTGACTTCAGCAGACCTTCAGTAGAAATAATAATGATTTCTTAGTAAGGACACAGAAAGAGGTGAGGAGCATGGTAGAGAAGGCATGTATCACTCTGAAGTATCCCTAAATCATAAGCACACTGCTGATAAAAACAGTACAGACATTAAAGGTGCTGCTGGTGAGAACTTAGAAGAAAATAAGGAATATAATATTGGCAACTTTCAGCTCCTTTATCCCCCCCAGGTATAGAATTTCATCCTCTGGGTAGAATACAATGTATTCCTAAGTTTTTATAGGTCATTATAAGGGGGTAAGGGGGAAAGGAGAGGGTGTTTGATTAATTCTCCTTCCTCAAGGGTCAGTTTTTTCTGTTTGTGTTGTTCTTTCCTTCCTTGTAGACTTTCCTCAATTGTCTGGGAAAGAAAATCCTTGTAATGGAGTGGCAGACAGCTTAGCAGAACTGCGGCTTGTGGTTCTATAAAAAGCAAAACTTTTAAAAGAGAAATGTAGGTATTTAGTGGAGAAGATTCCAAGTCAAGTGTTGAAAGTGTGAATAGTTTTGTTTTGTTTCCCTTGCTGCTCATTAGAAAAGCGGAGAGGAAAGGGAGAAATTCAGCAAAGAATTGTTTACAAGGAATCAGGACTTCACACTTTGGGAACCTCAGCCTATTCAGACTGCAAGAGATGCTGAAATTACAAGACCACTGCCAGGAAATCGTGCTCTACAGAAACAACTGAGGGTGTCACTGAAGAGTTTCCCCAATAACTGAGAAAAATCAGTAGGTCAGAGTACTCAGACACACCACAGATAACGCATGCCACACACAGATCTCCTTAGCCAGCTGAGCAGAAGCCATTTGAGATGGGAATATCCAGAGACATGTCAGAAGGAGGGGCCTCTTGCTAATGAAGTGAATTCCTAGATATGCATGAGTGAAAGGCAGGGTTCTTAAAAATGTTCACCAGCAGAGCACTACTAGCTCAGACTGAAAGGAACAGAGAGAGGATAAAATAAAAGGGTTGTATTTTTTTTTTTTAATTATCATTAATAACACAATGCGAGTTTTCTGGAAGCCTAATTCACTCATTGACCTGTATCTTCAGATTCAGGTTCAGTATTTTTGGCAGGACTGCTTCATAGAAGATATGGTATATTTCCACCACAAGGTACATATTACCTAACTGTCTCTTTTTTGTAGGTGATGTCGTTAGCAATTGATGATTGCTGCTTAGACCCATTAATTCATTAGGAGTTACAATCAGTATTCTGAGTTGCTTTGCATCATTTCTTCATTTACTAATTTTATTACTTATTGCTGCTGAATGTATTTTTCAAAAAGGTAAAATCATGACTTTCATGCAAATTTAACATAAACACACATCTAGGATTTTACTCAATTCATTACTGAGAAAATGTCATATATAAAAAGCGGTCCAGCCTCAGTCAGATGGGCTGGAGACACTTCTAGAAGCAAGGGCACAGTGGCTGCCCCAGGAGAACCCCAAGTCCAGTTGAAACTTATATTGGTTGGTGATGGTACTGAAAAAACTACATTTGTGAAGTGTCATCTGACTGGTGAATTTGAAAAGATGTAACCACCTTATTGTTGAGGTCCATCCCCTTGTGTTCCATACCAACAAAGAACTTATGAAGTTCCTGGTATGGGCTACAGCTGGTCAGGAGAAATTTGGTGGGCTGAGGGATGGTTAGGATATCCAAGCCCGGTATGCCACTATAATGTTTGATGTAATATGAAGGATTACTTACAAGAATGTGCCTAGCTGGCATAGTGATCTAGTACAAGTATGTGAAAACATCCCCACTGTGCTATGGGGCAACAAAGTAGACATTAAGGATAGGAAAGGTAAGGCAAAATCTATTGCCTTCCACCAAAAGAAATTCTATGACATTTCTGCCAAAAGTCAATACAACTTGAAAGCCCTTCTTGTGACCTGCTCGAAAACTAACTGGAAATCCTAACTTGGAGTTTGTCACCATGGCTTCTCTTGCCCCACCAGAGGCGGTCATGGACCCAGGTTTGGGAGCACAGTGCGGGCATGATCTAGAGGTTGCTCAGACCACTGCTTTCCCAGCTGAGCATGACAACCTGTGAGCAAGTGCAGCTGGAACCCAGGGTCAGAAGACCAGTTGTTACAGGCAACTGTCCTGTGATGTCAGTGGTACAGCATGTTTGTCATTTCATTCTATACCTGAGCAGGTCACCTGTGTCATCTTTGGGATGCTGATGGAGATGAACGGACTTCAGAGTGTAAATACGGCAATTTAAAAAGTACCTTCATTTCTTAGACCTGCATATTTAGCTGTTTTGGAATGCAGTTGTTTGTTTTCTGAGCCTCAAATATAAGACTGCTATCATCACATTAAAAAAAAAAAAAAGTAGTTCAAAGAACATTCTGAGGTGCTAGGAATTTATTATCAATTTAATAAAGGAATGTTAGAATCGGTTTTTTAGATCATATACCAAACTGGTCAGCATTTTTATCTTTGGGGTTACCTTTTCCACTGGGCAGGAACAATTTGCTTATCTACTAGACAAAAATCTACAGGATAATATGTATTTAATAAGTAACTTCACTCAGCCTATAATCTGTGATCCATTGTCTTAACGCTGTCTAGCTTCACTTATCTTTTTAAAGGTAAACTTCCCCTCATCAATTCTTTGGTCACTAAGAAGTACAATTCTTATATACAAGGCAGAGTAAATCTTGGATTCCTTTCCTTTATCTGCCTATATTCAAAACAGTGAGCTTCTTAAATAAATCATGAAGACCTCATAGATTTTAACATACCTGATGTGTTTCAACCCATTGTAACTGTGATCTGTATTATCCATGTACTTTTTTAAATAAATGGAAGCATACTAAACATGTTTTTGAAAGAGACTAAAAAAGAAAAAGCTAGCAAAAGATTAATGTGAAAAGAACCAAAGCAAATTGGTTGGTAAGGATCTTCCAAATCTACAGTGTGCTTGTGGAAACTATAATCCCATGCAGAAATGGATACCATCTAGAACATAATAAACAGAGATAGTATTATGAAGAGGATAATCAGAAAATCTGAGGTCTTCTCTCAAATTTCACAGCAAAATTAAATGCAATCAAAGTGTTGTCCTAGAAAATTGCATCCTTAACACTTGAAATGAACAGAATCAAAACCTTTACATACGACTGTGAATACCAATTTTTTGATTAGTCACTTTGGCACTTGTGTGTAGATTATTAAAATTAGTATCATACAGTAAATATAAATTTCCTTTTATACATTCCATGATCCCTGTTAGCTTTCTAACTCAAGTCCCTTAGGAAAAGACTTCACTAATCTAGCATTGAATTAGGTTTTTGAAGCCAATCTTTTACACAGCAATAGCTCATTTGGCAAAATAATTTAATTACAGAAATGTGACACACATGAGCATGTTTGCAATGATTAATGAATCACTTCATAAAAAGTGAATTTCCAATGAGCTGAAAAATTTATGTATCAATTAAAACTCAAGAAAATAAGTTTATTGAATATTTTTATGAGCTAAATTAATCACTAGTTATTTTTAAATAAATATTTTTAATGACATGGAGAGTTAAGAATTTTAAAGCCAGGGCGCCTGGGTGGCTCAGTGGGTTAAGCCGCTGCCTTCGGCTCAGGTCATGATCTCAGGGTCCTGGAATCGAGTCCCGCATCGGGCTCTCTGCTCAGCAGGGAGCCTGCTTCCCTCTCTCTCTCTCTCTCTCTGCCTGCCTCTCCATCTACTTGTGATCTCTCTCTGTCAAATAAATAAATAAAATCTTTAAAAAAAATAAAATTAAAAAAAAAGAATCTTAAAGCCAAGAACAACAATTGTTATCCTTACCTGAAATTCTTCTCTAAGTTAACTGCAATAGCTGTAAATATGTTTCCCAAACTCATGTGGGGCTCCAAGCTGCCTTTCTTATTCCTCACTTTTTAATTATTTGGGATGAGATGATAGGCAGCACCCTACCCCCTTACACCATTAAATCCATGAGTTTTTCCTGGTGGAGTCACTGAGTTTATTTCCTTTGACTATTGTTTCCCTGTTGCAGAAACCTCGACTTCTTCTAAATAAGCTTAACTTTTTTTCCTGACATTTAAATTCTTTGGGGGAAATAGTGTAGATGACACTGGATAGGATATTAAGCTGTGAAATGTGTATGTGTCTAAATACAAGCAGTCTAGGGGCGCCTGGGTGGCTCAGTGGGTTAAGCCTCTGCCTTTGGCTCAGGTCATGATCTCAGGGTCTTGGGATCGAGCCCTACATCGGGCTCTCTGCTTGGCAGGGAGCCTGCTTCTCCCTCTCTCTTTGCCTGCCTCTCTGTCAAATAAATAAATAAAATCATTAAAATAAATAAATAAATACAAGCAGTCTTGTAAGAGGGTCACAGTGAGTCCCAGGTGACCAAGGACAGTTGAAATGCACATTATTGAAATTTCGTTATTATTTGTGGGACATAGTTTTAATATGCCTCTTTGAGATATCTTTAATCCATGTGTCAAAAACTTCTGTGTATATATATGTGTGTCTATTTAAAATGTAGTAATTTACCCTGGAAGCCAGCATTAGTTTATCAGAACCTTACGGAGCAGTCTATCCATTCTTAACCTAGAGATGCTTGGCTTGGATTCGGGAATATCAGTCTTTTGGAATACTTTTCACCTCTTGCATAATTCCTTCTCACTTTCCGTTTCAGATTCCTCATTTACTGAATCTCTAAGTATCAGGCTGCTCTAGGATTCAGCCTTTGAGTCTAGACAGAAAAGAGAACAGACTCAATTCTTCTCTTAGTGATCTCATCCTACAGTAAGGCTCAAAACCCAGCTCTACACAAATAACTTCCAGTTTTCTATCGCTAGGTTAGCTCTCATCCCTGAACTTCAAGGGAGCAGGTATACTTGAAAGCAACTCCATTATTCCAGTTTCTCAGGCCACAAATGTAGGCATCTTCTATAATTTTTTACACCTCACTGCACATTGCGTTCGGTAGTAAACTGAACTGGCTCCAACTTGAAAATGTCCATAATTCAAAGACTTCTCACCACTTCCACCACCATCAACCTGGGTCACATCATCGTCATATCTCCTGGAATACAGCATGGCCTCCTATCTGGTACATGAGGCAATTCCAGGCAGAAAACTGAAGACAAGTGTGAATGATTAAGGAGGATTTAGTCAAGGAACTATCTACAAAGGCCCAGGAGTAGGTACAGGAAATCAGAGAAGCAGCAACATGGAGAGAGCCACGGGCAGGAACTGTGGCCCTGGTGGGTGGACACAACCAACAGGGACCTGAAACAGCGGGAGAGGAGGGTAATAGTGAAATCTTGTCCTTCTCCCGCTCTCCCCCTGAGTGTCTCTAATTAATTGAACCCAATGCAAGCTAGAGTCAAAGAAGCTGATTAGTGGTTAATATAAGCCATACAGGTTAACCCTGTGGGGCACATGGCAGCAAGAGAAGGCTAGAGAGTGATGTCTACCACTATTCTCCCTTCTTCCTGACTTTTTTTTTCCCCCAGCACCCAGCCAGAAAAGTTTTGTGAAAACAAGCCAGACCTTGTTGGATGCCTGCTCCAAGCTCTCAGCAATTTTCTGTAGCACCTTAAAAGTCTACAAGGCCCCCCATCCAAAGCTCTTCCATTTTAATGACCTCATCTCTTATTCCTTTATGTAATTTTCTAGAGCGACATCACTCTCCTTATGGTTTCTTGAACCTCCCAGGCACACATCTGCTTCCGGGCCATTACAATGTACTGCTGTAGGCTTGAGCTCCCTTCCTCCGGTAATTCCGTGTGACTCACTCCAGGATGTACTCGGACGTCACCCTCTCGGCAACATCGTTCCTGGCCATCTGGCTAATGCTCCACCAGCCCTCACATCAAGTCCTGACTCACTTTTCTCCACAGAAAAATTCTATTTTCTATCCTCTTTCTACCTTCTCTTGTATTTTATATGAGATGTCACTTCAACATCTAATATATTTAGTTTAATGTGAGCTCCATGAAGATAGGGATTGTTGTTCTCCGTGTCTAGATCAGGGCTGATCCAAATAGATGCTTAATATAAATATTTGTTTTTCAAGTGAATAAAACCAAAAAAGGATCTCGCCTTCCTTTTCCTAAGTATTTTCCTATCATAAGATATTTGAAATCCTGTGAGTGCAGCAGGGTGTTCTGTTTTTAACTGGTTTTATAGCCGCACTTAAACAAAACATGCATCCTTCCCTCTATCTCGCATCTGTGATGACCTGGGAAGGCAGGCAACGCGTGAAACACTGCAGCCTATTTATCCGTAAGAGTCAGATATTGAAATACACAGTAGCAGGAGAAGGAAAGCTTGCCCTCACCATATAATTTCAATTAGTAGTGGTGAGATTTGTAATATCCTCGGGAAGGAGAACAGGCCCTTAGCAATTTAAATTCTGAGCATACCGCCAACAGTAAACTGCAGGAAAGCATATCTGATGGTGGGTGGTGATATAGAGGAGAATTAATGGGAAAAACTGTATTCTCACACTTCAAACATTATCATATGCCGTGGGGACTTACACTCTATCAGCAGCAAAGTACAAAACAAGTTACAGTGACTGACATGTTGGTCTGTCTCGACTTAGCAAACTGATCAGTCTCCCCTTTGGAAAATGATCATGGCATTTGTTTATCTTCAAAATGTTATATTATAAACGCTGCTTAAATAAATTAAAGTTACTTCAATTTAAAAACATGAGTAAGAGTGATGATGACCTAAACATGGTATTTAAGCTAAAGCAAAATCTCTTCTGTTTTGCTTTCTCCATCTGCACGATAATAAAAAACACACAAAGAGAGATTAGATGTCCTCAAATAACATTAGAAGAGTAAAATATTTCAGTGTATAATATCTCATGTTGAAAATTTATCTGTTTGAAAATATAACTGCCTTCAAAAATAAAATGTGCTTAAATTAGATGCTGTGAGTAATTTCATGTTTTAAATATATCTGCTAATTACTGCAACAAAACTATCCAGGAGACTTCTGATTATAGAAAAAACATATACAATTTAGTGCTCCTTATCAAGTAATCAAACACTGGTTCCTAAAAGTAATTGGGTTTATATTTATTCGTGTTTCCACTAAATCCGTATTAGCTCTTGATTTCCTAACTCCTCTCCACCTATTTATCAGTGTAGTCCACTTTTTGATCTCTAAGTAGAGCTCCTTCGGCCCTGAAAGTGGAGAAACAGAACACCCTGTACATTTCTGAATTACCAAAAGGAAACATAAAACCCTAAATGAATCTACAATGTGAAAAAAAGAAAACATCCAGACCTAGTCAAGATCAGACTACCTATTTGAATATATACATCAATTAACTGAGAAACACCACAGACAAAAAATGTGTCAGTCAACTCAGGGTCCCACACACACGTGAATATATTAGAGCACATAAAACTTGAGATTCTCATGAGAACCAAATAAATCACAATCTTCCTATGTAATGCATGCATGAAAGTGTTTAGGTGATCAAATAATCAAGGTTTTCCTAGCTAGAATACATTTGAGATGTATTAACTTGAATCTGATAATGGATAAGGAAGATGTGGCCCATATACACAATGGAATATTGTGCCTCCATCAGAAAGGATGAATACCCAACTTTTGTATCAACATGGATGGGACTGGAGAAGATTATGCTGAGTGGAGTAAGTCATGCAGAAAAAGTCAATTATCATATGGTTTCACTTACTTGTAGAGCATAGGGAATAACATGGAGGACATTAAGAGAAGTAAAGGAAAAGTGAATTGGGGTAAATCGGAAGGGGAGATGAACCATGAGAGACTGGACTGAGAAACAAACTGAGGGTTTTGGAGGAGAGGGAGTGGGGGAATGGGTGAGCCTGGTGGTGGGTATTAAGGAGGGCACATATTGCATGAAGCACTGGGTGTGGTGAACCATGAATCTTGGAACGCTGAAAAAAAAACCCTTATAAAAAAAAAAGAAACAACTGAATAAAGAAAATCTATTTAGAGTCCAAATGTTCATTGGCACTCAACACAACCTACCACCCCACTGTTCTTGCTTCCTAGGGTGGCTTTCAGTACTCCAAACTGCCTAAGCCCTCTCCCACCTCACCTCACTAACTCCCGGCACAGAAAAATCAGCATCATCTCAAAAAACTTCCTAACTTTCTTCCTTTGGGGGCTATCTGATGTTCACCTTGCCCCTCTTTTAAGCACTTAATGCAGCAGTTTGGGGCTAAGAATGCCTGTTTTGTGTCCCAGCTCTACCACTTACTAGCTGCACGTGCCCGATTCCCCATTGGGCATGAGGGAGCTCTTGTCCTGTTTCAAAGAGAGGACACATGTACTGAGTCTGACACACAGCCAATGCTCAAGTGATTCAAGATCTACGCTATGAAGGAGGAATCACATCTTAGGTCTCACCCAACAACAAGCTTCACTGAATAGTAGCCAAGGAAACGCATGACAAACAGCATTCACGCATCTCTGGAGGACCTCAAGCTAGCCGTTGCAACTTCCCAAAAGTCCCTTTTTCAACACTGGGACATTTTCGGTTTCAGAGTAATGGTTCAGCACTATGTGTGTCCTCAAGTCAGCTCTGAGAAAGCCATTTCGTCTTGGAGTTTCTTACGTTTTAGAGTTGGCTTGTCACTCAGGGGAACTCGAGTCTCCAGCCAGCTCAGCCCGGTGAGGTTGTGCGACTGCCTGGTGTTTGCCTCTTCCTGGCCTTCTGGCCTGGTGCTCCCACTTCCCCTGCTGGTACCAATCACTTGAGGCTCTCTGACTTCCTCCTCCTATCTAAATCTCCACACTCAGTAGCCTGCCTAATAGCTATCTCTGCTCATTACCCCTTGAGCCAACGGCGAGAGGCTTGGAGGAGGCTTTGATCCACCTGATGTTCCTACAGCAGCCAATTAGCTTGTCAGTTGCCCAAAGGCAACTGGGCTGCATTTCTGCCATTTCCACATTTGGAGCACATTGCAATTTGCTTCCACATTTTGAACCAGCCTTCCTCTTGCTATATCATGACAGCTGTTTCCTTCTTCAAATGACTTCACATGTGTTTCATGTTCCAAAAATTTCTTGTAGCTTTGTAACAACCAAAGGCAATCTTATTTTTTCAGTTTTGTTATTGACTCATAAACACACTTACATATATAGATATAGGTGGGAAGAGGAACATACTGGACATATAACTATATTTACATAATTGCATTTTCTAAGGATTTTGGTAGCTGACAGGGAGAGGATACCACAAAACTATTTGAATTTACTGAGCTTAACAAGATGCCATATCTAGAGGAAGATCTCCTATTTTCTATGGAAATAAAAAATCATAAATTTAATAAACCAATCTTAAATGTAACCCCATTAACAAAAAACAAAAGCTTTTTAAAGTTGGTTCAAAACATGGATTTTATTTCAATTTCTGAAGAACGCTAAAAATAAGCAAAGCTCCTGTATCTCTAGACTACAATCACAGTTCTTTCTCCACGCAGAATCGACTCTAAAGTGCCACGATAACGCAAATAATTTTTTAAATATATTGTGATAGAGAAATATCAGAGAAAGCAAGACTATCATTGACAGAGACAGACGTTTCCAGGATTGACATTACTCCATTCTTTACATTCTGTCATGAACTTGGGCTACATACTGAGACTGGCAGCAGAGTTTGGGACAATTCTCTCCAAAATGTTTGATCATATCAATTATTTTAGGCTTTCTAGATGGACAACTGATCCACACCAATCTGAAAGTGTTCCTTAATCTAAGAAGACCATCCTAAACCAAACAACAACAACAACAAACACACACAAAAAAAACAAAAAACAAAAAAAAAACAAAGACTCTACTGGATCACCTGAAAGCCTCAATCTGTGTTTCATGGAGGAGCAGCTGGATGATGCAGTCAGTTAAACATCTGGCTTGGTTTTGGCTCAGGGTGTGAATTCAAGATCATGAGATCGAGCCCGACATCGCTCAGCACAGAGTCTGCTTAAGACAATCTCTGCACCTCCCCTTCCCGCTCGCTCTCTCCCTCTCTTTCAAATAAATAAATGTCTAAAAAATTGTTTCATGGAACCCTACAACTCCATAGCAAAAAACAAATACTCTTATTCAAAAATAGGCAAAGTACTTTTTTTCCAAAGACATAAAAATGGCCAACAAGTACTTGAAAAGGTGTTCAGCATCACTAATCATCGGGGAAATGCAAATCAAAACCACAATGGTATACAACTTCAAACTTGTTAGAGGATGACACTTGTCAAAAAGACATAGGATAACAAATGCTGGCAAGGATGTGGAAGAAAGGAAACCTGGTGCACTGTTGGTGGGATTGTAAACTGATATAGTCAGTTTATGGAAAACATTATGTTAGTTCCTTAGCAATTAAGAATAAAACTACTATATAATCCCATTTTTATATATCCAAAGGAAATGAAACCAGTATCTCAGAAAGATATCCATTCTCCCAGTTCACAGCAGCATTATTTACAATAGCCAAAGGATGGAAACAACAAGAATGTCCACTGCTGGAAGAATGGAACAGGAAAAAAAAAATTACACACACACACACACACACACACACACACACAATTATTCTGGATATTATATATTATATCTATAATATATTCTACATTATATAACATAGAATATATATAATATACATAATATATTTTATATATATATTATTCAGTCTTTAAAGAGAAGGAAATCTGTCATATGCAACAGCATTGATGAACCTGGAGGGTATTACACTAAGTAAAATAAACCAGATAAAGAAAGATAGACACAGCATGGTATCACTTGTATGTAGAATCCTTATTTAAAAAAAAAAAAAAAAAGAAGAAGAAGAAGGTGCGCCTGGGTGACTCAGTGGGTTAAAGCCTCTGCCTTGGGCTCAGGTCATGATCCCAGGGTCGTGGGATTGAGCCCCGCATTGGGCCCTCTGCTCAGTGGGGAGTCTGTTTCTCCCTCTCTCTCTGCCAGCCTCTCTGCCTACTTGTGATCTCTATCTCTCTCTCTCTCTCTCTCTCTGTCAAATAAATAAATAAATAAATAAATAAAATCTTTTTTAAAAAAAGTAGAATTCATGGAAGCAGAATAGAAAAGTGGTTGCCAGGGGCTGGGAGTTGGCAGGTGTGGGGATAGAGAGCAATAGAGACTGGTACAAGGGTTCCAACTTTTAGTTATAAGCTGAACAAGGACTAAAGATCTAAAATATAGTTGTATATAGCTTTATTTAATTACTATCAATTTTTAATATAAATAATTATCTAGGGGCGCTTGGGTGGCTCAGTGGGTTAAGCCTCCGCCTTCGGCTCAGGTCATGATTTCGGGGTCCTGAGATGGAGTCCCTCGTTGGGCTCTCTGCTTGGCAGGGAGCCTGCTTCCTCCTCTCTCTCTCTCTCTCCCTGCCTGCCTCTCTGCCTACTTGTGATCTCTCTGTGTCAAATAAATAAATAAAATATTTTTTAAAAATAATAATTACCTATAGGTTAACCAAGTATAGGTTTCTAATGTCTGTCCCTTCCTCAAACAAAACACAAGATTTAACATACATTACTTATTGAGCATTTCATGCCAATGTAATTTATTCTGGTCTGGGTTTTAGTTCTACCATTTTTAGGCTCCCAAGGTTATTGTAATTAACAGCTACAGTAAATAACTGAGATTTTTTTAATTAATTTTTGAGTTTACACATTTCCCATACTTCTCCTGTGTCCATTATTTCTGCTAGTGAAAGTCCTTTCTTTAAGCGGTTAATCATCAGATAGCTAGAAATGTCTCTATTTTAACTTGTTTTTTAAAAAAATATTTTATTTATTAGAGAGAGAGAGAGAGAGGGCATGTGGACGAGTTGGGAGGGTGCAGAGGGATAGGGAGAAGCAGATTCCCCACTGAGTAGGGAGCACGATGGAGGACTTCATCTAGGACCCCGGGATCACGACCTGAGCTGAAGGCAGATGCTTAGCTAAAAGAGCCACCCAGGCGCCCAATTTAACTTAATTCTTGAATTCAAGTTTATTTAAGTATAAAATGAGAGATCAACAATTTTTAATCATGTATATTATGATTCCCCATTTTCTTTTCACACTTATTTCATTAAGACATCTGTCCTAATTGTCATTTCTTTGTAGATAACTGCCTTTTCTGTGTGGTAACTTTAAAGGTTTCTTTTTCTTCATTCTTGGTATTATTGTCTACTTTCATGTTCTAAGCATTTTTCATATTTTTTATCTTAATCCATATAAGAAACCTCTGTACTTTAAGAAATATTCTACAACTCCATTAAAATCTGTCTTGTTGAACATTTATATTTATTTATTCTGCCTGTAACTTAAAATGTGCTCGTTTCCCCCAAGAACTTCGGTCTTTCTTGAATTCTTGAAAAGATTCTTACTCTCTTCCCTTAATGTTTTTATTTTTATCAAATTTATGCAGTCACTTAGTTTAAAAGAGTCTTATGATTATACAAAGTTTCCTGTGAAAAGTAGCAGTTGCCATCACTGCCCTAGCATACCCTTCTTTTCAAAGAAAGCAACCTTCCCCCTCTTTTAGCAGATTATTTTAGGATTTACCTCTGCATCTCTTAATGTTGCTGATTTCTCCTTTTTTTTTTTAAATAGGCTCTGCCCTCAACCCTAAGATCAAGAGTCATAAGATCTACTAACTCAGCCCAGCCAGATGTCTCTTGATTTCTCTAGTTTTAAGCATTACCAGTACTGACTTATCACTACACAGGGTGAGAATTTAGCCTTCATTCTTCCCTTTGCCCTTTGCATTCATCACACACAAACACATACCCTTTTGTGCTGACCCCCTATAAGTCATAACCCTATATAATCTCTCCCCTGAGTGCAGGCAGAACCTGTGACTTGCTTCTAACCCACAGAAGATGCAAAGGTGAAGAAATTTTACTGATGTGATTAAGTCCCCAAATCAGTTGACTTTGAGGTTATCAAAAGAAAGAATATCCTGGGTAGGCTTGACTTAATCAGATAAAATCCCTTAAAAGAGGGAAGCAGGCACTTGAGCAGGTCAGAGAGGCTCTCTTACCGACTTTGAAGGAAGCCGCCATGACTTCTACAGGCATGAGCCAATGAGCTCTTCCAAGTCCCTGAGGGAGCTTGGAAGCAGGTCTTTCCTCACATGACCATGCAGCCTGGCCAGCGCCTTGAAGGAGCTTTGTGAAACCCCAATCAAAGGATCCAGCCGGCTCTGCTGGCACTCCTGACCCACAGAAAATGCCAGGTAATAAATTAATGTGAGGTATTGTTTGAAGCCACTATATTTGTGCTACTTTATTACAGCAATAGAGAATTGGTTCTTCTTTCCTTGTTAACTTCCCATATAGAGTTTCAGTCTCATCAGTTTTGAGTGTTTATATGATTATGACATGCAAGTGCTTTTGTAACTTAGTGAACTATGGCTACTTTTCCTCCCTGCAGAAAAATTAATCATTGCTCTCACCCCCCTTTTCTTTGTTATGATATTTTTTAGTTATCTTATTTTCCTTTCCTTTTTTTTTAAGATTTTATTTATTTATTTGAGAGAGACAGAGAGAGAGAGAGAGAGAGAGAACACAAGAATGGAGAGTGACAGAGGGCGAAGCAGACTCCTTGCTGAGCAGGGAGCCGGAAGTGGGACTCAGTCCTGGGACCCCAGGATTATGACCTGAGCCGAAGGCAGTCACTTAACCAATTGAGCCACCCAGGTGGCTCCCATCAAGGTCTCTTCCCGTCGAGAGACTGAAATTCATTAAGTATTCTATCAGTTTCATTGGCTGGGGTCTATTCCAGAAGTTTTTTCACTTGATTCAATTATAATTAGTTCCTCTAATCTGAACACATGGCGATCATGCTATTCCCACCCTTTCTGATCATCTTGGGGAATCTCTGACTTCTTTCCCACATGGTAGATGTTATTTCCTAAACTGTATTCCTCTTTCCCTCATTTAGTGAATCATGTCTTCTAGAGGCTTCATGGCTTCATTCTGCCTGTTGATTTCATTGACATTTTGGCTAGATATGTAACTGTACTGAAAAATTTCCCACAGAACTTTGAAACCTACACTACCTAGATACCTTCTTGTCTAAGGCCACACCACCCTGAACCCACCTGATCTGGTGCTGCTGTTGGGAAGGACAAAGTTATTCTGATTCATGTTTCTCTGTATATAGCCTACTTTCTTTCCTCCCTGGAAGTTGAGAAACAGTCTGGAGGGCTTAAATCGCTGTGCCGTGGATAGTTTAGATAGTTTAGACCGAGATGATTTGCTTTTGCAAATTACTCCATTTATAGTTGTTTCTCTCTTGTATTTTATCTATCATTGTTACATCTTTGTAGCAAAGAAAGATATATCAAAGCATGAACTTACAGCACCATCCTAACTGAAATAAACTATTTTAAAATATCAAAAACTTAAGTAAAACCATAAAGTTAATAGTTGTACATTCAAGGTGTTGAAATGTATTCTTACTAAGAAAATTATACTGGGACAAATGAGATAAAAAAGCATTAAATACTAATAATCTGAATTTGCCCAAAATATTTTCTTTTTTTTTTTTTTAAGATTTTATTTATTGATTTGACAGAGAGAGATCACAAGTAGACAGAGAGGCAGGCAGAGAGAGAGAGAGAGAGAGAGAGAGAAGCAGGCTCCCTGCCGAGCAGAGAGCCCGATGCGGGACTCGATCCCAGGACCCTGAGATCATGACCTGAGCCGAAGGCAGCGGCTTAACCCACTGAGCCACCCAGGCGCCCCCAAAATATTTTCTTACTACAAGAAAAAATACCACTCTGCTAATCTCCTATTGAAATTCATCCCTGTTATTTTCAATTTTTGAAAGTCTGAGTGAAGAAATTAGACTGTATATTTGCTAAACTTATCACCAGATGAATTTAAAAGTATGTAATAGAATATTGAGCTTTAAGAGTTTCAATTAAAATTAAAATGTCTCGGGTTCAGGGATAGAGAAAGAAAGTCTTAATCTCTATATTAAGTGCTATGAATAAAACAATTTAGGAAAAGCAAAAAAAAATTTACAGCAGGTCTATCTTTGTTGAAAAGAACAAACCACACAACTTTGCTAAGGAGATTTTCTGAAAATACCTCAGAATATTATGGCTTATTCTTTCATTTTGTTTCTGGGATCCTAAATACATGCTAGTGAGAGGGTAAATTCTCATTTAGTTAACATCTTAAAAACTCCTAAAAAGATAAAAAAGGTGAAAATATGAATGTCTACTATTCATCCCCCTCCAAAACAAAGAATTTAATAAGATGAAGTGAAAAGTATTTTTTTTCTACTTTTTCCACCCTGAAAGTTGAGAAATTTCCCATAGTCTTTAAGTATTTGAAATATTAAACTGATGTGCCAAGATAATTTGCTTTTGCAAATGAGTCCATTTATGGCTATTATCTTTTTTATACTTTATCTGTCATTGTTATATATTTGTAGCAAAGGGAATGCATCAAAGCATGAACTCAGCATCATCCTGACTGAACTAAACATCTTCACTCCTAATAGATAAAGAGCAACAGTGTATATTCATTTATAATTAGATTAAGAACATTGCCAAAACTATGTGTGAAATCATTATAGGTCCTTTCTGTTATGTACACTTGAGTATATAATATTTAATATATATTAATATAATAACATAACTTTATATATAATATATAGGAATATATATTTAATATTAATACATATGAATTATATAGTAATATATATGTCTGTATATATATAATTTAATTTATTGTAATGTTCTGTTTAAGCTAAATGTGACTGAAATCTTTTGTTCTAGGACCAAGAACAAAAATTCAGTAATTTTTAATGTATAAAGCTTTCTAAAACATAAAGGTATTTTGAAGATGCCCCAACAATAAAACTTGGACAGCAGCATGCAGAAGAATGAAACTGGATCACTTTCTTACACCATACACAAAAATAAACTCAAAATGGATAAACGACCTAAATGTGAGACAGGAATCCATCAAAATCCTAGAGGCAAACGGGCAGCAACCTCTTTGACCTCGGCTGTAGCAACATCTGGCTAGACACGTCTCCAAAGGCAAGAGAAAGAAAAGCAAAAATGAACTATTGGGACTTCATCAAGATAAAAACCTTCTGCACAGCAAAGGAAGCATTCAACACAACTAAAATGGCAACCACAAAATGGCAGAAGATATTTGCAAATGGTGTATCAGATAAAGGGCTAGTATCCAAAATCTATAAAGTACTTATCAAACTCAACACTGAAAAAAACAAAAAATCCAGTCAAGAAATGGGCAGGGGGCACCTGGGTGGCTCAGTGGGTTAAGCCTCTGCTTTCAGCTCAGGTCATGATCTCAGGGTCCTGGGATCAAGCCCCACATCGGGCTCCCTTCTCAGTGGGGAGCCTGCTTTTCCCTGCTCTCTGCCTGCCTTTCTGCCTACTTGTGATCTCTCTCTCTCTCAAATAAATATATTTAAAAAAAAAAAAAAAGAAACGGGCAGAAGACATGAATATACATTTCTCCAAAGACATACAGATAGCTAAAAGACCCATGAAAAAATGTTCAACATCATCAGGGAAATACAAATCAAAACCACAATGAGATACCACCTCACACTGGTCCAAAGGGCTAAAATTAACAACTCAGGAAATAACAGTTGTGGGCAAGGATGTGGTGAAAGGGGAATCCTCTGGCACTACTGGTGGGAATGCAAACTGGTGTAGCCACTCCTGAAAACAGTCTGCCTGGAGAGTCCTCAAAAAGTTAAAAAGAGAACTACCCTATGACCCTTCAATTGTACAACTAGGTGTTTATCCAAAAGATGCAAAAATGCTGAGTCAAAGGGGCACATGCACCCTAATGTTTACAGCAGCAATGTCCACAACAACCAAAATATGGAGAAAACCCAGATGTCTACTGACAGATGAATGGATAAAGAAGATGTGGTATATACATAGAGTGGAATACTATTCAGCCATCAAAAAATGAAATCTTGCCATTTGCAACAACATGGATGGAACCTGAGGATATTATGCTCAGTGAAATAGGTCAACCCAGAGAAAGACAAGTACCATTTGATTTCACAACATATGTGGAATTTAAGAAACAAAACTGATGAACACAGGGGAAGGGAAAGAAAAATAAAATAAAATAAAAACAAACCAGCAGACACTCTTAACTATAGGGAACAAATTGAGGGTCGCTGGAGGGGAAGTGGGTAGGGGTTTGGGTAATTGGGTGATGGGCACTAAGGAGGGCACATGATATAATGAGCAGTAGGTGTTATATGCAACTGATGAATCACTAAACTCTACCCTGACACTAATAATACATTATATGTTAACTAGCTTGAATTTTTAAAAAATCTTTAAAACACAAAAAACCTGAATTTAAATAAAATCTTAAATAAATGAATGAATGAATATATAGATGCCCAGCAATATCTCCCAGCCCACATCCTCTTCTATATACCTTTGCCACCCCTCTTATTGAAAGAGCTATTTTTGTCCCCCTCTACTTGAATCTAGGAAGGCTTGTGACTGCTTTGATCAATCACAAGCACAGATGAAACGACTGTGTGACCTCCAATATGTGTCAAAACATGTGTTGGGGTTTTTGTTTTGTTCCCTGGAATACTCATGCCAGATGCTGCAAGCCACCATGTAAAAAGTGTGACTACCTAGAGCGCCATACTACAAGGAAGCCAAGACACATGGAGAGGCCATGTGTAGACTTGCAGGTTGTCAGTCTTACTCTTCCAATCATCCTAAACTTGGATCTGGCCAGGTGAGTGAATAAGCCTTCGGGTGATCCCAGCCTCTAAACTTTGAGACCCCAGGCATCAAAGAGAAGAAACAAACTATCCCCATTGTGCCCTATCCAAATTCCTGATTCACAGAATCTGTGACAAATAAACAATGGCTGCCATACATCACTTCTTTTTGGCATAATTTGGGGTTTTTTTTTTAAGATTTTATTTATTTATTTGACAGAGAGAGAGAGAGATCACAAGTAGGCAGAGAGGCAGGCAGAGAGAGAGGGGGAAAGCAGGCTCCTTCCTGAACAGAGAGCCCAATGTGGGGCTTGATTCCAGGACCCTGAGATCATGACCTGAGCCAAAGGCAGAGGCTCAACCCACTGAGCCACTCAGGTGCCCCTCTTTGGTGTAATTTGTTATGCAGAAATAGTAGCAAGAATGCTCTCCCCTCAACTAACACAACATGCTGAGTTTCATTGGTTGTTCATTTCCTTGATTGCCTTTCAGTCTTAAATATTATTTCTGCTGAAGTTACAGATGTAACAGGAATTTGCTCATTATGTCTGCCCATAGTCTTTCCTTCCAAGTGCCATAAACCTTCCAGAAAGGTACATGACTGAAGGCAAATAGTCTTAAAATTTCTAGAGCAAAAATTATCTCTTCAACTTTCCATGATTCAGTCTCAAATAATTAATCATCAAAACTCAAGTATTCCAAAGTCCTCTCTCAAAAAAAAAAGTTTTGCTCGGCTCACAAGATGGCCCAGGATATCACCTCCATGGAGAGGTTGTTGGTATTTGACACAGGTTAAATTTCAAGTCAAGTTTGTTTGTTTGTATAACACATACTATATTGCTCAACATAAAAATGTTTCCTCAATCAACAAATTATCTTCAATTCAAACATTCATTTTTGTAAATAGTAGTTCATAGAAGAAATTACTGATTTAGTACGCCTTTTAGTTGTTTCAATCATCTCAGTATTTTGGGACACAAGCAATTTATAGATTTAAGAAACAAAAAAGCTCACCTTAACAAGCTTTTTGGTTCTGAACTCATTCAATTTTGTCTTTAAAATTAGAATCTCTCGGGCATCTGGGCGATCAGTTGGTTAAGCATCGGCCTTTGCCTAGGTCATGATCCCAGGCTCCCTGCTCAGCAGGGAGCCTGCTTCTCCCATTCCTTCTGCCCTTCCTCCCCCACTCCCCCACTGCTTGTGTGCAGGCTCAGGTGCTCTCCTTCTTTCTGTCAAATAAATAAATAAAATCTTAAAAATAAAATAAAATTACAATCTCTCTTGACATGATCCTGGCTATCATCACAGACTATATTTTTGTCATGGTTAGTGCCAATTACACTGAGATGTTTTGTTTGAGGCATTATCTTTCACTTTATGTAATAAAAAATTAGCAATCAAGGAAAGCACTAAGTAATCTGTGAGAGCATAAATAAGAAAATTAAGACAATTAGTCTGTACAGTGGTTCAGTAACTTCTTTGTCTTTGCTAAACTTTACTAATCAAAAATATTTATAAGAAGGAAAGCATTTGTATTTTGTTTAGGTCTATGAAAAACACTGAAAGGAAAACTTATTATTAGTCAATAAGACTAAGCCACCATGTCATTAAATACATTATGGGGTAAAGAAATAATCATGTGTTTGTAGTGGTGAAATATTTACATTATTTTGGGCTTGTGATAAATATCCACAAGAACAATGAGTTTTAATAATATATGCAGATAGGCAGAAAAAACTGGTTGGTGCGTTTCTCTCATTTTTTTGTCCTAGAAAACATTTGTTTTTTAAATTAGTGAAATCATATATCAGAACCATAGAATGCCTTTTTCCTGGATATTATACCTATGAAGAGTTTGGAGTTAACCAAGATGTATAATAATGTCATCTACCTCACAATGATACAGGTACTAAAAGTAAGGATTAATAATAATAATAATAATAATAATGAATTGCAAGTATTTATGCTTTGGTATCTATCTCCAGGCTTTGGCCTAAATATTTAATGCTTTTTCTTATTTAGACTTCACAAAATATTGATGAGGTTGTTACTACTATTATCTCTACTTTATAGGCAAACACATTAAGAAAATCAGTTTACTAAGTGAGTGGTGGAGACCTCAGACAAAACTTACCTAAATACCTGACTATGAAACCCATTTGTTCCCTATGTTAATCTGCCAATCATATTTTGGAAATACTCACATAACGTACTTCCTGATGTATCTAAGGATTTGGAATCTCTGACAAACCAAAAAAACACACAAAAAGCAAAAATTATTAGCTATAAATTTCTTAATTAAGGTATAAGGCATTCTTTTTCATTAAAATGTAACTTCTTAGAGTAAAGCAAAGGAATACAAAGCATGTATACCATAACTTGGACAACTATTTAATTTTAGGGAAGATGTAATAAAACAGTGTTGTACTATTACAAGGATATGCACATATTTCTGCACAATTTTTTTTAACTAAGGAGAAGGAAAAGGAAGATACACCTATTTTCTTTTACAATTTTGACACCTAGCTGCCCTAAGAACGTGTTGGCAGGACTAGTTAATACTCGGAACTGTGGATAAAGAGAGCTAACAGATACTAGGATAGGTGAGAGCTGGAAAATAATATTGTGTCCATCTGTATAACGATCATAAACCTCAATTCAAGGACCTGTTTAAATTACCTAGAAAGGCAGGTGTTCATAAACAAACCTGACATCTTTGAATAAGTGAAAATATCTTAATTTTGAATATATGCTTCATGAGAGCAATGGCCACATTTGTTTATACTTGTCTTCTGTATCTAAAACATTGCTTAGTGTGTAATTGAAGCCCAGTGGATATCGGTGTGATAAATCACTTAATATCAGTACATGACCTGATAGAGTTAGCCTTCAAGTGCAGCTAGAATGATATCAAGACAGGAATCCTACAGGGAATATTTGTTGATTTGACCAACTTCTACCTAAAATTATTGCATAAAAACAAAAATAACATGTATAATGCAGTAAAACAAATCCACTACTAATACAGAAGATGAAGAGCAAACTGAGAAAAGATTTGCAATAAAATGGCAGTGCTTCCATATCAAAACAAAAATAAAGGAATTATAAAAATAGAAGGTTGAAGAAGATTATCTTAATAACAAAATGCACAAAGGCTGAGAACATATAATTCATATAAGAAAAACATTTAAAAATAAGAAAAATGTTTAGAATTTTTGATAATCAAATCAATCCAATTTCAGAATATTTTTACATACATAAATAGGCAAAGATGGAGAAAAAATTATCAAGTGCTAGGGTGGGAAAGGAAAAACAATGTCATAGGCTGGTTTTAGGAGAATGAAATTGTATATCTCTATGTGCAAATTTGGAAATATTTTAAATACTTACATCCAACAAGGAAGTTAAGAAATTTTGGCTTAAAAATTAGTGATGTGATGAAAAAAAAGGTCTTTTTTAAATGATAATAAGAAAATAAAGACAAATACTTCAGAAAAAAAATCTATAATAGAAAGGAATGGTCCAAATATAAAACAATCCAAATTAAACTATAAGACTACAGTTGACTATAATTTAAGCTGCTTCTTTGAGCTGCACAGGTTTTGTAGCTTATAATTACATTTTTTTGTCTCTGAGTCCAATCATAATATGAAGCTCTAATTGTGACTGATATTTACATAATTATATTGCTGTTCATTATTTATCAAATTTTAGATTAACTCTGAAGGCAAATCCTCGGAGAATTCATTATCATAACAGAATAGCATGTAAAAGTTATAAACTCTGATAGCAAAATAATGATACAGCAGAGAGAAACTGGCAGAGAAGAATGTAGGAGATTGATACAGGAACGCTTTCCCCCTCATTTTGCATAATGGAGAGTCAAGAGTTATGGCTCAAAGTTGTATATATTAGTTGGTAATGTGTTCAACTATAAGTTACAGGAAAACAACGATTAAGAGTAATGAGACTATGGGGCGTCTGCCTGGCTCAGTCGGAAGAGCACGTGGACTCTGGATCTCGGGGTCATGAGTTTGAACCCCACACTGGGTGTAGGGATTATTTAAATTAAAAAAAAAGAGTAATAAGAATACATGTGAGTGTGTGTGCCTCAGTTCTAGGCTGGTACGCCTTGTCAATAATTTCATGAAAAGTTGGAATCAATCTTCCTTCCTTCCTTCCTTTCTTCCTTCCTTCCTCCCTGCCTCTCTCCCTTTCCTCCCCTATCCTTCCCTTTTTTTCCTTCATTCCTTCCTTCCTCCCTCCCTCCCTCCCTCCCTTCCATTCTTTCCTTCCCTTCCTCCCTCCCTCCCTTCCTTTCTTCCTTTCTTCCTCTCCTTCCCTCTCTCTCTTTCTTTCCTTTCTCCCTCCATCCCACCCACCTTCCTTCCTTCCTCTCTCTCTCTTGCTCGCTCTCTCTCTCATATTCCAGGGCCAGAGAATGGCTGCTGTGCCTCCCCACTTTACATTCACATTCTAGACAAGATGAGAGGGGCAGAGTCAAAACTAATGGGAAAGTGGGTATTGAGTGAGTCACTTAACATTCACCACAATAAGGAAAATAATTTTAGTACATAATTTGAAGTATTCAAAGTCATACTACTAACAACACTCAGGAGGTGGAAGCACAGCAAATTTGAGCTAAAATGTCTCATTATTTAGAGCAGGGAGTCAAAATAATTTCCTCCATTGACATATGAAGAAATACAAATAGTCCCCAGAAAAATAAAAAACAAAATCAAAGGCAGTTTTGCCTTAGGAACAGAGATAAGATGTTGGTGAATGAGAAGGTCTTATAGGAGAGTTTTGCTTTTTTTCCATTCACATATGCCACAAATATGACTGGTTGACTCTTAATGTCCAAGGGGTTTTTCTCATCCCTGGGGATTTCCTTGGGGTAAGCTAACAGGGTCCTTCCCTGCATTTATATTCTAGTAGCAAGCAAAACAAAAAGAGAGACATACAATCTCAGAAAGCAGTAGGTTCTAAAAAGCTAGAAAGAGATGTGATTAGGGAAATTTGCTATGAGATCAGGAAAGCTCTCTCTGAAGAGATGACTTCTGAGCAAAAATGGGAAGCCCTCTAAATAGACTGGACTACAGAGAAGACTATAGGTCTGCTGTATTTCAGAGCATGAGATAAAATATTCACTGCTTTGAAAATCCAGAGAGCTCATTCCCCACTGCTCTCCCAGCCACTAATGAGGCTCTAGTTTCAACCATTATTGATCAAGCCTGTCAGAACAACATTAATCAACTTCATTCAAGGCCATGAACCAATCTGCGATAGATCTAACCTTTAATTCACTGTGTTAGTACAACTTCTGAGGCCCTAAAACCATGTCCCTCCCAATGAGATATAGTTCCGGCTGGAGCTGCTGGCAGAATTCAACATTTATCCTGGCATCAAGAACCTCTAGGAAAGAATGAGCAGGAAAATCCACTGGAAAGAATAACTCTGGATTTTAATCCAATCTAAGGATTCTGGACTTGGGGCTTTTACTTATGCAGTCAAGACAATGTTATTTCGGATTTGGTATCTTCAGAATTACAATCTTCGACATAAATTTGTAGGGGAGCTCTATTTTTGAACTTTAATTTCTTTTAGGGAATTTAATAAACACCGAGGACAAATTTGGGGGGACTATATTACTGGCATTTTGTCGGTGGGAGGTATTTTTTTTGTTTTAAGGTTTATTTATTTGAGAGAGTGCAGAGGGTCAAAAGGTAAGGGAGAGAGAATCCCAAGCAGACGCTGCACAGAGCACGGAGCTGATGCAGGGCTCCATCTATGACCCCGAGATCATGACCTTAGCAGAAACCAACAGTCGGACACTCAACTGACTGTGCCACCCAGGCGCCCTGGTGGGAGGCATCTAGTGTTTCATTACAGCACTCATTCTCAAGGCAGAATTTCTTACTTATACATTAGAAAAGGTGGCTGCATATACTTTGGCTGAGATATAGAATAGGGAATAAAATTTCAGTCTTTAAATCATGGAGATGGTTTGATGACATACTCTTTGGGACCACTGCAGACAGTGTCCAATGCCCACATTCCCGGGAGGAATGATCCAAGGCAGCAGACATTGGCACTGAGGAAGTGAACTCATGAAGCTGAGAAGAGGGCTGTCCTGGGGCTGAGGACTGCCTGCCTCTGAGATGGATACAGACCTGTGGTGAGACCCCTGGTCCCTCCAGTCCCTTTCCTCTTGCTGTCATGACTGGGAAGTAAGGAAAGAAAAAACTAGGTATACTTGCCTGTGCATTTCTCTTTTCTTTCCCAAGACTTTCTTGCCAACAGAGGTTTCTGCTCTACAGTGCTGCCTGTGGCTATGTCTAATTCTGGCAGTATGAATAGTAAAGATTGGAGGCCCTGTAGGATCTAAACATACCAGACAACTTCTACCTTGTCAGTTCTCTTGGAACCTGTCTCTTTGACCTTCCAAACACATCCCTGGTGATTCTGTGTTATGATTTTTGTCTTAATCTGCAGCATCCAATATTTAATAACTACATTTATTATAATGCCAGGCAGTACATAGTACCACATATTGTTTAGAGCTCAAAGATTTCAGCAACTTTCCCAAACTCACAAAGTGGTAGAGCACGGATTTGTATCTAGATCTGTCACAGAGAGCACCAACCCAGAAATACTTGGTTCTCCTGCACAGTCTGGTGGCCACTCCTTCCCACATAAGAGACGTTTTACCCAGAATTCTCTTCTGCAAGAATCTACCACTGTCAGAAGAAAGCCTAATATCCCATTTTAAATAGGGAGTAGCAGTCTCCTTCAGTGACTGCTGAATAAAACAACAGACCTATAGGAAAACTAGGGCAGGTTTGTGTGGATAACTTACTCCCTTGGGGATTCACAAGGCACTTCAATAGGGTTCTTAGGGTTGCATTCTGTGGTCATATCCTATAATAGCACATTGGTTCAGGAGAACCTTTTTCTAGATGAACTGATGAGAGACATGCTTGAATATCATCCCTGAAATTTTGGGTTCCACACACAAATGGATTCCTCTGTGCCCCCTGAGGAGGATAAATATATTCAGCTCCACTATGACCCTTACTCACTTTCATCAGGACATTCTGAGTCCTCTGCTATTATTTCCAAAATCCGTACTTCAAACGTATTGTAATCTTAATTCAAAAAAAAAAAAAAATCCATATGTAATGGTGCTCTTTTCCATAGTGCTTAAGAATTAAGCATAAAGTTCTGTGGAAATTTACTTTTAGCTAAATCTTATGACTCTATTTCTTATACTTCCTATGAAGAAATCAGAAAGTAGGTGCCTCAGAAAATGTATATGGAAATAAATGAGATGAGGTTCATTTTTGACTCTTCAAGGAGCCCATTATCTACAAGGAAGTTAAGGCAAGTCTAAATGTAATATAAGTGGCATAATACACACAGTATCATGCAAAAGATACAAATCAACTGCTATAAGAAATCAAAGGAACAGAATTTATATGCTATGCAGGAATGAGGAAAGAATTTGTCATTAGTCTTATTCGGTAAATAAGATTTCAATAAGTAATGGCAGAAAAAGGAAACTGTAGGTGAGAAAAGCCACAAAGAAAAAGTACAAGAAAGGGAAAGCAAGAGATGAGCTCATAAACATTTCTGAATTTAATATGGTTGAAATGTTTGTGTGTGGAGGGGTGCAAATGTAATGCAAGATAAATCTGGAACAATATGTTTGGGCTTATTATGAAGAGTTTAAACACCAAGCTGAGGGATTGCTAATTAATTCATTAATAGGAAGCCTGTGAAAAAAATCTGTATGGGAAAACAAATGATTATTCTGGCTGTAGTTCAGGGAGAGATCATCACACACCAAAAAGATTACATTTTCCAACTCTTTTGCATCCAGGTATGGCTATGCGCCAAAGTCTGGCCAAGGAAATTTTAGCAGGCGTGTTGTGAACATTTCCAGATATCCCCCTACAAAGGGAAAGAATTCCTGCTTCCTCCCCCTTCCTCCTTCCTGCTGGTGGGAATCCTGATATAGTGACACTCAAGCAGCCATATAGGACTATGAAGTGACCTTGAGAATAAAAGTCACATGAATTGGGTAATAAAATAGGAAGATCATAGTTTTCTGATACTGTGGATCTCATACAACCTGATCTGGACTTCCTACTTTTGAAATATTCTTTTTGTTTTTTGTTTTGAGAGAGAGAGCACGTTTGTGCACTGAGCAGGGGGAGGGGCAGAGGGAGAGGAAGAGAGAGAATCTCAAGCAGACTCCATACTTAGAGCAGAGCCCAACAAGGGGCTCCATCTCACAACCCTGAGACCATGACCTGAGCAGAAATCAAGAGAAGGCAGCTTAACCAACTGAGTACCCAGGGACCCCTACTTATGGAATATTCTTATAGAGTAATCTATTTCTACTTTGTTTATACCATTGTTTTAGGAGTCCTTGTTGTTGGTAACCAAATAATCTAAGCTAACCAGGTGGGTACTCAGGAAGGTCACGTGGGAAAATGTAGACCTTTTACCTTCCATCCCCAGTAGAAGTAGAAGACTTAGCAGAAGAGAATTCTGCTTCAGAAATGTCAGAGGCAAGCAGAAGGAAAAAACTACTTATGCTGTAAATCAAAAAGAGCATGACCAGGGACCAGAAATATTGAAAAAAAAAAATCATGGAATTTATTCTTTTAGGTCAAAATCCACTAAATTTATTTCCACTTTTGAATTTGATTAAATTTGTCCATGGCTAAATGTATCTGATTTTACCCCCACCTATTTTGTTAACTTTGCACCACTGTTTATGGTGAACTATGAAAACTACAAAAAATAGCTATCGTAAAGAGTAAAATTTTATTAACAGAATGAATATTTCAACAGCAAATGTTTCATCTGCAAATGTTATAGTTGTTAGCTTCTTAGCTTGAAAAAAACACATAGCAAGGAATGGAAAGAGAAGACTATGCAAGCCAATGAAATTTGTGCCCCAACTCCACACTCATGTCCAAGATGCACAAAACACTGGCCCTTTCTCTTGTCCTGCCAAAGCTTTGGAAATGTACTGTAAGTCCACCACTCAGAGAACATTCCACCACACAGAGAACATTCCTGGGGTGGAGGCTTAGAGACACAACATGATGCAAGAGAAAAGGCAAATAAACATCACAACCTCCTCACAGCCATTGTTCTTCCTGTGAGTAGAGTATAAACTGTAACACTTTAATAGTAACATATTTTGCTATCTGTGACTTGAACAGTTAGTGTGTCATTCACAAGGAAAAGTCAGTGAAATACATGTGTCATTTGTAAAAATGCTCACCTTCTCTAAGTTCATATATAAATATTCCCTTAGCACCTCCTCACCTTGCTCTCTTTGATGCATTTGCCAGCTTTATCTCGTGTTCATCCCTCTGTCCTTTCTTACCTTCTATGGGATAATAGTTCTCTGGTTTTCTGTTTCTTTCTCTGACAGTTCAACTACTTCTCTATTTCCTGGTATTGTCTTCCTCCTCCCATCTTCTAATAAGAGATTGTTATTTTATTCCCTTCCTGCTTCAGGGTTATACCTGGGACATGCCCACTTTCTCCACCTAAACTCACTGTTCTAGGAAATCTCATTGCATTTCATGATTTCAGCACTAACAGCCATGTTGGTGGCAATGACTCCAACACCTACAGCCATGGTGTTTGACTCTCCACTCTCCACAGAGTGCCTCATGGAAGACTCACCAGAACTGACTGCTTAACATGAACACAGCTTCTCAAATGGGTACATCCCTTGTGCCTATTATTTCAGGTAATGGCAATGAATTCTCTTCATCATTCAGGCTGTCCAACAATCTTCAATAGCTTCCCAAAGAAAACAAATAAAAAAGCGTTTTGAGACTGGCCTTCAAATCTGTCCTAAACACTGCCTTTTTATTTATGCCATTAAAGATTCCACGCATTACATATCATCCTTTGTTTGCATTCCACCATTCTTCTACCTCGAGGACGCTCTGCCTCATCTCCACTTGCCAAAAATTAATTAGTACTCAGGTGTTACATCAGATGCCCCCCTCACTGAATAGAACTCTACCCATTCTTCTTTTGTAGCATCTAATCCTTTCTATCTTAATTATATCTTGAGTATATGTCTTCTCTTTTTACTACATGACTGGTCAATAAGATTTATAAGCATGGATTTATTTCTTATTCATGTTTGATTCCTCTTCTTTGTAGTCCTGTTAAGGAACCATATATCTACCAATCAATCAATCTGTACTGAATGAATAAGAGGAGTGAATTAAACAACTTAGAAGAAAATCAGCATGAAATACTCCAAAGAGAGTGTTTGAAAGTGTTCTGTCTTATCCAAAATGTGTCAGATGAAAGATAAATGGAAATCACAGGACTTGGGCTTCATAATGTAGATGAGTATTTACTACATTATGAGTCATATTGAAAAATTATTCCTAAAATATTTCTTAGAAACTAAATATTTCTCACTAATGCTGTTTTTCAACATGCTTATGTCTCAATGGTTACAAGAAATCTAAATGTTTTTAAAATTCTACCATCATGAAAGCAAAAGATGGATAGCATCCAATTATAATCACAGCATGCAGTAAAATCATCTCATAGTCTAATGTAATTAGTTACTATGTCAGCCCATGATGTCATAAAACATGGCTGTCTTATTCACCATTGGCTGTCCTGGTACCCAGAACTATTTCTCACACATAGTAAGTAATAAATATACATACATCACTTAATATTATTTTAACTAAAAAGTAAAACAACCTCCCTGATTCTCTACCCTTGTTGCCCAACAAACCACCATTATAACAATTTTATGCAAATAATTTATTATATATTTTATGCTTATACACCTCAAATCTGTTTGCTTACTCCTTCTCTCTTTCCCTCTTTTTCTTTCATCCCATACATATGTTTTAGGTACATGAATTCATACAGGTAGGAATTGTTTTTTGATTAGATGAATTTAGTTAAATAAATTTGAGCCTGACTTCCCCTTTTAATTAGACTGATAGATCTGAGATGGATTTTAACATTCTGATGTTTGCTTTTTTCTGAAAGACTTTGATTTCAAGTATTTAAATTAAGTTTCCTTGGGGAAAACATACACAATTCATTTCATAAGCATGTAAAATGTAATAGACTTTCAAAGTATCTGTCCTCCAGTTGTAGATCTAAGCTGTGTGTCTATGAGCTTCATTCGGAATTGAATATGACAAAGCTTTTAATACTTCATTTATTCTCATCTCCCTACCACCCCCCCACACTCAAAACAATTTTAATTATACGAGCTAATTGGACTTCTCTGAGAAGAAATACAGATTTCAAAATGTCAACTGCTCTAGCAGAAACATGGTTGTCTTCTCGTTTCTTCTTTGACACTTCAGGTTCCCCACCATATCTTTTCAAAGGACCTGACAGTCCTATTCCTTCTAGCTGATCTGTAGTGCTGCTGTTCATATTCCTTTTGCTTCAAAATATCTAAGAATCCAGGGACAAACAGTGGTTCAGATATAGTAACTCCCTCCAGCAAAACAATTTAATGGTTTTGAAGTATCTTATAAATATACTTCCACTTACAATTTCCAACTAGGATAATAATTTGAAATATCAGAATAAACTAAGAAACTTGGTCATCCATTAGCTTTTATATGACTTTCCTGTAGCGGGTATAGAATGAGGAAATGATAAATCCTTGTGATGATCAGTTTTATATGTCAACTTCACTGGGCCATAGGGTGCCCAGATATTTATCCAAACATTATTCTGGGTGAGTCTGTGAGAGTGTTTTATAAGATTACCACTTGAATCAGTAGACTGAGTAAAGCAGATCGCCTTCTTAATGTGGGTGGCCTTCATTCAATCAGTTGAAGGCTTGAATAGAAGAAGAAAGCTGAATCTCCACAAGTAGGAGGGAACTCCTCTTGCCTAACTCCCTTTCTGGGATACTGGTCTCTTCCTGCCTTTAGACTTGCACTGAAACAATGGCTCTTCTTGTATCTCGAGCTTCTGACTTTTAGACTGAAATTTGCACCATCAGCTTTCCGAGGTCTTAGCCTTTGAGCTTGGATCAGAACTATACAACTAGCTCTCCTAGGCTTCCTTTCGTCAACTGGAGATCTGGGAACTTCTCAGTCCCCATAATTGCATGAGCCAATTACTTATAATAAGTCTCTCTCTTGCTCCTCTCCTTCTTCTCTCTCTCTCCCTTTCTCGATCCCTCCCTCCCTCTGGATCTCATACGTGCTGTTATTTCTGTTTCTCTGGAGACTAACAGAGTCCTAAAGACAGGATACTTTTATCATTGAGGACAATCTCTAGTCTCCTTTGCTGAAGGTGAAGGTGAGAATACAAATGGGTCACATCTGTTAGAAGAAAGGGGCTTTTTAGCAATCTGGAAGATATGCCAGGTGTCAATTATCCCAAAAGATAGTCTCATTTTATACTCCAGGGAGATTAATGATATTCCTCCTAGAGACACCTTTTCATTTTGTCTAAGAGCATTCAGTGACTATTTCCATACACTTCAGAAGGACTTCAAGCATTGACACCTCTAGTAGTTATGGCAAGGAATAAGTTTTGAGCAACCACCATTAGGAGCAAAATTTCAGGAACAACAACACAATTTATATGGCACGTCAATGAAGTATGTCTCTTTCTTTTTTAGCTGTTTCTGTTTCAAATTTTAAGGACCTTAAACATATGAAAATCTATGGTTAGCTCTAAGGACTCTAAATATATGAAATATACCCTGAGGGATGCCTGGGAGGCTCAGTTGTTTAAGCCACTGCCTTGCTCAGGTCATGATCCCAAGGTCCTGGGATTGAGTCCCACATCAGGCTCCCTGCTCAGTGGAGAGCCTGCTTCTCCCTCTGCTCTCCCTCTGCCACTCTGCCTGCTTGTAATCTCTTTCTCTGACAAATAAATAAATAAATAAAATCTTAAAAAAAAAAGAAAGAAAGAAATATACTCTGAAATGCAACAATTTAAATAGTAGAATGTAGTCTTTGGTTAGGAATCAAAAATGTCAGACCATGCATGACTCAGGTAGACCTAAAGCAGATCACAGTATATATGGATATTTGGTTATGTGAAAATTAATGATCTTGGGAAAAGGATTATTCAATTAAGTATTTTGTGAGCCAAATTTCAAGTTAGGTAACAGATGCACTAAGTTTCCATCACATTATAAGTGTCTGTGTGTGTGTGTGTGTGTGTGTGTGTGTGTATGTAGTGTAGAAAAAAAGGCAATATTTAACTAATCCTGAGACATCACAGAGTTTTCTAAATTTAAGAAAGCAATCATAGCAAAAGTGACTCATAGATTTGAATTCTGAACTCTGAAAGTTTAAATATCTAATACTTGTATATCATAAACTACCACAGAATTCAAGCAAATGAATAGGAAAACATGATTCAAATTGGATAGAAAAGAGGTAAGTAGCCTTAAAATAAAGATAAAATTGGGGAAATATTTTAAAGCCTTATAACAGGCAAATATTATATTTCTAGAATTTATAAAGAAATCCTACAAAATAATACAAAGAAGAGAACAGAAAAAGAAGCAAACAAAAAATGGTATTTTACAAAAGGGGGAACAGAAATGATCAATAAACATACTGTTAATAGCTGAGGAAGCAAATTTTAAAATCAAAGTGTGATAAACTTGTATTTTGAGTAGATTGGCAATGATTAAAATTCTGACAATGTTACATACTGGTAAGGATGTAGAATTAGGGGAATTTTTAGGGACTGTAGGAGTGTTCTTCATTTCAGTGACCCTGTTAAGCAATGTGGGTCTACTTTACAAAGTTTAAGAATGTGCCTGTGCTATCACCGACCAATTCACCCACCAATTCCACACCTAGAAACTCCTTCACATGAGCACCAGAAAACATGTACGAGGAAGATCATGACAGCATCCTTTGTGACAGAGAAAACTAGAAACAAGGCAATTAATCATGAAAAGGACAATGAGCAAATTATTTTGATATATTCACAGAGTAAAATACCACAGGGGAGCAAAAATTAATAAACCAGTGATATACATATGAACATGGAAACACATCAAAAAACAAAAAAGTAGATTGGAAAAGACAACATGCAGAAGAAGCATTCATGTAGTGTGATAATATTTTTCTGGATTTCATAATTCAATAAAAATTCACATCATGTTTATACTATATCCCTATGGATTTGGAAATTCAAGGGAATGATAGACATAAAATTCAGAATATTGTTTTCCCCGGGAAGAGGGAGGCAAGCAAGGAGGGCACAGTGGCACACTGCATTGGAAATATTCTTTTACTTAAACTTGGTAAAGGGTACACAGGTGTTTAATTTATCATGTTTCTTAATCAATGAACACATTATATATCCCTTTCACAATGGTCATATTTTATAAATTAAGTAAATATACACAGAACAAAAATTCAGGGAAAATTATTCTACTTAAAACAAAAAAATCAACTTAATAATAAAGATAGATAGATAGCTGCCACTTGGGTACCAGTAGAGTAAAAAAGAAGAAATGAGGAAATTTTATGAAAGAAACAAGGAATATTTTGACCAAAAAAATTCATTTTCATCCTCTGAATTTATTCCACTTTAATAAAAGATCATATATTATTACACAAAATTTAATTGCTAATAAAATAATTGCAGTTAGAAAGCTCAGAGATATTGCTTTGGAATTAAAAAATGGTCCTCTTGCATAGCCAATTATTTTATTACATTTTATAGTCTGATAAATGAAGTGTATCACTGTTCAGCTTTCTAGATCCCAATATTGAATTCAGTTGTAATCTTATTTCCTGAACATTCAAATTCATACATTCTGGGACCATCATTTTTTTCATTAATTTTTGTTTGAGATTCTTTATCCTGAGCACATTTTTCTGCTCTGTTTTCTAAGCTCTTTATTTTTTATATATTTCTAATTAGAATATAACTACATAGTTAAAAATAACTATGTACTTAAATATATCATATAGTGGTTAAGAGCACAGGTTTGAATTCTAACTCCTGAAACCAACCTTTACAAAGTCATTTAAGCATTTGTCTCTTTTTCCTTGTCTGCAAAGTAAGAATAATAGCAGTACCATCCATATAGGATTGTGGGAGGATTAAGGTAATTAACACATATGAAGTGCTCAGAATAATGCCTGGCAGGTAGTAAATGCTAGGTATGTGTTTGCTATTATTATTTTTGGTGGTGGTAGTAGAAGTCATAATAGTAACAGTCGAGGTAATGGTATGAACAATGTAAGCAACTCTGTGTATGTGTATCTGTCTGTCTATCTATCTCAGGCATCACAGCATCATATTAGTATTAAAAATATCAAAAAACTGAAATATTTAGTTAGCCTGGTATGTCTAGGGATGTATCATATCTATCTATCTTCTTAGATGTACCAGTCATATATTTTCTAGACCTATTAGTCTAACTGAATCTTCAGAATCTTTGACATTTCTAACTACTAAAACAACACTCTGATGCTTGAAACATCCAGTCTGCATATTTCAACCTGTTTCTATCATTTGTTCCTATCGTCTAATTTCTCCCAGGAAGAGAAAAGGAAACCAGGAAGAGGGGAAGACAGAAGAGTAAGGAGGAGACTTGTTATATATGTTTCTTCTATCTCATGTAATACCATGAAATAAATTTGAAAAGGTATCTAATTCTGAGGCACTGACAGAATGTACTGCCTTTATCAATGTGAAGGATCTTCTAAACATGATCTGATATGTTTATAATCTAAAGTCAGTCATTGTCATAGCCGTGACTTATGAGGTCATAGTAGAATTTCGTAAAGAAATTCATCTTATAGATTATCCTCAGTTTAAACTTGAAATTGGGGAGGGGGCAGAAATTCCCAGGACAAGCAGAGCATGATGTAAGATTTTAACATGGAGCTTATAATTAATTGATCTTTTGGAAGTAGTAACCCATATTATTTTTCTTATGTGTTTCCAAGAATAAGGGCTTCTTCACATGTGAATAAATGCTAAATGTAATGTTGAATTCCTATGTGCTGTTTTACCTGGGTGATGGACTTGAACCCAAGAACTCAGGTACCCTTGATTGGGTTGAGAATTACTGATCCAAAGGTGTGTAGAAACAATCTGTATATTACCACCATGCCGATTATTTACAAATGTGTTCTTTTCAATAGCAAAAGCCAAAAAAAAAAAAAAAAAAAAAAAAAAGTGGTCCAAGGAAGACACACTAGGAAGATATTAAATTTATCTGAAATAGGTTTATACATACGAATTGTTGCTATTTATATAGAAGATTGATATAATCTGATGACCAGAGGGTGTTAGAAATACAAACATTTTTCTCAGCAAAGTAGATTTATTTCCTGAACTTACTACACATAAATGTACCATTCTCATGAAGACTCCTCATGAAGTTCCACGTCCTAGACATAACTGATCGAAGAGTTGACGATACCAAAGGAGTGGAAGTTATCAGTTACATATAGTGACTGGTTCTTTTTGGTTCATATCTACCCTAATGATAAATACAGTAAGCTAAGTTTCTTCTAAGAAACTCATGGCACTCAACATAAAGATATCTTTAAAATTCTTTTCAATTCTCCAATGGCTTGAAAGTTCTGGAACTCAGAGGAGAGGACACATCCAAGGCGAGAACAACCACTGAGAGAACATGGAAACTCCTTCCATAACAAACCCGAGAGATTGCCCTGACTATTCCTTCCAGGTTCCTACGATAGTATTTCCAGAATGCGAAGGCAAAAGAGAAAGCAGGTATGCAAAGGGAAGGCATAATAAATAAAATAATAAAAGAAATATGCCTGAGCTTGGATCTTTAGGTAGAAAGGGCCCCCTCTGAGTGCAGAGCATGAATATTGATGGAAAGTGCACACTTGACACATATCTTACAGAAAATTCTGAATTGCAGTAACATAAGAAATCCCATAAGCTTGCATAAAGAAAAGTAAAATAGAGTGTCTACAAAGGAAAGAAAATTAGGCTGTCTTTATTTTCTTGTCTGCAAGATTAATGCTAGAAAACAATCAAACAATGTTACAGCATTCTGGATAAGAATTGTGACTATGGGGTTGTTTCATCCATGTAGGTGGGCAAAAGAAAGGCATGTTCAGATACATCAGGAGTCAGAAAATATAGCACTCACTCCACCTTTTGAAATTATTTCTTGAGGGATTACTCTGGGGAAATAAAATAAATCAGAATAAAAATATTGGCATATTTCTCAGTAGAATATTTTGAAACTCTTAAAAGAAAAACATAAACCTTGGGTTTGGGGAAGGGAAAAGTTCTTCAATTTATTAAGGAACAGAGTTAAATGTTAAAATAGTAAAATTATTACGGTTCATTGAGAATATACAGATATAGATACAAATGTAGATGTCGATGATACAGATACTATCTGAATTCTGAATGAATGTATGGTTAGTGTTTTTTATTTTTCAGTGGGAAAGAAAGAAAACCTGAAAAACCGAAAAAAATACCTGATGCGTTGGCAGATACCTGTTTATTTTTTAACCCCACCCAGCCTAAATAATAATAAATAGAGCTTCACGTCTGCTCAGACGAAAATGGGGTCTCTGAGATTTCCTATGAAGTTTGGGTCAGCGAAGCCATTCACTGACCCAGCCTGGATTACCAGAGCTCTGATTTTGGGGTTTAGAGACAAATCTGTTGCCACATGGTTGCTCTTTTTTTTTTTTTTTTTTTTTTGCATCTTTGTACATCTGTCTTGTTCCTTCTCAAGGGCGTTATAGGAAGAGTAGTTGAGGTTGAGTAAAGCATTCAGGCATCTCTGGGACATTCTCCAAACACTGGCACAAAGCAACCCTAACGTCATCTTATCATGGCACCCTGAGCTGAGCCCGACACACAGTTTCCTCCACATTCAAGACTTGTGGGGAGAATGTCTTGGCCTCACCCATGTTGTGTTCATCTTATTTTCAAACTTGCAAACAATGATGAAAAGATAAAGGTATAGGTGAGTCTACATAGCTTTCTTGTCTTTGTAGTTTTTTGTTTTGTTTTGTTTTTTCATACAAGTAAGACTGAAGTTTGGTGATCAAATGTCCTCTTCACAGAGCTAGGCATGAGCCAGGTCAGGTGCCTCACCACACTTTATATGAGGCTGTTAAGCAAAGGGTGGACGCCCCCTAGGGTCCAGGAGTTTTTTTCTTTTTCTTCTTTTTTTAAGATTTATTTATTTGAGATAGGGAGTGAGTAAGCACCTCCCCAGGGGGATGAGCAGAGGAAGAGAAAGAAGCAGGCTCATCACTGAGCTGGACGTGGGGCTCGATCCCAGGACCCTGGGATCATGACCTGAGCCGAAGGCAGGTGCTTAACCACCTGAGCCACCCAGATGCCCCTCTAGCAGCTTTTCTATCTTCTTCTGGCCGACCTGCTGGGGCTCAAGGCACACACAACTTCTGACTGGGAGGAACCTATTTTCAGCTTATGTCCACCTCCTTAATTCTTTCATAATTCGACTGCACAGAAACTTACACCTTTGCATATACCTCCCAAAGAAATAACTTAAGAAGAAAAGTCTTTGATAATGAAGATATTCACTGCAGTGTTCATTGCAATAATGAAAGCTAAGAACAATTTTAATGTTTAAAAATGTAAGGATACAAACAATGACATCGCCACTCCATGGAATGCAGCCATTGAAATTATAATTATAAAAATTTGTCACACTGTAGACATATTTCTGACATAGTTAAATGGGGAAAAAAAGGCATACAAAATTGGACTTACTCTTATTACTTTAACTTTGCTAAATAGCTATTCATATAGACAAAACCAGAAGAGAAATATGAGAATTGTTTTTTTGGAAAGGACAATATTCTGGGTATTATTATTTCTAATTTGTTTTGCTTTTATTTAGCAGTTCATTATTTTCACTCAGAGATCCATCTAATAAAACTTTTTCCATTAAACTGAGTACCTACCAGATGTAAGTCGTTTTGCTAAGTGGATGCAGCAATGGAAGGATAACATTTAAGACACAGTCCCTGCCTATGAAACTTTTCATGTGGTTAGTGGAAAACAGATATACGTAATTTTTCAAAGGGTTAAACTAAGAACTAAGAAGGAAATACTTAAAACTAAGAAAGAAATATTTAAAACTCAGAACTGAGAAAGAAATACTTAAAATTCATTCTTGAGAGAGAAGCTCACCTATAAGCAGAGATCACCTCCAGACAAAACTCCTAAGCTTAATGCACGAAAAATAGGACTTAATTCTAGCTGAATACAATGTTTCAAAATTAATTTACAAAGGAAAAATATCTGAAGAAGAAAGAAATCAACAGAAGGGATTTATTTAGTATGGAAACAAGGGAAACGGAGATCAGTGAGGTAGAATTTTGTGATATCCATCCAGTGTTGCCCTAAAGGAAAAGGAATACCCCCAGCAAGAAGAATGTGGTCCTGAGTCAGACCTGGCCCTACAGTGGAGGTGGACAGGTTCAGTTACCATTGCTTGGCACCATTAGCTACCAAGACTTTTTATTCACTGCCAATAAGCAGCTGATTAGAGCCTCACTGTCTCTGGAACTTTAATAGAAGAAGTGTGACCTCAAGATTGTCGGGAACATTCTTATCCAAATGACTTTTTGTTGGTTTTCATTAAGAAATAATGACTTAGATCACTCGGCATCAGGGAAATACAAATCAAAACCACAATGAGATATCACCTCACACCAGTCAGAATGGCTAAAATTAACAAGTCAGGAAATGACAGATGCTGGCGAGGATGTGGAGAAGGGGGAACCCTCCTACACTGTTGGTGGGAATGCAAGCTGGTGCAACCACTCTGGAAAACAGCATGGAGGTTCCTCAAAATGTTGAAAATAGAGCTACCCTATGACCCAGCAATTGCACTACTGGGTATTTACCCTAAGGATACAAACATAGTGATCCGAAGGGGCACGTGCACCCAAATGTTTATAGCAGCAATGTCTACAATAGCCAAACTATGGAAAGAACCTAGATGTCCATCCACAGATGAATGGATAAAGAAGAAGTGGTATATATACACAATGGAATACTATGCAGCCATCAAAAGAAATGAAATCTTGACATGCGACGACATGGATGGAACTAGAGGGTATCATGCTTAGTGAAATAAGTCAATAGGAGAAAGACAACTATCATATGATCTCCCTGATATGAGGAAGTGGAGATGCAACATGGGTGGTTAAGGAGGTAGGAGAAGAATAAATGAAACAAGATGGGATTGGGAGGAAGACAAACCATAAGTGACTCGTAATCTCACAAAACAAACTGAGGGTTGCTGGGGGGAGGGGGGTTGGGAGAAGGGGGGTTGGGTTATGGACATTGGGGAGGTTATGTGCTATGGTGAGTGCTGTGAAGTGTGTAAACCTGGCGATTCACAAACCTGTACCCCTGGGGATAAAAATATATTATATGTTTATAAAAAATAAAAATTTATTAAAAAAAGAAATAATGACTTAGCATTGTGCGCTAAATGGATGTGATGACTACAAGCCACCTGTGAGGGGCAAGTCCACTCAGGATCCTGACAACATGGGTCTCTGCACCTGCAAAGCTGAGGGCTGCCCACTTGAGGAGAGTGGATAGTGGAGATAATCCTGCCCTCCTTTTCCCTGTCCCAAGGCCAAGGAACTCCCTTAAACAACCATTATGCTATCTTCCCTTCAAAATGCAACCTCCCTCACAATGTTCCAGAAAGTAGAGTACATTGAGGCAAGTGCTGAAAGAGATAAATTAAAAATTTTTGTTGGGGACTGAGAAGAAGCAAAGATCCATTCCAGTGGAGGGAAGAACTGGGAGAAGATGGGGCATGACTTGTGAGGCTGTGAGGGCTCTAGGAAATCTTGGGAGGAGTTCACATGGGTGATAAGACTTTACAGGTGAATGAGCTCTTGCTATGTTGGGAGGAAACTAACTTTCATTTTCCTGAAGGCCTGCAGTTCAAGCCTTTAGTGGAAGAGTAGCTACTGATTACACATGCAGTGAATTATGGAAAGGGGCACCACTGCATGGTATGGCCACCATCACCACCACTCTGGGACTGGGAAACCAGCCTCAGAGGTAGAGACAGATGGAAAAATAAGAAGTATAGCCACAGAAAGTCACCAAACCTAAAAACGAAATCACAACATCTAGCAGATTCCAATGTACTGCTAGGGAACTCCTGAATTAAAAGGAATACACTGAACGGCTCTCAATCACAGCAGGCGTAAGTCGAAATCATGTTTTTCCCACTGCCAGACTTGGTAAAAGGTAGCTTAGTATTTTGGGAATTTTACACCCAGTAGTAGTCAAGAGAAAGAAGTATATAGTATTGGTCTCTGGGGAGCTTCAAACTATAAGAGAAGACAACTTTCTTATTGTAGTAAATACTCGCATAAATAGTTCAAGCAATACGTGCTCAAATTGGATATTATATTATTAAAATATGCTTAGCAAATGAAAAGGAATATATTGCAACATGCATATTTTATGTCTTTATTTGGCAGCATTCTTCAACGTGTAGCCCGAGAGTAGGTGTTTGAAAGAACTGAAAAGACTAGGAAGATGGTAAACTGGAAACGTAGAGAACCATCAAGGTCCACCCACCAGCAGGAGATACGTCACCTCCCTCCCACAGCAGAACCTTGACCACAATTATTTATCCACTTCATTTCCACACATCATCAGTGATATAAAATATATACTGAGGACGGAACTCTTTCAGCATCTGCTTTTCCATAATCCTCTTACCTAGTTAAGTCTCTAAATTCACTAACATGAGAAATATTTTGGAGAAATTATCATTCCAGATCATTCCTTATCACCACCCGGAAAGGATTTCCACAGAGAGGATACCTAACTCATACTTATTTCTTTGCATTTTTCCCTATAATTGAAATTCTGAAAATGTGTATTACAGGTACCCTCTTTCTAAAAGCCATGATTTTGATAAAGTGTATATGTAGCATTGATAAAATAAACTTTATGAATTTGTAAATACTTTTATAGACTTAAGTGTTATAATTTTAAGTTATGCTTTATCCAGCTTTGCATTAGGAGTTCTAAAAGCCAGGATTTTTAAAAACTTACAAGTCAGATCACTTCTTCTGTCATGTTGACAAGATGTAGTAAATAAAGCTAAAAATGCAAGCTAGCTTCCCCTACCTTCAGTTAATGCTAAAAGACATTATTGCTCTCTCTCAGGATTATTTCAGTGTCTTAATTACAGTAAATTAGAATAATTAGAGAGAAATTATATGAACCCTACAATTCCCGAAAGCCTTTATGCTGCCTTTTAGTCAGATAATGAATGTTAATATAAATAATCGATACATTCTGAATGCCTCCAAATCTTCACACCTTACATTTTTCTTTTTAATTTTGCTCCAGATAGAAGGTGAACCATGGCAGGCATTATTTCTTTGCTCTAAAGAGCACTAATTAAGCTTTTTGGTGAACCTAATTGCAAATAAAACAGAGCAACTCCACAGTAACAGAGGCTTATGCATTTCTTTCTCTTTTTTTCCCCCCAATCTCCCTGGACTCAAGTAAGTGCAAAATCTTTCCAACAGATGTAGCTAAAGCTTTTTGGTTCTGTTTATTTTCATGAACATACTGCTTAATGCTTAAAACTTTTGCAAAATGTCTTTGGTGACATTAAAACATGAAGGTATTGTTGGACAGCATAACGGGGAACCACAGCCCAACAGGTAGAATATCAGTGAGGACTGAATATTCAATTTTCAATATTGACTGGTATATGAGGAGTACAGATGATGTGCCAGAGTCTTCGGGTGCTGGCAATAAGGTGGAATTCTGTACGAATCATATTACCTTTGCCCTTGTCAAGTTCATAAGAAACTGTAGGTGTGACACACTTCACCAGAAGGGAAATACGGAATGTGACAGAGGGACTACTCTGGTCCGAGAAGCCAGAAGAGACCCTCCTGAGGAAGCAGTAACTCAGCAGAAGCCTGGGATATGGCACCAGCAGAGACTTGCCAGGAAAGGAAACCACGTGTGCAAAGGTGTGGGGTAGACAGAGAACGGGTTTGCCTCCGGGGACAGAGATAATGCAGATATAACTAGAACACACAGTGAGGGGTGTGTTTGGAGGGAGATTAGTGTGGAGGAAGAAGCAGGGGCCAGGCAGTAGGGCCTCAGAGTCCACAGCGTGCCTCTGAGGGAAAAATGCTCATTCTCAGGGGAATGAACAGAAAGTCAAGCAAGAGTAAAATTGAAGTACCATTTTGCACATGGCCCACTTAGTTTTGAGGGGAAAGGAACTTGGCAAAGGATAACTTACAGACTGGTAGCAACCATCTTCTCTCCATCTGCAGATCCCAAGGTAATAAAATGAGTGTTCAAGTATAGGTTACTAACGTGTGTGGCCACTGGAAATTTGCTGCACCTGGCTAAGCCTCCATTGGCTCAGCAGTAAAGCGGACGTGAAGGTATCTACTTCAGAGAGCTGTTGGGGACATGTAACAAGGTGATGAACATAGAAAGGCCCCAACCATGCCATGGTATGTTATGATGTCCACAGGAAACCCTGCTTCCTCTCAGCCTCGCTCACACTCACACCTGTGTGAGTAAGACGCCAGCAGTGTCTGAGAGACCAGAGTCCCTTCTGCTCCAATCTAGTCAGACAGAGGCAAAGCCCTAAGCTCACAACCAGCCCTCCCTACTAGGACTGCGTCTTCTTAAAGTATCAGAGGGTCCACACTATTGGCATAGCAAGATACCATTTTCAACCATTCATGCCGCTGAATCCACACCTCCCCTCTGCTGTCGACAAAGGATAATGCAGAAAGGTAAATAATGCAGTGTCCTCTTTTAGTTCTGATTTTATCATTGAACTGACTATGTAATTTGTTACCCGATTAAGGACACTTTTGAGAGTAAAAAGAGGACACTCTCAATAATTATTCCAGGACAACAGGAACATATGATTACTGTAACTACAATACACATCACAGATACCAGAATCAGTGATAGTAGGGTACAATCTGGACTGACTGACTGTGGCCAAGAGAGTGGTGAAGTAATTATTAAAATGCGAATAGGGGCACCTGGGTGGCTCAGTGGGTTAAAGCCTCTGCCTTCCGCTCAGGTCATGATCCCAGGGTCCTGGGATCGAGCCCCGCATCGGGCTCTCTGCTCAGCGGGGAGCCTGCTTCCTCCCTCTCTCTCTGCCTGCCTCTCTGCCTACTTGTGATCTCTGTCTGTCAAATAAATAAATAAAAATATTTTTAAAATAAATAAATAAATAAAATGCGAATAAATTCTTGCTTCCCAGATTTTGCTCTAGGTATCATTAATAATTAGGAAACATAGAAGTTAAAAAATACCTTCTCCCCCCAAAAAATACCTGGCAGACCCAAATCTAAAAATAATTTCTACTCCAGTAGTCTATAAGTCTGATCTAAAAGAATACATTTTGCCTTATTTTGCAATTTTAGACTGACACTCGTGTCAAATATAAATCCTGTGGGTTGTTACCTCCTAATAACAGGTGTTAGTGAATATTGTTATGGCTACTGCCCTTTTAATATTATTTAAAAAACAAAAAGAATGCTTATTTCATGCTCATCTAGACATCATTTATTTCTATAAAATATAGCATGAATTTTGGTATTGCACGAGCTTTTTAAATTAGGGTGTTAAAGGGCAATTTCTTCATGCAACAAATGGTGCATATTTATTGAGCAATACGACTATGTTAAGTATAGGGTGAACAAAAGACCCAAACCACATCCTAGGTAAAATTCTGAGTGCTGGGGGCATGCAGAACAGTGGCTGACTTATCACAGTATGCTTTGCTAAAGACCATGTCAGAGAAGATGGGAGAGCTCTGTGGATGTGTTTGAGGAGTGTCTAACTCAGCCCCCAGTCATCAGGACTATTTGATATCCATGCTTTCCCTCCAAGGGTGAGTATGATTTAGATTTGAGAAATGGAGCAGGTGAAGAAGATACTGAGGGCGGGAGAAGCAAGTGCACAGATGTAGGGACAGCATGGATGTTACGGGACTTCACCACCGGGGAAAAATGTCACATCTGGTGGATGCTGAGATTAGATGCTACCCCTTCACCTGGAAGAAGAGGGAAGACCCCAAGCCTAGACCAGCTCCTTGCCCAGACACCCTCATGGGACCAGCCCAAAGTTTCAGGGGGCAATCCTATTCTTTCCATGGCAGCTCTGACACTCTACCATGAAAATGATACATTTTAAAGAAAATGTACAAACTACTACCTAAGTACTAGAGAAATTGGAAGAAGGTATAACCAAAATATCAAAGAAAACTTAGAAAACACCTGGAAAGGAACTGTCTGATTTAATTGACAATGTACAGCATGAGTTAATGAAAACAGAGATTATGCTAAACCCTTGATATATAGGATATGGAAAAGTATTTATCTTCTAAAACTTTTGTTTGCTGTAAAACACTGGGTTTTTTGTTTATTTGTTTGCTTGTTTGTTTTTGTAAAACACTGTTTTTAAGCCTGATGCTTTGCTTTATGTCTGAATACACAAAAATTGATTTGCTCCCTACTTAATTGCATTCTACAGAATAAATATCATGCTATAACACAGGAAGCCTAAAACTGCAATTACTCCTATCTCGCACAAAAATTCAAGTGGAATTCTCATGGATATATAGCACTTACTAAATTCCACAAAGATATTTGGTGTGGGATAGGCCCAAGTAGGTCAGTGCCTTCTTGGCCTCTTCTGAGTCTGTTGTCTTATCCATAAAATGGGAAGTTTAAACTTAATGATACTTACCTTCTACCTTCCGAATTCTAAACAACAGGAGTTACATGGAGAGGAAACAGGATGGCATTTTTTTATGTATTACAAACAAACCTGAAACCCTAAATTAGGGTGCCTGGGTGGCTCAGTCAGTTAAACGTCTGCCTTCATCTCAGGTCATGATCCCAGGATCCTGGGATTGAGTCCCGCATCAGGCTCCCTGCTCAGCAGGGAGTCTGCTTCTCCCTCTGCCGGCTGCTCCCTCTGCTTGGGCTCTCTCACTCTGTAAAATAAGTAAACAAAATCTTAAAAAAGAGAGAGAGAGAGAAAGAAAGAAAGAAAGGGAGAAAGAAAGAAAGAAATCCTAAATGAATAGATAATAAGATAAAGCTAGTAATTTTGCTCTCTGATTGATATTTTATATCAAATTTATTAGGTTATTTCACTAACATCTATTGAACGCTTGCCATATGCCACTGTCTTAGACACTAGAAATATAATGAAAACCAAAATCATCATACTCCTTTGCCTCATAGAACTTATAGTCTAGAGGCATATGTAGATTTGAAATAAATGAACACAGAAATGCGTACTATGTGCTATAATGGAAAAGTAAAGCACTAGGGGAGAGGCCTAACTTAGACTGATGAATGAGAAAATTGTCCCAAGTATGAGCAAACTCCCTGGGGCAAGAAAGAAAGAACAAGGAATATATGAGAAAATGGAAGAAGTTGAATGTGTCTATAGCAGCATGAGAAGGGGAAGGCCGTGGAAGATGAAGTTGAAAAGGTGGACAGGGTCCACTTTACCCAGATCTGCAGAGGACACACTATCAATGTGATTCTCCTCGTTTGTGCAATATGACTTCCATCAAGTGTATTAAACAAGGGAATTCTGTGACTCCCCTTGGCATTAAAATAATTGCTTAGGCTCTGGAGTGGAGAAAGATTTAAGGAGGGGATAAAGCACAAATGGACAGAAGATTTAGATATCTCTGCCAAGATCCCAGGTGGCTTGCCAGAAGGGTGGCAGTGAAGATGAGGAAAAAGTGGGAAATTTATCATGCATGGCAAAAGGGATAATAACACAAGTGTTCTAATAAAATGACCTTCAGTTTTCATAGTCTGAGAAGGTTTTTTTCTCTCTCATCTTTCTTATTTCTAAAGCCATTCAGGTAAGAGTAGAAAATAACTGCCTTTGCATTTTTCCCTTATGGCAGACAAAAGAAATACACACACACACAAACGTGTATCACTTTACCAAAATATGGAGGCAAATAAAATGATCCTACTTTCACACTTTAAATCCTTCCACAGGATACTCTCTCTTTCTCTCTATATCCCTTTCAGGGATGAATAGACATGCATTATAGCTTCTCAAAATTACAAATCACAAATGACTATTTTTATCAACTACAAAACATTTTTAGGTGAATATTACAAACTGTTGGTATTTCTATTTGCATGATACCAGAATTCTTTCTCCCTTCTTGATCTCTCTATGTTTTTTGTAACTTTAACACATTAGTGGATACTGTTAGCAAAATATCTGATGTGATTCACTTTTCAATTTTTTTTTAAGATTTTTTTATTTAGTTATTTGACAGACAGATCACAAGTAGGCAGAGAAGCAGGCAGAGAGAGAGAGAGAGGAGGAAGCAGACTCCCCATGGAGCTGGGAGCCCAATGCGGGGCTCGATCCCAGGACCCCGAGATCATGACCTGAGCCGAAGGCAGAGGTTTTAACCCACCGAGCCACCCAGGCACCCCTCACTTTTCAATTTTACCAGCATCATTGGTTAATCACTAATTGTCATCTACAGGTCAGACTTGTAAGTTGGTGAAACAGCCAAAGACATTTACCCAGAAACCAATCACAGCACCTCACAGCTGGGAAGCCAGACAAGGGGATGCTACTTTGTTTCTGTAAAAGGGTTTCAGGCCCTCCATGTATTTCCAACACAACACATAAAGGGGAATTATTTTTATAGAAATACACTCCTATTCAAAAATCAGTTTAGGGACACCTGGGTGGCTCAGTCAGTCAAGTGTCTGCCTTCGACTCAGCTCACGATCTCAGAGTCCTGAGATTGAGCCCCGTGTTGGGCTCTCTGCTCAGCCGGGACACTGCTTCTCCCTCTCCCTCTGTGTGCTTTCTCTCTCTCTCTCTCTCTCTCTCTCTCTCTCTTTCTCTCTCTAATAAATAAATAAAAATCTTTTTTTTAACCGGTTTAAATGTATGTTCAATCCATCTTTCAAGTATGATTTAACAAAATGTAAGTGTACCATATCTTTACAACTTTTAAAAAAAGTGATCAGTTCTGCCCTCAACTTGGAATGGAATGAAAAGAAAGTATCTCACTACACATACACTGCGGGTCTCTAAATCTACGTCTATAAAATTTCTGACATTTTACTATCTCGAAGTTCACTATGTCTAGACTGCTTTTCTTCAAATAATCAAACTCTCTGCCCTGATTTATACCTTGCATAGGTGGTAAATCTTCAGATCTTAATTGCAACTTGATCACATATTTTAATCTAATTTATTGTCTTACATTCAGAGGCATTTCATATATTTTATTTAAAGGCAAAACTGGAGGCAGCTAATGTTTCCATTATGAATCTGCTACTTAGATCTGACATTTCCTTTGAGAATATTAAAGATAAATTCTGCCACCCTGTTATCTAGAATCTAATGAGTTTTAAAACATTTTATAAAGTGAGCTTAAGAGGCATCCAAAGCAAATACATCTATGTAATCACTAGCAAGATCAAAACACAAAAATATTACTAGCATCTAAGAAGCCCACGTTCTTCGGAGTCCAAGTCATTGACAGCTTCACCAGAAGTAACAACTACCCCGACTTTCATCATCACAGATTAATTTTGTGTAATAATTTTATATTTCTATTTAATTATGTAGTTTTGTGTAATATTTTTAAGTGCTTATAAACAGAATTGTACACTATGCATTCATCAGCTTTCTTCCTTCAGTATCAAGCTTGTGAGATTCCACCACATGTTGTGTGTAGAGCAACTCATTGGTTCTAATACTGTAGATTATTCCAGTGTGGGGATATAGCAACTTTTATTTGTTCTTTTTGCAGTTAAAGGACTTCTAAGTATTTCCAGTTTGAGGCTATTTACAAATTGTGCTGTGAAAATTCCTGCCTTTTTGGGTGTATATTTGTGCGTATTTGTTCCTCTTGGGTACATACATAGATAATAGAATGAAATTGTCGGATCAAATGGTAAAAGGATGTTCATCTTTTTTTAATATACTGCTAAATAATTTTCCAAGTGGTTCTACCACTTTAAATTGTCATGAGCAGTGTATGAGAGCTCCAGTGATCTACATCCTTACCCATTCTCAGTATTCCCATTCTTTCATTTTAGCCATTCTGGTGCATATATAGTAGTATCTTATTTTGACATTGAAGTTTTTTTGGGGTTTTTTTGTTTTGTTTTTTTTTTAAGATTTTATTTAGTTATTTGACAGAGATCACAAGCAGGCAGAGAGAGAGAGAGGAAGGGAAGCAGGCTCTCCGCTGAGCAGAGAGCCCGATGCGGGGCTCGATCCCAGGACCCTAAGACCATGACCCGGGCCGAAGGCAGAGGCTCAACCCACTGAGCCACCCAGGCACCCCCTTGACATTGAAGTTTTAACTTCCACCTCCCTGAAAAACAATGAGCACATTATGTGTTCATTGACTATGAGAATATCTCTCCCTGTCTCTTTGTGTGTGTGTGTGTGTGTGTGTGTGTGTGTGTGTGTGTGTGTGAAAGAGAGAGAGAGAGAAAGGGAAAGAGTGCAACTTGTTAATTGGGTTTTCTTTTTTTCCCATTAAGTAGTGGGAATGCATTATATATTCTTAATATATGACCTTTATAGGATATGTGTATTGCAAATCTCTTCTCCCAATCTGTGATTAGTATATTCACTTTCTTAGTATGTATTTATACATTAGTATATTCACTTTTCTTAACATCTTAACAGTCTTGGATGAATAACAGTTCTTAAGTTAGGTGAAGTCTGGTATTTGAATGTTTTCCTTTATCATTAGTATTTAGTATCATTAGTATTTAATAATCTATAAAGAAATTTTTACCTAATGCTAGATAATAAAGTCATTCTCCCATCTTCTGTTCTGCTTTTAGCATCTGGACCTATAAACTATCAGAAACAGATTTTCACGTATGCTACAAAGCAGGGGTCAGTTTTTCTTCACACAGATATTCAAATAACCCAGCACCGTTTATTGAAAAGGCCATCTGCTTTCCACCAGACTGCAGTGTCATTTTTTAATGCATACAATTTAATGTGTTTGAACATATGCATGCACCCACAAAACCATCACCGTGATCAAGGTAATAAACACACCCGCCATCTCCAAAAGATTCTTCTCATCTCTACCCTTTATTTTGTGGTAAGAAAACATCACTTGAGATCTACCCTTCTAACAAATTTTCCAGTGTTCAACACAAAACTGTTAACTATAGGCACCAGTACATCAAATCTCTAGAATTTATTTACCTTGCATAAGTGAAAATTAATATGCATTAAACAATAGTGCCCTATTTCCCTCCCTCCAGCTCTTGGGCACCACAATTCTACTCTCTGCTTCTAGGAGTTTAACTATTTTGGATACCTCTTATAAGTGAGGTATCCAGAATCATGCAGTATCTGTTCTTCGTGACTGGCTTATTTCACTTAGTATAATGGTCTCCAGGTCCTTGCATGTTGTTGCATATGGCAGTATTTCCTTCTTTTTAAAGGCTGTGCAATATTCCATCTCCCATTTTCTTCATGCATTCATCTGTTAATGCATATTTAAGTTATTTCCATATCCTGTCTATTGGAAATAATGCTACAATGAACACAGGAGGATGGATATCTCTTTGAGATCCTGACTTCAGTTCTTTTGAGTATATACCCAGAAGTGGAAGTGCTGGGTCATATGTAATTGTTTTTAATTTTCTGAGGAAACACCAATTGTTTTCCATTGTGGTTGTGTCATTTTACTTTCTCACCAACAGATGCAAGGATTCCAATTTTTCTTTATCTCGCCAACACAAAGTTCGCATCATATATAGTTCTCCATCCTTTTAATCTTAAGTTTTACTGCTTGCTTATGTTTGTCTCGTAGGCAAAATTAAACGTAATTTTTTTCTTTTCATCCACTGATAATCTTTGCCTTTCGATTGGAATAGTTAGTCTTCTTGCATGTATGTAATTATAAATATACTTGGCTTTAAATCTATCTTATTATAGTTACTTTATAGACTGATTCTTTTTTCTTCCCTTTGAAAATTTCAAGTATTTTTATATTCCAATTTCTTCCTTGATTAACTTGTTTATTTATTATTCTTTTAATAATATCTTTTTCTTTCTTTCTTTCTTTCTTTCTTTCTTTTTTTAAAGATTTTATTTATTTATTGGACAGAGAGATAGCACAAGTAGGCAGAGTGGCAGGCAGAGGCAGAGGGAGAGGGAGAAGCAGGCTCTCCGCTGAGCAGGGAGCCCGATGTGGGACTCCACCCCAGGACCCTGGGATCATGACCTGAGCCGAAGGCAGTCTCTTAACTGACTGAGCCACCCAGGTGTCCATTTTCTTTTAATAATATCTTAAAGATTAAAATGTGCTTCCTTGACTTATTGTGATCTAATATATATTAGTACTTACATCACTTGCCTGACAATACTACAACCTTAGAACACCTACCTCATATCTGGGGGTATTACTGTCATATATTTTAATGACATACATAACCCATAAGGTATATATTTAATTACATATTTAACATACATTATAATCTAATATGACCTCATTTCTCTTGTTCCATACATGTAAAACTCATTTAGATTTATTCTATAGTTGCCCTAGCGCTTTGCATGTTTCTCTACTCCTTGGAAGTTCCTAAATTCTACTTTTCATCTCCCCAGAGCAATGAGATTCTTGAAGACTCCACCTAGTTTCTTAGTCTCTTACGTAAACTTTTCACTTGGTTTATCATAGGTATAGCTCACATACAAACCACCAAATGCCAGAAGGGGAAAAGCAGTGCTGAGGTGGGACTGGCTTCTCTGTACTTCCATTTTCTCTGGAATCTCGATTTGGTTTGGCTGCCACAGTAGCAATAATCTCTCATCGTTGCCTCCCCAGGCCCTATGAAAACCACCAAAAACTCTGCTTAGCCACTTTCTCTGTTGCCTTCCTGCTTGCTGTCTCTGCCTCTCCTCTCCCCATTTTAGAATAAAAGCAACGCAGAATGTCAAATTCACATCCCTGAATTTCCTTCTCCAAGATTTTGGCTCCTTATATCTTGGTAGTTCATGGATTCCTTCAAACAGATTTTCTTAAATTGAGCTTCTGCTACTTTTCTGTCAAAGGAAAACTAGATAGGCTGCAAGCTATTCCATTGTATTGGAAAGTGGCAATCTCCAGGTGCCTGGGTGGTTCAGTTGGTTAAGTGGCTGCCTTTGGCTCACATCATGATTCCAGGGTCCTGGGATCCAGTCCCACATTGGGCTACCTGCTCAGTGGGGAGCCTGCTTCTTCCTCTCCCTCTGCCCGTTGTTCCCCCTACTTGTGCTCTCTCTTTCTCTGCCAAATAAATAAATAAGTAAAATCTCTCTTTTTTTTAAAGCAAAGTGGCAATCTCCCTAATTTCTCTTATGAGTTTTTAACATAATGCTTTTTACTTTCTTGGGAGAAGGGGAGATTGTTAAGATATTTGTCCCAAAATACATTACACATATTTCTATTTGTTACAAAATTTAGTCAATTTGATAATAGGACCATTTATTTGCTGCCTTTTTATGTTTCTAATTATTTGAGTTGAAAGAGGTTTTTTTTTTTTGTTTTTACACATCATGTAGCTTACTTACTCTGGTTTGTTCATTTTAAAGAAGAACAAACCGAAGACTAAATAAGTTAAGGAATTTTGTCTGTCATAAAATTACTTACTAGTAGATCCAAAACTGGAACATAGGATTTGAGGTTTCCAGTAAAATACACTTTCACTTGTTTTGGAAGGTGTCTTGGCCAAAGAATTAGGTATATTTCTTTTATCTTACAAGATTATTTGAGTAAGACGTTGAATGAGATGTTCATGATTTCTGGAAACACGCATCATGAATTAGTGACTTGCTCACTCTTACTTTAACATTAAATTTTAAAGTTAACATTAAATTTTAGTCATACATTATCCACATCAGTTACTCAGGTCTTTGCCAGTTTCGTTATTTTCCTTGAGTTTTTAAATATATCCAAGCCGATTAGAGACCATTCCTTATTTTAATAGAGATCCCAAAGAGAGGTCCTTTCTAAGTTAAGTGCCTTATATATGACCTGGTAATAATTAGTTTTTCTCTTTTATGCTTTAGGTGATTGACAATAACTTCCTTTTTCATAGAAAGGGTTTACAAACATGATTTCTTATTCTCTAATACAAATATTGCAAGGAAGAAAGCCTGCAAAATTATTGAAAAATATAATATTTAAAAATCTTTTAAAAACTGCATACTTTGGGGGAACCTGGGTGGCTCAGTTGGTTAAGCATCCAACTCTTGATTTCAGCTCAGGTCATGATCTCAGGGTCGTGAGATCGAGCCCCCTGAGGATGCAGCCTGCTTAAGATTCTCTCTCCCCACCCCCTAAAAATCTGCATACTTTGGGTATCTTCCAGGATATCAATACATAAAATATTTCTTGGGAATGAAATGCCCCATGTATTGAGGTACAATGTTTCCTTGTGACAGTTTATAAGTTGATTTTTCCCCCAGATTGACAGAAGGCAAGTATCAAGATCCTCAGCCAGCTAGTTAAAACTGTCTTTTGTACAATGAACTTTATCCAAACAATGTGCATAGACTATCCTCATTGGACATAAAAATATATTTGGAGGGTATAAGGAATGGCCTTCAATTATTCTGAGACACATATTTTTGAAATATTTTATCATCTCTGAAATCAGAATGCATGTTACAATTATAACTTGCTATATTTAATTGGTAGCATTTAAAAAAATTTAGTGGTAAATAAAACAATGGTGTATCTTATACTCAGTATGGTATCCCACAGTGGACTAATTTCAGTATTAATAAACCACCAGAGTTCTACAAAACCAGTCAGATGTGACAGATATATTTTTCAACTAGATGATCTTTACCTACGTGGGTCTGGGGTTTTTTTTCTGTGATTTGTTGAAAACAAATTCAGAAGTATACTGTTTTGTTACATTTCGCTCCCCAGCAACTTCAGACTGATTCTATATTTCAGCCAGGAAGGGTTTCCTCTCATGCTCTCATGTCCCTTTGGTTGTCAATTACCCCTGCATCTTTCCACATACCTCTTTCTCCTCTTCCTGCAGCAACAAAAAATGTCCTATTATCTTCCATTTCGATGATCAGAAAGCTGCTTTCTATCCTCTCTCCCACTCACTTCACATGTCCTACTATTCTCTTGACTTTGAAATAGGATGATAAGAAATGTTTTCATAAGAAATGTGTGTACCTCGCAATGTTCTTGTGAAGATCAAATACGTGAAAACCCCCAACAGATATTAAATTTGGTTTTTTTATTTTATTTTCACCCTATCTGCTGTATAGAGCAAAAAACTCAGTTTGAGGCACTCCTGCTCACCGCTGGGATTCAGGCAGGTTCGGGCATGTTTCGCAAACTGAAAAGATAGGACTCTCGGAAGCCTATTTACAAGGCTGAGGAGTCTCCTAAGAAAACTTGAGTTATATCAGTTCCTGGGGTTCAGACATATCTGGGCATGTCTGCCAAACTGATGGGTCTATAAACAGGCATCAGAAAACTCTTTTCAGAAAAACCAATCCTGCATAAGAAAAAGCCTGGCACAAGGAGTTTAAACTAATAAAAGTTTAGTATTTGGTAAGGAGTAAGGATTCTGAACCCAGCATGGCAGCAGCAATTCAGTCTGCCCTTAGTCCCAACCCCTGGAAGCTCTGTCACCAGGATGGCAAAGATTTTAAAGAAAAATAACCCCTCTCTCACAAAGGTAACTGCACTTTTGTCTCAGGATTTCTTTTCCTTTAGTGTCCCCCAGTTCTTGGTCACGCCGCTTCAAAGAATGAAGAGGTAGACCAGGGGGAGGAGTAGTGCGTGGCACTGCAAACTTTATTGAGCGATAGTACAAAGCTCCTGAAAGTGGAAGGGACCCGAGAGGGTTGCTGTTGGAGTTTCTAACTCCAGGGGTTTTTATGAGATTATTGGAAGGCTGTTGTAATCTAATTAGCCTTCTGTCACCCAATCAGGTTTTTGTCCACGTGCTCATCTACATATCAGGTAGTTGTTCAGGGCAAGGGGTGGAGGGCTCCTTCCAGGGTGGTGTAGAATAAGAGTATGGGGTCTTTTTCCTTTTAAAGGTCCTTTCCTCTTTGGACGGAGGTCTCTTGCCCCTGCCTGCCTTTCTATCGACTATCCTCCATTACTCTGAAGACAAAAGAGTAAGGAGGAGGAAGAGGAGAAGTTCAAACATTAGCCAGCAGTTCAGCAAATACACGAATGGGTACAGAAAGAACATGAAATTTCAATTGTCAAATCCCCTACTACAAATCTCCCTTCCTGGCTGCCTCATGTCAATCTTCCTGCCTGTCACAGATAATCCTTTTCAAACCAAATTCCCATGATTTTATTCTCCTGTCAAATACTCTTATATTGCTCACCATCTAGCAAAGCTTCCAATTATTTAACTTGTCATAGAGGCCCATCATAATCTGTCCCAGACTAATTGTTAACTTATAAAATAAGAATGGTATGAAGTGGGAAGCATGGTACAATATTAACCATAAAAACTATAAAAAGCGATCTTACTGATGTGGAAAACATAGGCAAAAGAAAAATCAAATTTCCTTACTACTTACAGCCCATTCACAAGTCCTTGAAACAGGCAGAGTAACATTCTTCTAGAAACTCAGTGCCTCAGTGGCTAAAGACAAAAGGCAATCTTAGCCTGACCCCCAGGATCCTGTAAGTCTACTTTAACGTATAAAAATTCCTTTTTCTTTACCCCCAAAATACATGTTGGCAATCATCCCCCAAGCATATGACCTACCGATATACATCCAAAGGGTGGGTATTGGACAGTAATAAGTGGCGTATTCCTAACAACAGCTAGCCCCCTCAAGGTCCTGGAAACCTTGCTTCAAAAATTCCTTACAGACCTATGCTATCCCTAATCCTCAAACCCCAACTCCCAAGTATATATATAATCAACCATTTCTCACAACCCCAGTTCAGCAGCTCTTTCTGCTCAGGGGTCCTGCCCCCGTGCTTTAATATAAGTCACCTTTTTGCACCAAAGACATCACAAGAATTCTTTCTTGCCCACTGGCTCCACACCTCACCAACATTCAAAAATGACATCACTATGATATATTAGAATTTGGTAAAATATATTGCAACTTAAATAGAACCCACACTTCTTTCTTTCTTTCTTTCTTTCTTTCTTTCTTTCTTTCTTTCTTTCTTTCTTT
>NW_019154097.1:1331349-1372897 GCF_002288905.1 Enhydra lutris kenyoni
TTTACGATTTTCTGATTCAAATATCAACATTATACTGACATGGCAAACCACGCAGTTAGCCACAAACTTTGCTACTTTCAATTCACAGAAGACCTTAGCAAAATAATACTGGCATTATTGTTGTTCTCTTTTCATTCTTGATACAATTTGTTGTGAAAGTGACCTTTTCACATTGCAGTCCTTTACCATGAGACTCAAAGTAGGATGCAAAATTGCTTCCACCTAAGGCAAAGGCATCTGAATCTTATTATGATGATGACATGATAAAGTCCTGATAGTTAAAATGCCCTTTGTCTTTGTCCTTTTTTTTTTTCCTGTTCAAGTTAATATCACCATTTCCAGAAGATTCTCTCTTTTATTTTATTTGCTTCATTTGTTTTTTTGGGGTTTTTGTTTTGTTTTGTTTTTTGTTTTTTGTTTTTTAAGGATCACTGCTCCCTCCCATTATTGTTATTTTAGGTATATAAAGTCCTCAAAGAAAAATTGGTTTTTATAAAATAGGGGTGGGAAAATTATTTTCCTCTACCCTGTAAGTTCCTGGCTAAGACCCCCCCCCCATAAAAAAGGCAGATTAATAAGAGAAAAACAAATGAAATTTAATAACATGTATACTTCCTATATACATGGGAGATCCCCAGGAAAAGTAACTTCCCAAAATGCCCCAAGTCACCACCTTAAATACCATCTCCAGCTAAAGACAAAAGAGGATGTTGAGGAATTAGGGAGCCAGTTACTGGAAGCTACAGTAAACACATGTGATTGTTATGCAGATTTAAATCAGCATCTTCACTGATAAGAGTTCCTAAATATTTAGTAGTGCTCCCCTTCCTGATATCTAGAGGGAGATACCCTTACAAATTGAGATTTCTTTTATCACTATAAATGTCTCTTCTCAGCTTTTAGAGCTTTTCAATGTCTGTTTCTTAAAAATAATCAGTCTAAAATAATCCTTACGTCAAAGAGGCATATACTTTGGGGTAGCAAATTCTGCTCCCCTTCAATATTTTTCAAATTCAATGTGGGAAACAAAGGCAAAAGAAAAATTAAATTTCCTTATTCCTGACAATCCATTAATAAATCCTTAAAAGAGGCAGAGTGACATTCATCTAAGAGCTCAGCTGCCTGGATGTTAATACTTTGCTGAGAGCAAAAGGCAATTTTAGCCTAATTCCCAAGATCCTGTGAGTCAGCTCTAAAATGCAAAAATTCCCTTGGAAACTTCCTTTACCTCTAGCCCCCAAGATATATGCTGGCAATCATTCCCCACCAATATACATATGAAGGGTCTCATGACTAAGGTTTTATTAGGCAGTAATGAATCACTTTTCCTAACAACAGGTAGACCCCTCAAGGTCCTGGAAACCTTGCTTCCAAAATTCCTTAGAGAATTATGTGGTCCCTACCCTCCTCTCAACTTGAAAGTATATAATGGGCCACTCCTCATGACCCCAGTGCAGCTCTCTTCTCACGGGTCCTGTCCCTGTGCTTTAATAAAACCACCTTTTGCACATCTCAAGAATTCTTTCTTGGCAGTCAGCTCTGAACCCCAACATCTTTCCTACATCACTGTGATTTCTCTGTGCAATTTATTTTATTATCGATATTATAGAAAAAAAGATTTTTTCACCAAAAGTGTTGCTTTTAATAGGAAGTATCATATTTAACAGCACTCATCTTTTAAATCATTTCACGCATTTATAAGCTTTTAATGGATAGGTATTTTTCCTGTTGCATTAAGTTTAATCTCATAAGAAATATGCTTCTTTCAACATTCCAGGAGTTTTTGCTTATAAACGAAGCTGTTTATATAACCTAGGGGTTATCCAGAAATCTAAGAACAAGTTTCAAGGCCCTTTTAGAAGTGATGTGTCAGTCAGGATTTTGTTTGTTTGAAAGAGAGAAAATCATAATGGAAAGTAAGCTCAGATGAATAGTGCTTTTATGAAGAATCTGGGCAGCTCATGGAATGGAAGATGGGACCACAGGACCTAAGCAGCTCCTGGATACCCAGATATGCACCTGTCTGCCTCCCCATTCTCTCCTTTGGGAGCTTTCCTTGAGCTTTCCCTTGCACAAAGGACCCATCAGCTACCATTTCCTAATCTCAGACAGTTCCCATGCCAGGCTCCTCCTCTTGCATAAGCCTTAAATGTCTCAACGATTCCTGCCTCATCCTCATCAACATTTCTCTGACCTTGAACTTCCCTCTCCTCCTACCTAGAGTAATAGAATAAACTTCCTTCCTCCCTCCTCACTGAAGAAGTCCCTTCTGTGACAAATGGGCATGCCTAGTTGAGAGCTGTGTCATCAGTAAAATAATTATTTAATTATGTAGTTATTGAGTAATAAAATAATCATTTAACTACATAGTTATGGAGTAACCACTATGGGATGGCATGGTGCTAGGGCCTGAGGATAAAACAAAAAGAAAAACCACAGGTGTTTAACAGTTCAGTGGGAGAGAGGAACATTATTAAATTACTGTAAGGGCCTATTTAGCCAGAGCAGCCCCACCTCGGTTGAACAGCCATTTTGTTGTTTATGCAGTAAAACTTAAATGGACCCTGCTCCCCCAGGGGAACTTACTTAAAAGCAAGTCCGGGAAACCAGTCCCAGGTAACAAAGCCTAAATACAAGGGTGGGTCAGGTCAGGTGGAGATAACAGCCCAAATGCAGGGATGAGTTGAGTCAGGTGGAGACATCCAATCAGTAAAGCGCACATACTGTCTCCCTAGCTACCAAGAAGTGTGAGCCCCGCCTTTTGGGCTCCAATTCTGACTAAGGCGATAGGCTAGTTCAAATAGCTACTATGGGGTGAATTGTAATTCAATTGGCCACCCATGCGTGACCTAGCATACTGCGCAGCTTTCTCTGTATGTTACAATCTTATTCGCCACCTGTGTGTGGCCAGGCCCAACCACATGGCCTTTGCTCTATAAAAGTTAGTCTGTGAGGCAGGGAGGGGTCGCCCTCTCTGTAAGGGGCGGTCCCAACTGGTCTGTTTGACGGTCGGTTTGATTCTTGATGCTTGGTGCAAAATAAAGCTTTGCTTGACCTTCGCTTTGTATCAGTCTCGCTCCTTTGACCATGGACCTATTATTGGGGGACCCAACATTACTACACAAAAGGATTGTAGCAGGGCTTGCTATAGGATATTTTCTTCCATCTCCATGATAAGCTTTTATCTGGGCAGAATAAACATTCTATTTTTCAGAGCCACTTGTAGCTAGACATTATCACACCATAAAAGGAGAGGAGGGACTGACCTTCTCTTCTCCTTTCTTCTTCCTGCTGGTAGGCATGTGTACACGATGGCCATGCCAGCAGTGCCCAGGAAAGCCGTGCCCCTTGCAATGGCTGAGGAACCAGACAGAAGGAGTTGTGGCTCAGTATGACCTCCTGGCTGCTCCGCCGCCCCTGGGGCTGCCTACCTACACACTGTTACACCAAAGAGGAATAAGTTTCCCTCTCGTTAAAACCAATGTTATTTGAAGTCTATTACATCAAAGGGGGGAATAAACATGCTAATATTACTATGTATTTTCAGACTGTAATAAATCCTATGAAGCAAGGAAGAGAGTACTCTGGCTTAGTAAGAAAGATCAAGGAAGAGGTCCCCCATTCAGTTATTACTGAAAGAAAATTACCCACTGACTATGAAGTGCTAGGCACAGTTCTAGGCATTAAGCATACATACTGAACAAAATTCATGTCCTTGCCGAGCTTACATTATAGTTTCTACAACAGGCAATCAATCCATCGGTAAATGGGTAAAAATATAAGTAGCGATAATGTGGCAAAGAAAAAGCAACATTAGAGGAAAAAGAGAGAGGAGGGAGGTACTATTTGGAGTAGAGTAGTCAAGAAGACCTCACCGAGGCAGTGAGGTCATGTGGGCAGAGACCCAGATGAAGGGAGAGGGTGATGATTCCGGTGACAATCTGGGACACTGTCCAGGAAGAGGGAACAGGCAGTGCATCCACTCTGCTTAGACAGGGAGCTTGAAACATGAGAGGAACAACAGGAAAGCCAGTGTGACTGAGCTCTATGAGCACATGGACTTCCAATAACCTAGCAAATGAAACTTCACTGAGCACAGTACATTTTTTTGGTGCAGTTCATGGGACCAACACTGTGCTACCTTGAAAATAATCACTTAGAGAAGCAGAAAATATCAGGAAAAAAGAATTTTTTAAAAAGATTTTTTATTTATGTGACAGAGAACACAAGTAGGCAGAGAGGCAGGCGGGGCGGGGAGGGCGGGGAAGCAGGCTCCCTGCCAAGCAGAGAGCCCAACTCGGGGCTCGATCCCAGGACCCTGAGATCACGACCCAAGCTGAAGGCAGAGGCTTTAACCCACTGAACCACCCAGGCACCCCCAGAAAAAAGAATATTTTATATTGAGTTTAAACTAACTGCAAATTATACATGATGTTGGATTGCTAAACAACGTTCAAATGCTGCCTTAACATGCTGCCATTATTATTAAGCCTTACACATACTGGCATAGGTTAAATGAAGTGCATCATTTAACATGTAAGTGCCTTGATGTTCAACCTTTCTTTCCTTCCTGTCTCCAGATGTTTCCAGGTTTTAGTTGGGTAGTAATGGAAATGGGAGGCACATTCCTTCGAAAAACTATGGAAGACAGATAAGTCATCATTATCAAGAGAAAATGATAAAGGAGAAAACACATGCATAGTGCAGTTTCCAGTTCTTGAACACTGTGTCTTGGGACACTGAGGTCCCAGCTGAAGCTGTGGTAAAGCCGAAAGTCTACAGCTGACAGTCACTGCAGACAACTTAGGGGTAGGAAGATTTGAGCTTCCACCTCTCCTCTTTCTGCCCACCTACTCTCTTACTTCTCCTCAATTCCCCACTGCCAGTGAATTTCAGAAGATTAGAGAACATCCAGATTTTTAAAAAAGGGTTTTAGCAGAATCCTCTGGCTTCATATGACAATTACCAAATTAAGAATATTGCACGGATTTTGTAAATGTCCACAATTGCCAAAAAATGGAAAGAGCCCAGATGTTCATCGATGGATGAATAAAGAAGATGTGATATATACATATACATATATATATATATATATATATATATATATATATATACACACATATATATAATGGAATATTAGCCATCAAAAAGAATGAAATCTTGCTATTTGCAACGACATGCATGGAACCTAAGGGTATTATGTTAAGTGAAATAAGTCAGAGAAAGACAAATACCATATAATTTCACGCATATGTAGAATTTAGGAAACAAAACAGATGAACAGAGGGGAAAGGAAGGAAAAATAAAGTAAAATAAAAACAGAAGGAGGCAAACCATAAGAGACTCTTAACCAGGGAACAAACTGAGGGTCACTGGAGGGGTAGAGTGATGGGTAACTGGGTATGGGCGTTAAGGAGGGCACCTGATATAATGAGCACTGGGTGTTATATGCAACTGATGAATCACTAAACTCTACCCTGAAACTAATAATACATTATATGTTAACTAGCTTGAATTTAAATTTTTAAAAAAGAATATTGCAGGCGCCTGGGTGGCTCAGTTGGTTAAGCAACTGCCTTCGGCTCAGGTCATGATCCCAGAGCCCTGGGATCGAGTCCCACATCGGGCTCCCAGCTCCATGGGGAGTCTGCTTCTCCCTCTGACCTCCCCTCTCATGCTCTCTCTCTCTCTGTCTCTCTGTCTCTCAAAATAAACAAATAAAAAATATTAAAAAAAAAAAAAAGAATATTGCATGGATTCTTTAAATGAAATTTATAACATGATCATACTAAAAACATTTTCGAGAGCTCTCTATAAGATACATTTCCTCAAATACTCTGCCCAAAGCAAAACTGGGGAAATACTTAACTGCACGTAATGTCACTGCCAACAGTCTGCCCCTTTCCTCTACCTAAAGGGAACTGAGAATCTCCAGGCAGACTTTCTTATGAAATATATAGGTAATTCAAACACAGCTAATATTAGACCATGAAAGACCTTCTATAAGAAGCACAATTACAACAAATAATAAGGTGCTTAGTCTTTTAACAATAGCAGAAGTTTTAGGAATAAAATTTTTGATGCAAAAGTTAATACTGTTTCATCTTGAAACATAAATGGATTAGAACTTATATGGTGCATGAATTGGTCTTGGGAATTAAGTTTAAAAAAAAAAAAAAGATAGTGGTATTTCCAGTTCATTTTGACAACTGGCTCAGCAACCTCCAAATGCAGCTCCTTTCAACTTCTCCCCAAAATATCAAAGACAGAAGAAAGATAAATACCCAAAGTCACAAAGAAAAATATAACTATCAGGCAGTCATCTAACACTATAATCTTGGAGGGATTGACAACAATTGCAAGGCTGTCAGGGCTAGGTTTAGAAAAACAAATCAGAATTCAGCAAATGACACACACTGTCTTCAATTTAGGAGAAAATAAAAAAATGACCTAAAAATATAGGCAGAAAAATGTTTGTTCTTCCAAATCGTCTATGTTCCTGACCTAGAAACTAAGGATTGTGTCAATCAGAAAATCACGTAACTGCTATTCTGGGCCAAAGGGATGTAACTCCACCCATGCCTCTCTTCCATTTTTCTATATTCAGAATAAGGTTACAAGTCCCAGAGAACAGTCAGAACATAATATTAGTAGGGAATCTGGGGACTGGTGGAAACTCAGAGAATTTGAATAATTATAACCATGTGCACAGCACTATAATCACAATCTTTAATAAAGATCAGAAAGGAAGAAGTAATATCTTTATTCAAATATCAGATTGCCATGTAAATAGAATTCTTAGAGTCTATGAAAAATCTCAACTAAACTAGTAAGTGAATTTTCCAATGTCACTGGGAAAAAAATTGAACATGAAATCAATTGTATTTCTATAGACTATCAATTAATAATTAAAAAACAAAATTTCAAAATATTATTTATAATAGCATCTCCAATACATATATCTTAACAAAAGATGTGCGGAAACTACACACTGAAAACTATGTGGAAACATTGGAAAAGGGGCGCCTGGGTGGCTCAGTGGGTTAAAGCCTCTGCCTTCGGCTCAGGTCATGATCCCAGGGTCCTGGGATCGAGCCCCACATCGAGCCCCACATCGGGCTCTCTGCTCAGCAGGGAGCCTGCTTCCCTTCTTCTTTCTGCCTGCCTCTCTGTCTACTTGTAATCTCTATCAAATAAATAAATAAAATCTTAAAAAAAAAAAGAAGAAGACTAAATGAAGGGAAAGTTATACCATGTTAATGAATGAGAAGACTCAATATTGTTAAGATATCAATTCTCCCTAAATTGATCTATAAATTCAATGAAATGTTGATCAAAATACTATCATGCTTTTCTTCAAAACTGACAAGCCAATGCTAAAATTTAGATGGAAAAGCAAAGGACATACAATAGCCAGTCATATAAGGAAAAAAAAAAGATTTTTATTAAATGTTACTAAAATTTTGTGCCTGGTTATCATGCAGCATTATTGTGGAAATAGTTAACTATCTAGAAATTCCTGAGAAAAAGGGGTTGTGGCTTAAAACACTTCAGGTCGCTTTTGGAGCCAAATAGAATATGGCTAAAAAATGTCAAAGGAGAATGAAGAGAATGGAGAATAATGAGAAAACCATTATAGGACACTGGAAAAGTACAAAGCATGTGATGTCGAGGCAAAAACTTGTCTTAAATGATTACCTATAACTTGGAAGACAGAAAATGCACCCAATGAATCCATGACCTTGAGCAAGGAGGTATCTAGGTGAAATGCTGACACCATCAGCTGGTTATCCTGGCTGTACAAAATGGGCACTACCAGAGAGAATACAACTCCAATAAGATTGGACCATATACAAATGTAAGGAGAAAATTTCAAAGGCTCAAAAACTGTAGTGTTTGCAGAGTTGGGAAGTAAAACAGTTTCATCTTCAGTTTATATGTTTATGTGTAACCAGTCTCTGCCCCATTCTTTGTCCTTTCTCATTACCTTCTTGGTTTTTTTGTGTATAAATCTTACTGTATGTCATTTTTGCTTGGATTCCCACATTATAGTTAAACTTTGAGTTGAATTAATAGAGTTGAAAGCATGTTCATTGTTCTGAAATTAATAGAGTTGAAGATGTTCATTGATTTGAAAAAGTCTGACAATTAACTGAAAGAAAAAAGATGTCCAAAAAATAATATGCTAAGATCCAGTTTTTGTTTAAAATAAAATATATTCCATAGAAGATATTACCAGATGACATACAACATAGTGTTTCGGTGGTTACCTCTGAATGGCTAGTAGTAAATGTAGGCATTTATTTTTTTTTATTTGTGCTTATGTGCATTTTCAAATTTTTCAATGTAAACATAATTCCATTCTGTATTCAGAAAAACAATAACCAAAAAGAAAGTCAAGTTTTGACTGAGAAAAGCAGAAATTGCGAAGAACTGAACTCTTAAATGATGTCACGCTATTTCCTATAGCAAAGATATACATTGGAAAAGTAAGTTTCTATGGAAAAAAAAAAAGGTAATGATGTCCTAGCTGGCACATAGTAATTTGACTGTAATTGGATATTGCTAACAGGGACAATTAAATATAAAAATTGTTTCTCACTAAAATCACTAATTTTTTTTAAGATTTTATTTATTTATTTGACAGAGAGATCACAAGCAGGCAGAGAGGCAGGCAGAGAGAGAGGAGGAAGCAGGCCCCCTGCTGAGCAGAGAGCCCGATGCGGGGCTCGATCCCAGGACTCTGAGATCATGACCTGAGCCGAAGGCAGCGGCTTAACCCACTGAGCCACCCAGGTGCCCCAAAATCACTAATTTTAATATAATATGTGAACAATGGTTTTTCCTACTCCCAACATGACAATGGCCATTTAACTTTCAACCGCATTTATTTTCATATTTTAATCCCATAAACTGCCAACAGCAGCATATTGTTCCAGGATTATAATCACCATGGAGCAATTGTTAGAATATCAGATTGAACCCCTGATAAAAAGAAACCTTCCTCAAAATAAGTAAGAACACCCTTTTCTATCTTAAATTGAGTAATCAATCAGCTTCCAGAATTATCCAAATTATTAGAGTATATTTACCCCAATAGTGACTTTATAAATATGTAACGAGAACAAATTCTCATCTTAAAACCTAAAAATTGTATACTTAGGTTCTAAAATCCATAATCTCAGGCGAGCAGCTGACACTGTTTGGCTGATTAAAATATCAGAACTGGCCTACCCATCAGATACCATCACATTGACTTAAATACTACCTGCCTGAGATGCAAAAAATAATGTGAGCTGTCTTTCAGGTGATGGGCTCGGGCGTCTTTGGCATATAGCTTCGGTGGTCAAACAGTCATTGTTTAGATTCAGTTGAAGCAAGTTTCTGTGGAGCATTTGTGGAGCTTCCACAGTGTGAGGTGCCCAGAAGCAGGTGTTGAGATTAAACACAGCTGAAGGACAGCAAAAGGTCCAGTGACAGCTTCACCACTGGGTCATTTTCTGGTAATTCCATTCCAGCCATAGGAGTGCAGAAGTACTACAAAAGCAAGACCCTAAGGGGGAGTTTGGCCTCAAACAGAAAAGGAGGATGTTCTTTGTTAGGACTAGTTCTGTGTTAGGCATGGCAGGATGAGTATTTAGGGACCCAGTGGTAAACTGACCATAGACTTGGACTCTGACTCAACAAGGACTTTTGCTACAAAAGGTTTCCCAAACAGTCAGACTTGGTTTTTCTAAGTTTTCAACATTTTATGACTTCAGCTTCATTCTGTCATCACTCCACCATCAGCTTGGGAAGGTAAATGGCTTCAGTTCTGAGGATTCTTTACGGTTGGAAATAGCACACAGTGAAGGAAAGACTCTACTATCAGAAACTGTTTATCGTAAGGCAAATCCTTTAAGATCTATGAGTTTCAGTTTGCAGACTATTAACATATGCATAATGAAATAACCTATTTACCAATGTTAGAATCCACCTAGAACCAAAAATCATGTCATAAATGCATTTTTAAAATTTATTTTATTGGGGGAGCCCTCGGTGTCTCACTCAGTTAAGCATCTGACTTAGGCTCAGGTGATGATCTCCAAGTCACGGGATTAAGCCAGACATGGGGGGCTCTGCTCATGGAGGAGTCTGCTTCTTCATCTCCCTTTGCCCTCCCCCTGCTTGTGCTCTCTCTCCCTCTGTCAAATAAAAAATAAAATATTTTTAAAAAATTAAAAAATAAAATCTACTTTATTATGAATAATATTTCCAATAACAACTGCCTAATTGCAATGTAATGCAAAATCACATTTCTCTATATCCGTAATGTTTCCACAGAAACTGATGATCACACACCAAAAACACATCTCTTATTAACATATTAGTAATGCAGAAAACTTATTTTTTCTATCTTTGCACGTGTTCAAGTGAAGAGCATTTCACAGAAGTAATTTTATAATTCCATCATCTTTACAATGGCAAACTAGTGGAAAGACCTTTTCATGGAGACAGACAGAGAAATAATTCTCTAATTCAAAGTTTTCCTGGTCTAGTATCAGTTAGGCTATTCATCTGTATTCAGTTATATCTCCAATTTGTTTCACTGGAATTTTATCTTTTATTACATATAGTTCTGTGTCATCTGGTGGCAAGCCTGAGTGTATGAAAGATTAGTGTAAATTGAATTTCATGAATCAATTTAGATTGTAAGTGCTGTAGATTACCTCATAATTCACCTGATAAATTTATTTCTTAATCCAGCTATTTGCAAGCTCAAAAATTGTTATACTGGTTTTCTTAAAGGGGATTTGCTGAGGTGCAAAGGTGAAACTGGTAGAAGAACACATTAGTGCTTGGTACTCTACGGACAGTCTGTTCCTTTTATAGCAAAACTTGCTAACATCTGGAAAAGCATGTTGTCAATATTAACCACGGTGAGGAAAAACAACTTACCATTTTAATCAGTAATGTCAAGGATATAGGCTTTTACAGTAGGTATTGATATTTTAAATTCAAACATTTTTGGGGTGTGAACAACTGTGTAATATTCACTTCTCTTTCTGTGCAAGGAAAGTAGGACCCATTTTGTAGATATCACACCACAGAAAACAATGTTCATAGAACAGGTGAATCCCTGAAACGTGAGGTAGTGAAGATCGATAAGTGAGCATTTTCTAAGTCAGGCAGGCTAATGCATATCCTGCTTTGTTGATATTGTTCATTATATTTATTATCAATTTCATGGTGAAATTTAATACAGAGAATACAAATAGACTAATCAGAATAAAGGGGGAAAGGATCTTTCAAGTAATACAAGGTTCTTAGATTATGGAATTAGGAATAAATGACTAGCATATTGTATTTAGATAATGCCTCATGTTTTCAAATCACCTTTTTATTTAACCTTTGATTAAAAGATCACAAGATTTCTGCAATGTATGGGACTATCCATATGAAACTATCTTCCCATAAGGAAACCTCATTAAAATATGACTTGTAAACATAATGCTAATAGGGTTATACTGACTTCTAATTCAGTTGGGAAGTTGCCAATTTAAAATGTAATTAATGAAACATAAGCTATAATGCTGGATACGATAATGCCAATGATTCGGGTAATTAAAAGAGAATTTACAAGTAGTTACTGAAGAATGGCTGTGTTCCAATAAGATTGATCAGGGGAGAAGTACCCTGGCCGATAAGACTATTCTAGTTCACTCTAATTACAAGAATTATAAAGTATAAAATACAAAGTGATATAAAACCATCCTGTTATATTTATTTCAACCCTTTACTTACCAAATACTATCATCTGAAATTGACTTTGTTTCTCAAATAATTGTTCCTAATGCAAAAGGGAGGCACTAATCAACAGAGGTATTCCATGCTGCTATTTCCCCAAACAGTAATTAATCTCTTTTATTCTGTTCTCTAAAGGGGTCTATTATCAATCTGATCTAATGTAGATCAACTATAGCCACCACCAAAAAGACAAAATGCCACCCTCGTGAGCTAATGAAGTCAAATTAATGAGAAATTAAAACCAAGACTGTTGAGGACTGGTTTTCCCTTCACTGCATTCCCCAGACTTTGTGTAAAAATACAGTAGAATGGCTTTTACTTATGTATTAAAATATATATTTCTGTATATATAATTTACCTAAAGATTTAACTAATGAAAGAAACTTCAGTCATTTAAATGTACTTTCCCTTATTCACTCTGATTTTTCTTCCCTTATTATTTTGAGGAAAATATAGGTGCTTCTGCAAGCAGCTTAAAACAAAAAGTCTAACATAAGACTACACATTTTTTGAAGACACTATTATAATTAGAAACAAAATATCCCTTTATCATTATCACGTTTTGTCTCTTTAAGTAAGTTACAAAACCTTTTTCAGATTTTTTTATATCTTTCTCCCTACAGTGGACAATGGTGAGCTCTAATTCAATGTGAGATAAAGTAACATGTTACCTTTTAAAATCATTCTGAAACAGATACCTTCTGCTATCCATGGGTGAAATTAGCAAATACTTATTAATTTTTGCTTATTTTTCCATGAGAATCTTTATACCACCTAGGGCAGTATTGAGATAGGGAAACTGAAGGACTCCATAAAAATCTGCTTTTGGCTCCTTTCCTTGCTTCTTTTCTTGCTGGGACCTGCACCCCAACTTTACGCGTGCCTCACAATGTAGTGTATGTCCTCCTTGTAAGAGACTAGGAGTTAATTATTTCTTCAGAATAAACAACACCTAAGGAAGGACCAAGTGAGAATGACCAGAGGAAGCTGCGTACTCCAGACCACTGCACTGGACATCTCAATGCCAAAACTGTCTGGCTTGAAGGACTAACACCTGGGCCCCCATCTCTGTTCTATCCAGTTCCTGGATGATTAAGGTGACATGCATGCCGGACCACAATCCTCAGTAAAAACCCCAGACCCTGAGCAAAGACAAAACTCTCTCTCCTTTCCTTTCTGAGTCTTACAGACATTCTGTACCTGCATTCTTTCTGTATCTTCAGTAAAATCAGTTTTCATCTCCTGCTGGCTCACGCTTGATTTCTATCCTGTGTGCAGCCAGGGAACATCTTGGCGGGTCCTGCGGGAACCCCTCTGGGTCCTCAGATCTGGCCTGCCTGCATTATATTTCTCAGACTTCTTTTAGTTACAAGTAAAATAAACTTAAATTCAGTTCACTGAGACAATAAAGAAGTTTATTAACTCATCCTCAAAAGGGTTGGGGAGCAAGAATCCAGCTCTCAGAAACGATTGATCCATGAAACAACAAAAATCAGACATGAGAACAATCAGAAATCTCTTTCTCACTCTCACTTTTTTTCTGTTGACTTTTTCCTTCAGAATCACTTTTTCCAACACAGCTATAACTATTGACATAGGAGGCTCAATTTTTCCCATCAGCAAGTCAAGGGCTTTCCATTCTAGCTCCACTAAAAAAATCTGAGAGGTAGATTCAGATGGTCCAGGCCCAAGTCCCTGCCCCTCCATCTCTTGACTACTTACTATAACTAGAGAGTAAGGGTGTCCTGTGATCATCCCAGCCTGATCAAGTACTTGTCTCTTGAACAACTGTAGTCAGAAAGGCATGGATCCCAAAGTACCGATAAGACATGAGAAGCAGTAAGGAACAACAGGTCCATCCTGACCCATACAATAATTACATAAAAATATACAATTTATTATCCAGATTTACATATCTGGATGTAATTGATAAAATATATATATACATATATATATTATATATGATCAATTGTCATTTGACAATACAGCAGTAATGGATAATTAATATTTAAAACTGAAAACTCAAGAATGGACATTGTTAGTGTTAAATTTACTGGCTGTATTGTCTTTCTTTTTTTAAGATTTTATTTATTTATCTGAGAGAGAGTGAGAGAGACAGAGCATGAGCAGGGGGAGGGAGCCTCAGAGGGAGCCTGATCTTGGATTTGATCCTGGGACTCCAGGATCATGACCTGAGCCAAAGGCAGTCGTTTAACCAACTGAGTCACCCAGGCGCCCCTGGCTATATTTTCTTTGTAATTTTCCGTATGTTTCAAACGTCATTAACAACTGATACTTACTAATCATAAAATAAGTGATATATTAAAGAACTAAAAAATTATATTAAAAATAAGTAAGCCTCATAATTTTTTAAAAGATTTTATTTTTATTTATTTGACAGACAGAGATCACAAGTAGGCAGAGAGGCAGGCGGGAGGTGGGGGGCAGAAGGGGAAGCAGTCTCCCTGCTGAGCAGAGAGCCCGACGCAGGACTCGATCCCAGGACCCTGGGATCATGACCTGAGCCAAAGGCAGAGGCTTAACCCAATGAGGCGCCCCAAGCCTCATAATTTTAAATAAAAAATTTTTACACTGGGACCTTTTATCAGAACTTCTAACTCATTTTATCTGCATTATCATTAACATTTTCCTCAAATACAATGCTTTTGTTTCATAATGCATGTGGATATTTATACATGTTTGTTCATTACAGATATAAAAGCCATTTTCTATATTTTGAAATATAGTTAATGTACTATAAATGTTTTTAATGCATGTGGTAGTGCACAAGTAATATTTTTAACCAAGTATTTCTGTTTACCTTTTACTACAATATCACATTTATGCATACTGCAATTTATTTTTATGTGGTATGAGGAAGAGTTATCTATAAATAGAAAACTTGTCTTCTGTTACCTTTTTTTTCTTAACAGATAGCAAAATGTGAATTGGAATCAAAGACCAGTGGAAATACTGCAGCTTCCCATCATAATAACAGTCAGCATTTTTGAGCACCAATTTTGTGCTGAAAACTAGGAGGAAAGTACATTGGAATTTATATGACCTTTCCCATTTTCAAAAGTTCATTTTAATAAAGTTTAAGACAAGATAGTATTTAGTGTTGATACATACAGCAACAATCACATTCAGGGAGGAACTTGCTTTCAATATTTAAAAGCATTTATCAGAACTTGTCCAGGCTCATCATTTTGCATTCCTTTAATCATTTCTCAAAAGACATTACCTCGGGTGGCTGGGTGGTTCAGTCAGTTAAGCGTCTAACTTTGGCTCAGGTCATGATCCCAGAGTCCTGGGATCAAGCCCTGCATCAGGCTCCCTGATCAGTGGGAAGCCTGCTTCTCCCTCTCCCCCTGCCACTCCCCCTGATTGTGATCTCTCCCCTGCCCACCCCCATCAAATAAATAAATAAAACTTTTTTAAAAGGCATTAACTCTTTGTCATATCCAACTACTTGCAGTTGCCTAAAAGCTTCCTACAACCCACTTCTCCCACCAATGAAGTTCTAAAGTTGCCTGGTCACAGAAGCCATTCTAGACCTTCCTGGGTAGGCAATGTATGTTCTACTCAATATGTATGTGATATATATCATGACACATTGATATAACTACTTGTCTAACTTTCCATCCTCAGATCACAAAATTCACCCATACTTGGAAATCTAGATCTTAATACAGTGTTGGGCAAGTGGTCAAGCTTAATACGAAGACTGTGAGGGATGGCTGAATGCTCACATTCCATTATGCTTCCCACCAGCTCATTGTTCTACCCTCCAAGAATAAATGGAGCTTTGTTCATGATTTCCATGCTTGGAAATGTTAGGTCTATCAAGCAAACTGCACTTTAAAAAATCATTTTACCGTGATAGTTATTTACAATGACATATATACATTTAAATTAAGCATGTCCATATATCAAATACGTAAAAATACATTCTAAGTTAGCAATTGTCCTAGAGAGTCTCCACAATAGTGCCAAATGCAAGACAGTGCAGCTTCCTTGTGACTCATTTTACATCGGGCTCTCAGAAATAGTGACTTGAGTTGAACACTAAGAATCCTAAAGGGATGTGATAATTTCAACATGTAAACACATATCCTGCCCCAGGGAAGATGCCTATAGGTTTGAAATTCTCCCCCAAAAATTATAAATGAAAACTTAATTTTAAAAAATCCATAGAAAATTGTGAAGTCCAAGGGTTTTTGTTTTTGTTTTAAGATTATTTATTTATTTACTTATTTGAGATAGAGAGAGAGTGCACACAAGCAGCTGGAAGGGGCAGAAGGAGAGGGAGAGAGAGAAGCAGACTTCCTGCTGAGCAGGGAGCGTGACGAAGGACTCAATCCCAGGACCCTGAGATCAAGGCCTGAGCCAAAGGCAAACAGTTAACCAAATGAGCCATCCAGGCACCCCTGAAATCTGAGTTATTAAAAATTAGTAGGATAGTGTGTGTATGTGAGTGTGTTTATATTAGAATTTTGTCTATGTTTGGAAAGGAAGATTTATCAAAAAATTTGACAGCATTCTGCTGTGAGATATAAAAAAAGAACACAATACTTTTTTTAAAGTTTTTATTTAAATTCCAGTTAATTAACATACAGTGTAATATTAGTTTCAGGTGTACAACACAGTGATTGAACACTTCCATACAATACCCAGTGCTCATCACAAGTGTACTCCTTAATCACCATCACCTATTTCACCCATCCCCCCATCCACCTCCCCTCTATCAGTAACCATCAGTTCTCTATAGTTAAGAATCTGTTTCTTGGTTTATCTCCCTTGTTTTGTTTCTTAAATTCCACATATGAGTGAAACCATATGGTATCTGTCTTTCTCTGACTGTCTTATTTCATTTAGCATACCACTCTCTAGCTCCATCCACAGCATTGCAATGGCAAGATTTCATTCTTTTTTATGACTGAGTCATATTCCTCTGTGTGTCTGTTGTGTATGTGTGTGTTGTGTGTGTGTGTGTGTGTGTGTGTGTGTGTGTATCACTTCTTTACCCATTCATCAGTTGATGGACATTCAGGCTCTTTCCACAGTTTACCTATTATTGATCATGCTGCTATAAACATTGGGATGCATGCATCCCTTTGAATTAGTAATTTTGTATTCTTTGAGTAAATACTTAATAGTGCAATTGCTGAATTGTTTGGTAGTTCTATTTTTAACTTTTTGAGGAACCTCCACACTGTTTTCTACAGTGGCTGCACCAGTTTGCATTCCCACCAATAGTGCATGAGAGTTCCTTTTTCTATACATCCTCACATGTTGCTTCTTATGTTTTTGATTTTAGCCATTCTGACAGGTGTGAGGCGATATTATACTTTAGATTTGCATTTCCCAATGAGTGATGCTGAACATCTTTTCGTGTGTCTGTTGGCCATCTGATGTCTCCTTTGGAAAACTGTCTATTCATGTCTTCTGCCCATTTTTTAATAGGATTATTCATTTATTGGGTGTTGATCGTATAAGTTCTTTGTATATTTTGGATACTAATCCTTTATCAGATATCATCTCCCATTCTGTAGGATGCCTTTTAGTTTAACTGATTGGTTCCTTCACTGTGCAAAAGGTTTTTCCTTTTATGAAGTCCCACTGGTTTATTTTTGCCTTTGTTTCCCTTGTCTCGGGAGATATATCGAGAAGGAAGTTGCTATGGCCGATGTCAAAGACGTTGCTGTCTATGCTCTCCTCTAGAATTTTTATGGTTTCAGGTTTCACATTTAGATCTTTAACCCATTTCAAAAATATTTTTGTGTATGGTGTAAGAAAGTCATCCAGTTTCATTCTTTTGCATGTTGCTGTCCAGTTTTCCCAACACCATTTGTTGAAGAGACTGTCTTTTTCCCATTAGACACTCTTTCCTGCTTTGTTGAAAATTAGCTTACCATACAGTTGTGGGTTCATTTCTGGGTTTTCTACTGAGTTTCATTGATCTATGTGTCTATTTTTGTGCTATACCATAGTGCTTTGATGACTACAGCTTTGAAATATAACTTGAAGTCCAGAATTGTGATGGCTCCAGCTTTGTTTTTTCTGTTTCAAGGTTGCTTTGGCTATTTGTGGTCTTTTATAGTTCCATACGAATTTTAGAATTGTTCTAGCTCTGTGAAAAATACTGTCAGTATTTTGATGGAGATTGCATTAAGTATGTAGAATGCTTGGGGTAGTATAGACATTTTAACAGTGTTTGTTCTTCCATTCCATGAGCATGGAATGCTTTTCCATTTCTTTGTGTCCTCCTCAATGTCTTTCTTAAGCGTTCTATAGTTTTCAGAGTACAGGTCTTTCACCTCTTTGGTTAGGTTTATTCTAGGTGTCTTACTGTTTTTGGTACAATTGTAAATGGGATGGACTCCTTAATTTCTCCTTCTGCTACTTCATTATTGGTGTATAGAAATGCAACATATTTCTGAATGTTGATTTTATATCCTGCAACTTTACTGAATTTGTATATAAGTTCCAGAAATTTTTTGGTGGAGTCTTTCAGATTTTCTATTCAAAGTATCATGTTAACTACAAATAGTGAAAGTTTTACTTCTTCCTTGACAATCTAGATGTCTTTTATTTCTTTTTGTTGTCTGATTGTTGAGGCTAGAACTTCAGTACCATGTTAAATAACACTGGTGAGAATGGACATCACTGTCTTTTTCCCAACTGTAGAAGAAAAACTCTCAGTTTTTCCGCAATTACCATGATATTAGCAGTGGGTTTACAAGACTTCTAATATTAACACTTCCCTTTGATCCATTTGGAACGATTTCAATTAGAAGTAAAATGTTGTAAATGGAAAAACAAATTATAAAAGGAAGACATTAAAGTCTTTTAAGCAACCTGAAATGGATTTGGGTTATGTGAGTTTTTAGTTAAAGATTAATGCCAGTTTTTGAAGAATGCAATGTCATTGTTCTATTAAAACTATTGTGTTTTCGTGAAAATACAATTCTTAGTTGTTATTAATGGACTTTTTTTTTGAAACATGCCATTACAGGGGAAAGCAGCTGGCACTATGTGTTCTCAGAAATAAATACTGGGAAGAGTAAGATAGAAGAAGGGTAAATACATTCCAACCTTAGAAATATGCATACCCAACCCCTTTTTTAGTTAAAATACCAACAAAGATGTAAAAAGAGATAAAACATTTTCCCCATTCCATACAATAAATTTATTTGGAATCTCTGAAGTCATGGTGAACAAAAATGAACATATAGATGGAGAAATAAATACAAAAATACAATTTGAAAAACCTATTTATCTAATGAGAAAGCAAAAATATGTTGACACATTTTTAATTCTAAGAAGAAAACATGAAAGAATTTTCTGGCAACCAAGAAAGGTGAACAAAGATTTAAAATAATGTTCAAATTGGCCCTCACACCAGGCCAAGGTCTCAGAGTGTTATACCACAGCCTGGCTCTAAAACTCTGGGATTCCTGTCACCCAAGAGGGTACATCAGACATAAGTATCCAGGAACACTAACACCTTGAATGTATCTATATTTCACACTTAATATCTATCTTTGCAGTAAAGAGGTATGTAACTTCACTATTGTAACTTGTGCCTTCCTTTATAAAGCATCAGACCAATCCCAGATCTCCTGGTACTTCTGTTTGGGGCAAAACTGTGTGTACCTTTCATGATTTATGGACTTTGATCACATATCCCTTCATCTTTCATCTTACATGAATTTTAATTTTTACTTATCTATTCTCTTCAGGGAAATGTTCCAAACTTCTAAAAAGCAAGGCAGAGGCCATCAATTTTTATGTCAGCTGAAACAGTATTATTCCTCTCAATGTATGTTTTAGTTTTTATAGTTCTTACATCCAGTTGCATCTATAAACTTTGGGGTGGGGCAGGGGGAATGGGAGAGTATGTCATGTGGAACCAGATAGATTTGCCATAAAATTCCAGCTTGGGCTCTCACTGGCATACATTTAATGAATGTCCTAAATCAAGTTGCTTACTTCAGTCTGACAAACTTGCACCAGAACTTTATTTAATACCTGGTGTGCCAGGGTGCCTGGGTGGCTCAGTTGGTTAAGCATTTGCCTTAAACTCAGGTCATGATCCTGGGGTCCTGAGATTGAGCCTCACCTTGGGCTCCCTGCTCAGTGGGAAGCCTGCTTCTCCCTCTCCCTCTGCCTGCTGCTCCTCTTGCTTGTGCTCTCTCACACAGATAAGAATGAATGAATGAATGAATGAATGAATGAATATCCTTTTTAAAAAAATTCCTGGTGTGCCTGTGCTCTGATTCTAACTAGGGAATCATGATGACACTTTGGAAACCCAGGTATCAATGTCAGCTGGGATCCTTTGTCCAACAATCCTTGAAATATCTGAGTTTTCCCCTTTCCCAAGTTGAAGAGTTACCCAAGTGAATGACAAGTATCTGCTATAATAGTATCAGCAATGCACCTCCAGATCTCCCACAATGATGTACCTATTTCAGGTCTAGAGATTTGTGTGCAGGACATCTATTGGGGATTATGATCTCCTGATCCCTTATCACCTAAAAGCAAAAGAAGGAAGAGGGATTTGTAGACAAAGGGAGAAAACCAACTAAAAATGTTTGCCATAGAGCCTCAACCAATCCCACAGGCATCAGGGTATAACCTTGACCAAGGCAGCGCCCCTCAACTGAGGGTAATTTCCAGAGAGAGACTCAACCTAAGATATATGGTGCCAGGAGTTGTCCAAGGACACAAACCCAGCTGCGAGTTATTGGCAGTCAATATTTTGGCAGCTGGGGGAAGGTCCTGAAATGGGGGTCTTGGCAGCACACAGCATCCATTACACTGAGTGAGGTTAAGACACTTTATGCAGAACCATTATTCTCCAACAGTCTTGAGGATTTAAATTCAGCTTAGCATACCAATCTTCTCTTGGCCTCTCAGATCCTCTCCAAGAACTAATGGTTCTTCCTTGAAATTTTGCGTTATAGCATTCTCACATCCCCCAAAGATTTCCAGAGATGTTTATATGTATATAAACATTGATTGATGTCATGTAGACTTGTTTGTTTTCCAGAAGGCTTCTTAACTACTAAGTAAAATGGGTTAATTGAGAAACCTATCAAAGATGAGGGAGATTTTCCAGCCTCACACAACCTACACCAATGATGCTTTTGCTGAGCAACCTATTAAAATTATTATCACTGAACCACTGCTGCTAATCTTGAACCATCCTAAAGATACTTCTACAGTGGATATTTAGCTTACAAAATAGATGGGGTGCAGTCAGCAGGAGGAAGAAAAAGTAAGTCTCTCATTAGGATAATCAGGCAGTTAGGGGAGGACCTTGACATATGGATAATGTTTTTAGAAAGCTTCAGAGGCCCAGTTATATGGCAGTTGCAATTAGCTTCTAACAAGGAATTAGATTTGTTTATCCATGCTTCAGGGGGAAGAAAGATTATAGAGGATATTTTCAAGACACCAAGTGTGATGGGAATTGATGAAATATTGAATGACACCCTAAAAAATAACTTTTCCGGAATTGATACTCAGGTCTGTATAACTGGCCATGCTGAGAGAAGTGAGCTAATAGGTTTCAGGGTGATTTTCTATCCAAACAAGCCTGGAATAGCTTAAGCAATTAACAAGAGTTCTGAACTGTTTCAAGATTATAAGGAAAAATTGTGATGTGCAATATATGCTCATGTGGGAACTCTTAAAAATCATCTCTATGATTGTCAAGTGATGAAACCATGATCACAATGCTGGCATCCACAGAATTCCGGACTCAGAGGTTTCTGTGAATCCAATATTCTCATTAATTGAGTTCCTTTCAGAGATCAAGAACTAGAAGAAAAATGCCTTTTAAGCATACTGGCAAGATAGGATGTCCTGATGAGAACCTATACTGATTCTTGACTTTATAATGGGGTTGACATTCTCCCACTGGATTTACAAGGGGAAGGGAATGATTCTCTCCCACCAGACAGGCAGTACATGGGAAAGACAAAGCCCAGGCTAACCTAAATCCTGAAATAGCTGATTGAATACAATGAAACCTGTTTTGGCCCTGGCTAAGATCCAACGATTTAATATATCACATGGACTCTATCTGTGTTGGAGGTGGCTGACTACATTTCTGATGCCGGCTTATATAGATTTGATTATACTCAGGACAACACTGAAGATTTCCTGTTTACTGGAGACAACAGGAACCAGCATACCCATTTTTGCTGAAGAACAACAGCTTTGAATTAGGTGGAAAAGATATGACTTAAATAGGAGTTACACAGATATGCAATTATTTTTTTCATCCTCATATTGAGAATAGCCCAAGGCACACTTTTTATTTCCCTTCCTCTGTCATTAACATTTTTTTAAAAATAGAATGATACAGAGTTTGATTTTCTCTTCATGCTTTGGGTCTAAGCAACAAAAAAGAAACATAGACACTGTTTGCACCCTGATTACAGCACAGTATGTCCCCCACCCCCAATTTCCCTATCTGCCTCCAACCAGGCTATGCCATGAGAGCTATAACTGGCCGTGTACTGTGGCAAAAAGCCAACCATATTTTGTATTATGGTGGAGCAGGAATTGAGTTTGGGAGACAAACTTCCATGGGCAAATTACAGGAGACTTCAACCTATAAAATATGAAGAGGTATGTTATTATCTCAAGAGATGGTAGGGAGATGAATTCCCTTATAGAAAATTTGGAGAAAAATATTACCATCCAGTCCTTAATGATGTGGGTCACAGTGTATCAGATTCCTGTGTCAAGATATTATTTTCTACTGTTAATTCTCCAATATCTCGGATTTCATTTTCGTATCTAACACAGTAACACATATGCAGTAGTGTTGGTAACCACATGGTGATGATTTCTTCAAATATTTGAGAGGGACTGTTGATATGATACCCATCAAAGGTACACTCTTTTCCTATTCTCTGTCTCTTTCATCTTGTCTTTGTGATCCAGGCAGCTGGAAATATTTTGGATTCCTGAAAATCTGAGGATAAGAGTAGCCAGTAAGCCATAGGAACACACCCAGAAAGAACAGTATTATCTCCTATGAAGAATTCAGAACTTCTCTGGGTGGAAGGTGGGGTACAGTACATTAAAATTTAATTCTGGATTCTGTGCTGATAAATTAGTATACCTTCTGGAATGACATTTCTAGCTGCCCAATTCTGCGTTTGGTTAACCACCATGAAAGTAGACCCAGGATCTGAGAAAAGAAAAGCTATCTGTCTTCCTTTCCACAGGGACCACCAATTCTTTTTTTTTTTTTTTTTTTATTTATTTCACAGAGAGACATCACAAGTAGGCAGAGAGAGAGAGATAGAGGAGGAAGCAGGTTCTCCGCTGAGCAGAGAGCCCGATGCGGTACTCGATCCCAGGACCCTGAGATCATGACCCGAGCCGAAGGCAGAGGCTTAACCCACTGAGCCACCCAGGTGCCCCGGGACCACCAATTCTATAATGTTTTCTTTTCCTTTCTTCAGACCCTTTTGCTATCTCCACTTTTGTCTTAGTATAGCTTAGATTCTTTACTCCATTATGTATGATACTATCTTATAAATATTCAAGTCTTTTTCCCAATTATTCTCCTATTACAACTGGCTGATAAACCCACGGCCTGGATCAGTTCCCTGTTAGTTTTCTCCAGGATTTTATCTAAAATCCTAAACAAAGCTCAGGACACTTACACAAATCTGCAGATTGGTACCAGTTTAAGTTCATGGTTTTGAAACTTAGATCACCTCTCTATGAAGTCCAGAAGTTCAGAAATTCAGGACTTTGCAATGCTGGGGAAAAAATCTTCTTGTACTATAAGCAATAAAATATAAGATTAAAAAAGAAAGGCATTGAGGAAAAACCTCCAATAAAACTTTTCAATTGGATTAAATTACTCAGTGCAAAGGTAAGAATAAAGGATTATCCATTCCTCAGGGGCCTGACACCTGCATTTTAACTCTCATTAAGTTGAAAGAGAAAAAGATATGCAGAGAAGAAAGCAAAAATATAGAACGTATCTGGAGATCTTACTTTTGAAGGAATTCTAGAGGTAATAATTGGCATATGGAACAGACTTCAATCAAATAAAAATGAAACTTGATAAATTTTAACAGTTACACCAAAAGCTTAAACTAAAAACAAACAAACAAACAAAAAAACTAAAATAGACCTTAAACATCCAACTTCCTATAAGCAGGTGCCAGGATGAGAAAGAAGTATATCTCCCAAGGAGGGCATATTTCATGACAGCACTTTAGATGTGAACAAGAGGAATAACAAAAAGAAAGCACCTCTCCAGAGATAGAGCTGGAGTCTAGAGAAAACAATGGGTAGCAGAGCTCTTTTAGAGATCACATTGGGGCCTGATTAAAGAACACCCCCCACCACTAGGTCAGAGCATCCTCACAATGTCTACTATCAAGATTTCAGGGTTGTTATAGACCAGTGGCTTCTGTGTATTTCACATTAAACCCATTTCTGAATGGAAGTACTTGCACTTAACCAAAACTCATGCCAACATCATAAATTGTGATTTAGGGGGTTGGATTTTTTTTAAAGATTTTATTTATTTATTCCTGAGAGATAGAGAGAAGGGGAGGAGGAGCAGAGGGAGAGGGACAAGCAGACTCCAGGCTGAGCATGGAGCCCAACACAGGGCTTGATCCCAGAACCCTGAGATCATGACCTAAGCTGAAAGCAAGAGTCAGACATTTAAACAACTGAGCCCTCCAGGTATCCCAAGGGTTTGGAATTTTATTACCATAGTTCCCTGGGCCAAGAAGAGCTATACCTGGATCTAAATGACTTTCAAATAGGGACTCTGCATCCTCAGAGATCCTGGACTTAGACTACGATGCTATGACTGCAAAAGACATGTAGGTTTTCTCAGCTAATACGGGGATGAGTATGCTCTGTGTTTGGGAAGAAATGTGAACTGAAGATCTGATGTCAAGAGAGCTCAACTATGGTAGACATTATTAGTGCTCACAATATCTGGTTTGCCTCTTTTTCCAGGAAATGAATGACAACACTTCCCAATGTTAATTTTCCTTAAAATTAGATGGGGTTCATTGACTAGTTCTGGCTGGCAGTCTGCAAGTGGAAGGAACATGTCAATTCTGGGCAGAAAAGAAACAGGTATAAGCTTTCCATGTTCCTTCTTTTCATGCGGCAAAAAACAGAGAGGCCTCATGATGAGGTCCCAGAAGCAAAAGATTAGAGCAGTCAAAATCAAAGAGTCAGAGTATAGAAAAAAGTTAACCTGGGGAGTTACATGCAGCAAACTGGGAAAGTATGAGAAATAAACTTTCACTGAGTTAGATGTGTTAGACATGGAGACATTCCTAATCTGCAGAATAACCTAGCCTATTCAGACTAGATTTTAATGAAATCATGCATTTTAACTTAAAATCTAAACTGCCATTCAGCACTATTTCCCTTCAGCATTTTGAAAATGTAATCCCATTATATTTGGGGATCTATTATTACCAATAAGAAGGGTGCTGATAATTTAAAATGTATTGTTATAAGTGATGTTTATTTTCTTTCTGCTAGCTTTTGTAATAATTGTATCTTTTAATATCATGACATTTTACCATGATTTCTCTGGGTGAGATCTGCTTTCATTTTTTCCCTACTGGAGACTCAAAGTACTTCTTCAACTTGAGAATTCGTGCTTTTCTTCAACTTTAGAAAATTCTTAGCCAAGACTACTCAACACATTGTGTACTACATATATAGTTGCCATAGCCCCTAACTAATATTTTAATGTTTTTCATCACTTTCTCTCCCAATGGTGCATTCTAAGTGATTTCCTCAGACGTGTTGTCCAGTTCATGAATTCCCTTTTCATTTGTGTCTGGTTTACTGTTCAGGCTTTGCATTCAGAATGTTTTTTATATAGAGACTTTTTTGTAGAGAGACTTTTTCAAGCTTTCTAATTCTTTTTATACATTTTTGGTTCCTACCTTACAACTTCTGTTCTTTATCTCTTTGAATAGTTTAAATAAACTTACTATGAACTTTCTTTCAGGCTTCTATTATTTCTAGTTCTAAGCATCAAAATTCTTCTATGTATTGGGTCTGAGACTCTCTCCCACAATAGTTCATTCTTTGTTATTTGAACACTTGAACTATGAGCTTATCTTCATCCTGTAATTCTGTATTCTTTTGGGAGGAAATCAAATATGCTCTGGACTATGCAAATGTCTGACATAGCAGTTTCTTGAACAATACAGCAAGTCCCAGGTATTTCACTGGTCTTAATTCCTTCACCCCTCATATGCATCTGACACAATTCTGGTAATTCCATTTTTCACTCATGGACAAGCAAATGGAAGGTGAACTTTCCTGCTGCTTCCATTCAGGGATGGAGAAGCCCTTGCTGATACTGGCACTAGGCAAGAAGCTTAGTAGTAATTTCCTAGGCATTTGAGACCTGGGGATAACCATTTTTCCTTGTCTGTACATCTAAAACATAAAACCAAGCTGTTAAGATCTCATTGCATTTTTAATAACTCCAAGGGGATGTTGGCAGAAGGCCCTGATCACAGCTCTAACATTGTGTGTTTTCTTCATTTTTGTCTCATGGTGACTTTTCGTGCTTGGTTTTGAGCTTGGCTATGTTTCCAAATATTCTTTGGTATATTTTAGCCATCATTTGCTTGTGTGTAGAGCTGTTTGTATCTTATTTGACACATATCTTGTGAAATCTAAAATTTAATCTTCATGACATTTTAATTGAGATTAAACTAGAAATATAAAACATAAAATAGATATCTGTTATACCCAAGAATATGTCATATTTACTAGATATTTAGTACACATTTCTTACACACTCTCAATATCCCAATAAAGCTTGGAGGTTTAATTTATGTAAAAATATGAACAGCTGTCTTTTATTCTTGAGACTTTTTTTAAACTACAGTTTTTATCTGTTTACTGGTGAAATATAAATACTTGTATTATCTTAGTAAACTCTTGATTATTAGATATAGATACTAAGTCATTAGGAGGCCATTATGTTAGTCTAATGGGAAGAAGAGACATCTTGAAACAGAGTAGTAACCATGGGAATGAAAAAAATCTCAGATTTAAGAGATTTTTTAAAATACAATTGACAAGACTTGATGGACAGATATGAGGAGTGGAAAAGACAGAGGAGTGGAAAAGATATTGAGGATAATATCTATATTTGTACCTTGATGGAGATGGAGGTGCCATTGATTGAGAGGGAAAAGACCAATAAAGGAGAAAGGATGAGAAGTTTAGTTTTGTGGTAAACTTTTACTAAAAACTCTTTTTATCAAGTAATTTATTGCAGCTTTTTTGCATTCAGCTGAAAGAAAGATATTAAGATAACATTTTGAACACCCTATTGCCATCTCTAGCTCATCATAACTAACACAGTCTTCGATGGTAAAGAAAGAAAATTAAATTTATCTTTCTGTATTGAAAACCTGCAGTGTGAAAGGCTCCAAAGAAATGAAATGTCCAGAGGCACCTGGGTGGCTCAGTTGGTTAAGTGTCGGCCTTAGGCTCAGGTCATGACCTTGGACTCCTGGGTTGGAGCCCCATGCCATGTTCCCTGCTCAGCAGCCCTCTCCCTCTGCCCCTCCCCCTGCTCATTTGCTCTCTCAAATAAGTAAATAAATAATCTTTAAAAAAAAAAAGAGAGAGAGAGAGAGAGAAAGAAAGAAAGGAAGAAAGAAAGAAAGAAAGAAAGAAAGAAAGAAAGAAAATGTCTAGTTCCTTGATGTTCTAAATAGATCTAGCAGTAGAGAAACATTTCTTTCTCAGTGGCACTCCAGCATCTTTACACTGGAGCCATCAGCACTGTCATTAGCATCTTTTTTTTGTTTTAAGATTTTATTTATTTATTTGACAGAGAGAAATCACAGGTAGGCAGAGAGGCAGGCAGAGAGAGAAGTGGGGGGAAGCAGGCTCCCTGCTGAGCAAAGAGCCTGATGCAGGGATTGATCCCAGGACCCTGGGATCATGACCTGAGCTGAAGGCAGAGGCTTAACCCACTGAGCCACCCAGGTGCCCCTGTCATTAGCATCTTAATTTAGCAGTGGGTGCTTTGCATGTCAAGTAGATGGAGAGCATTTTGAAATGCTTTTTTGGTGGCCCGCCTGGCTGTGATAGAGTGTCAAGAGAAAGCCCGAGGCACTTCTTGTCCAACATTATGCATGTCTCTAATGAGAGAAGAACAATTTCATCGCCAAATATGTGTGAGAGCCTAATAAGGCAGTTAGAGCTATTCAGAGCAAATAAGCTACCTAAGTGACAGCATGACTGAAGCGTAGACCACATTCTCTTCTGCCTTTGCCTGCAAACACGAATTCATATGCAGCCACACTTAGTCAGTCTTCTTAAATCTTATGGAATTTAAGATTTCAAACTTCAGAGCTGGCTTCTTTCCAGATTGGAGAGTATATAAAGTTGCATCGAAAATGAACCCACAGAAACACAGTTCCATGACAGGAAAGAGAAAAGGCCATATTGCTGTATGTATTTGTATTTATTGCTTTATGGCCTTCCCCCCTCAAAAAAGAAAAAAAAAAATAGACCCATAGCTTCCTGGACCTCATAATCATCTCTGCTCTAATAGAAAGATAAGCCAGGGATAAGAAACAAAAGAAAATTTTCCCCAATTTGGCTTCCTTTATGAAATGTAAGAACTTTTGGAAAAGATAAGAATGTCTTAATTAATCAGTTAATTAACTCTACAAACATACATTGACATCCTGCTACCAATGAGGCTCTTGTGTCCCTGGGTGAACAACATGAGGACCATCTCTACGGTCAAGCTTAGGGATGTATGGCTAGCCGTTAACCAGCTTGCAAAACAGTAATTTTGGTGAAGTCAGCTTCTTTTTTTTTTTTTCCACATCGTTTCTTATTTTCCATTATTCTTCTGTCCTTTCAGTCATACCTTCAAAGTCTCCTCTCAGAAATCTCTGACAATGCTCAATGACCTGCTTAAATGGCCTATTTAAAACAACTAAAATAGGACAAGAGAAGAATGTCCCTTATGTAAGAACAGTATAAATTTAAATAAAAAGGCTACAACATTACACACACTGAAATCTCAAGCAAAACAAGAATGGCTGATATCAATATATTTTTTATTTTAAAGATTTATTTATTTGAGAGAGGCAGAGAGAGGGAGAGAGAGAGAGAGAGAGAGACAATGGGGGTGGGGAAGAAGGGCAGAGGAAGAGAAAGAATCTCAAGCAGACTCCTGGCTGAGCCGGGAGTCCGCTGAGCCAGGAGCCCAAGGAGTCCAACACGGGGCTCCATCTCACGACCCAAGAGAGCCTGACCTGAGCCAAAACCAAGGATCCGATGTTTAACTGACTGAGCCACCCAAGCACCCCGATATCAGTATTTTTAATAAAATGTTTTAAAAGTCCCCATTTGTTTCTTTCCAATCCATTTCACAAACAGCTGAGAGAGTCGATATAGTAAAATGTAATTCTAATCACGTCATCTCCCCATGAAAATCTTTCAACAGCTTTTTAATGATCTTAAGATAAAAATCAAATCCTTAAAACAGCCTTCTAAGCTTTGTATGGCCATCTAGTGCCCCTTTCCTTTTAGCTCAGTAAGTATCAACCAGCTTGGCTTTCTTTTAGTTATTAAAGAGCAGATCTTTCCCCCACAAGAGATTCTAAGTTTCCTTTGCCTACAATGGTTCACCATCCCTCTACTGTCCTCTCTCAAGCCTCCCCTCTGCACGTGCTTGCATGCACATGCACGCGCGTGCACACACACACACACACACACACACACACACAAACACACACACACACTTTCACAACATCTGCTCTACTTAAAGTGTCAGTTCCCTGGAGAAAGAAAACCTCCCTTCTCCTTCTCCATTATTCTCTCTCATACTGCCACATCTCCCCTCACCCCATAGTAGTTTTCACATACAGTTATTATATTTATTTAGGCAACTGCCTTTTAATTTCTCTCTCCCTCTGTCCCGTAACCTCCATGGGGGTAGGACCATGTTTGTTTTGTTCAGTATTGTTTTGTTTCATATTGCATGCGGCATGGTACATAGTAGATACTCTGTAAGCATTTATTGAATGAATAAATGAACAGCTAGTGTACTAAGATAAATAAAAATGAGAACAAAAACATATTCATCATAAAACGTTGATTTTTGAAATTAGATGCAAATTAGTTCTGAGTTGCTTGGCAAATAAAACGAAGAGATTGGAGTGCCTAGGTGGTTCAGTGGGTTAAGCCTCTGCCTTCAGCTCAGGTCATGATCTCAGGGTCCTGGGATAGAGCCCCACATCGATCTCTACTCAGCAGGAAGCCTGCTTCCCCCTCCCTCTGTCTGCCTCTGTGCCTACTTGTGATCTCTCTCTCTCTCTCTGTCAAATAAATAAATAAGATCTTTAAAAAAAAGAAAAAGTTAAAAAAAAAGAAGAGACTGATCAATTGGGATCAACTATGTAAGATGAATCAAATCATTCTTCACGGCAACAGAAACTTTCCTATCAAAAAATGTACAAAACTTTCTCAAAAAGATAACATCTCTTCATCGTACTGAGCACAGTTTACAATTATACATGTGTACGAATGTTGACAGGTGTGTCCTACCTTAGACCACAAACTTCTCAAAGGCACCGGTTTTGTCTGTTTTGTTCACCATAATATTCCAGCCCCTAACACAGTGCCTGAAATGTCAGTGAGAGCAGCTAGTGAGTCCTCCTCCATGAACCCATGTCTTCTTTCATTCGACCAACATTTGCAAAGCAGTAATTATCCATGCAGCATTGTCCAAGATACTACAGAAATACCATGAGGAGATCATGGAAAGAGTATACCTAATAATTGTTTTGCAATGGCAATCACAAATTCCATATGGCAGCTTTTGGGTTTGGCTGCTTTTGCTGCTGCTGTTGGCATTAAAGTATGAGGGAGCATGGGGAAGCCATGCAACAAGAAGCATAAAGTTTCCCACAGACTTCACTTTTTAAAGGCTCAACTTGTTTCAGGAATAAAATTTGGAGGAACCACAGGTGGTGGGAAAGTACAGGCTCCTTAGTACCACTTCTCTCTGCTGAGCTTACGGCAGAAGCTGGAGGAACAAACAATCAAGTCTGTTTGTGCTGATGATGGCAGGTAATGCTGGTTCCTCTGTGCTCACTCTTCTACAGTGTTCTGCAGAATGAGGCTGGTTCGCCAGATTTTCTTTTCTTTATAGCAGAAGACAGTAGAGTCTTTTCTTTCTTCTTTCAAGTCAATGTGGTGCTTTTAGGATCCTAATTCCATGCAGCTATTATATTTTAAGTCCTTTACAGTTATTTACGCTACAGAAATACACAGAAGGGTAAGGAGGGCACCAAAAACAAACTCATGGTACTTGGGTTATAGTTCCTCAATGTTAACTACACTTAGGCCACACTACTCTAAGTTCCCTGAAGTAGGATACACCAATCATCTCAAGAAATGAGTGATCTGATCCCCTCTCCTTCAAGGGCATGTTTTGTGACACAAAAATGAGAAAAGACAATTGATGATAACTCCCTCATGTTTCATGTGGATAATCTGCATGTGGAAGGACCTCTAGCAGAGTGATCCCATTACATCAATTCCTCTACATCTCACGAAGTCTGCTAATGAACATCAGCAAGCCTATTGAAGTTCTGGAGAAAAGATCACTCCACTTGTACATGAAGTTGAGCAACAGGTAAACTCAGTCTTGATCACAAAGCAAAACTGGATGGCTGTTTTCTGCTCAACAGACACATCCTACTAGAGCTGTAGCTCTTCTGAAGTCACTTAATCACTCTGGATATCATTTTCCTTTACCTCAAATGGGGACAAAAATGTCTATCTTGTCTATTCCACAGAGTTTTCTAAAGTTAAAGTGATATAAGGTATGTGAAAATGTTCCCTGACATTTCCGGGGGCGGGAAGGAAATGTGGTTAATCTCCTCAACCTTGATGAGCAAAAAATACTCAATCTTTTTCCAGATACATTTTTCCATGTTCTTCAGCTCAGTTTTCTAAGGGATGTGTGTGAAGTCTTTGAGTTGAGCATTGAAGACTTGTACTTTCTACTCTCATCAATGTTTATCAGCAGAAATCTATTTTAACTGCACAGGATTTGCCTGAAAACATGTATACTTAAATCTCTCTGGATGAAGATATTAGAAAAATTTCTCTGTGATTTTTAAATTGGTTCAAGTTAATTTTAGTTCCAATTAGTATCACAATGTAAAATCTATTTGGACATTTAAAAAATATATAGAATAAGGAAGGCAAGCTTCCTGTATTTATTTATTTGCTTGTTTGTTTGTTTCTGCAAAGCAGGAAAGAATATCAAATCAGAAAAACCAAAATAATTTTGAAAACAAAACATAAAACTGCAAATCCTTCTTTCAGTGAAACAGTCCAAATGAGAAAGTCAAATTGCTATTACTCTCACTTAAAAAGCTCAGCAATATCTAAAATGAATGAGTTGCAAAACTTGTTCTTGTATCATTTATCTCAGATTTCCCTTTTCAGGAACATTTTGACAGCAGAAATATTGTCACCGATAACTTCCTTTTAAAGGGCCCAAAATGGAGTCACTTGTGCTACGCCCCATGTCAGCAAGCCCTAACTGCAATTTCAACCTCTCCCAGGAATATAATCTTAAACCAGTCCATCTGGAATTTCCTGGTCAGTACTGGTGAGATCATCTGCCTGTAGACCACTTGTGGCCCCCAAAGAAAAATAAGGCAAGCGGCTCTTTCCTTGTCCCAGCCCACTTTAGCCCACTTTGGTCAGCTCTTTGGAGCTCCTCTCTTATCTGCTAAAATGAGATGCTGCCTGATTCATGAATCACTGAATACATCCAATAAGATCGTTAAAGTTTACTTGGTTGAATTTTTGTTTTTAACAGCTTCATCTCATGTTCTAGAAAAACAGAGTAGAAAATTCCCCATCCTAGTGTGCTGGGTGAAGAACTGCATAAATTATTTAAACAAACCATAGCACCTAGGCTCGCTCTGAGTTTTAAATGATTCTCTTTGATATGAATTACTTCCCTATAGTGGGCACTCAGCTGTAATCTTCACTGCCCTTTATTTCTCAAACTTTTCTACCTTACAGTCTGTTATATGTCATAGAATTATCAAAGCCCTAGTTGATTTCTTGACTGTGAGACTGGGGAGGCTTATATCAAATCTGTTTTTAGTGACTTTACCTAACCAAGAAAGTTAGTGCCATTCATTCACTGAATCAATCATTCAAAAACATTTATTGATCCCTTTGTGTACCAGAATACCACTAATTAAATGAGATAAAGAGGTTAAAGTCCACATTCTTGCATGCAAGGATGTCCCTACTCAGTTGGTACAGACAATTAAGGAGACAACTGTTATATAGACATACAAAACAATCAGAGAAAGAGAGAGAGAGAGAAAACAGATTTCTACAGAAGCACAGATAAAAGGTTTCTAATCCAGATATGCCTTGATTAGAGGCTGTTGGCCTACAAAAGCTGTAAGTAGGTGAACTAGAAGAAAGGCATCTTAAATGATTGGTTTACTTTAATAATAATTATATTTAGTGGTATGTCTGCTTAAAAATAGTTTCCAAAACCTTTTTGGTAACTTACAATTGTAGACTTACATGCTAAATTAAGTAATACATATTCATTAAATAGCTAGATCATTTCTAAATAAGATTAACCACTGAAACATTAATTACTAAGCATAAATTTAAGTTTATATACCTAAACTTATTATTTTACATGGTACAGAAGGGTTAGATATTTGAGTCTATTAATAACCATGTTCTTTTTTTGCCACAATAAGGAAACAAATCCCTATAAAAACTCCAAATGAAATGGTATATTCATAAGCTTTGCCAATCTGCTACAAAATGCTGGCATATGACACATAGTTCATAATTATCTAGTTCTTAGCTTTGTCTATAAAACAAAAGTTATTAATAACTAAAACTTATAATCAATGTAGGTAAACGAAACTAAGAGAACAAAGGTTAATAACTTTGTGTGCAAAGCATGCAAGGTACATAGGATGTGTTATTGTTAAGGAAAAGAAGAGCAATTTGGAGGGGCCTGGGTGGCTCAGTCAGTTAAGAGTCTGCCTTCAGTTCAGGTCATGATTTCAGGGTCTAGGATAGAGCCCCATGTTGAGCTCCTTGCTCAGGGGGGAGTCTGCTTCTCCTTCTCCCTCTCAAATAAATAAATAAAATCTTTTTTTAAAAAAAAGGAAGAAGAAGAAGAATTTTTTCATGAAGTGAGTCAACAGGTTATTCCAGAATGATAAAGAAACAGGACAAAGTTAGAATGGATATAGAAAAGTTGTAGAAACTTTACAGAAAATGAATTCAATTTCTGGCAGTCAAAGCTAAGATTAGATTTTTTTTTTTAATGAGGTTCAGTATCAATAGTATACTGATGCAAAAATAATGTTTGGTTCTCTCTGTTAAAATGACAACAATCCTGAATTATTGCTTTACTCTTTTTTCTTTTTTTTAAGATCTTATTTATTTATTTATTTATTTGAGAGAGAGGGAGCAAGCAAAAGCACGAGCAGGGTGGTGGGAGAGGGAGAAGCAGACTCCCCCACTGAGCAGGGAGCCCAATGCGGGTCTTGATCCCAGGACCTTGGCATCATGACCCGAGCTGAAGGCAGATGCTTAACGACTAAGCCACCCAGGCATTATGTGAATTATTGCTTTGCTCTTAATAAGAAGTTATAAATTATTTTCTTTACCATTTTTTAAAGTAGTTTTCATGCCCAACATGGAGCTCAAACTCACCACCCTCAGATCAAGAGTTACATGCTCTAACCAACTGAGCTAGCCAGGAACTCCTCTTTACCTTCTGAATAATCCAACTAAAAAACAAAATTCAGTAGAGTAAATTTGAAGATCTAACTGACTTTATTAAACAATTCATGAATTGAGCATCAACCCATTTAGCAAGTAGAGGGGAGTCCTGAGGAATAGTAAAAAATAAAAAGTTTTTATAGGAAGGAGGGTGTGGTAAGAAAGTTTTTAGCAAGGAAGGGCTGTTCCTGGCAAGATCATCTTCCTTTGTAGGAAAAGGGGGTGAGAGAGTCTTATTAGGTGAAATACCTCATCTTCCTTTGGGGGATAGAGAAGTCCCATGTGACAGAGTACCTTATTGGTACTTATCAGAAAATTCCTGATTGACAGATAAGGACATTATTTCTAGGGGAGGTAGAAACTATAATTGGGTTAGGTATTAAGTTCTAATTTGGTGACTTGGCCTGGCCCAAGTGACATCTTTCAGGCCTATCATTTCTCTACAACACTAAGGAAATAAAGACTCTGTGTTTTATCAGAATAATTTCCTGTGCTTTAATGTTGAGTTTACCATGTCCTTAATTATTTAAAAGAACCGAGTTTTCCTACTTTTAAAAGAGCTTAAGGATTTTTTAAAATTTTGTTATCTCCTATATTTACTTTTGACATCTTTTATTGTCACTTCAGTTAAATGGCAACCAAGCACTGTTTCTCAATGACCCATGATGAGATTTAACAAGCTCTTCAAACCTCCTGACAACATGTAATATTTTGCCTTCCCCAAATCTAATCCTAAATATCTTTTTACACCTAAAACTGTATGTTGTTATTTTCCAGAGGGTCCTTAGAAAATCACTAAGGATCCCTCACCTCCTAAAAAGAAACAACAAAAAATAATAAGGGTTTTTTTGGTATGTTGAATTGCATGGGAATTGTTGTAAAATAAAAAAAGATACTTAACCTTCCCTTGGTTATGTCTGTATGGGTAAATGATAATATAAATAATTTTAGATTATATGAAATTTCTAGAAATGTGTCAATGCCCTTGATTAATGTCTATATGTCCTGGCACTATGCCTGATACCAAATGAAGGATATAAAGGCCACTTTATAGATGGACCACTTTGGTAAGAATATTACTCTCCGTTAAAACAATCAATATCCAGAAGATTCAGAAAAAGCTCTTTACTTCCCCTTCAACTGCCTAAATTTACGCTGGAAAGGAGAGTCTGTACCAGAACAGACTTATTAATACAGATGACTCTCTACCTAAGAAATGTATCTGCATAACAAGGCAACCTTTGTTTTCCAAACAACTCCTCTCTCTCTTCTGCTGATGGTTTTCCTCCACTTCGTATCTCCAGGCCTCCACCCCTGACATAAGCCTCGTGTTGCCAAACTGTCTTCAGAATTTAATATCTATGTGGCTTCCCCATATGTACAAAACTAAATTTGGTTTTCTTCTGTTTATCTCTCTCATGTCAATTTGATTTTTAGTCCAGATAGAAAGACCTTGAAGGGTAGATTAAATTTCTTCCTTGCCAGCAAGGGTTCAGAATAAATACTCCAAAATGTGTTACTTTCCCATGTGGACTATTTTAAGCTAAGAGAACCTGTAGTCTTAAGAGAGGATTTTGCCCCTCTCTTAACCACCAAGAAGAATCTAAATTGGGATCTTTCCCAGAATTAGAGTTGTTACCACAGATAAATTTTGTTTAAGTGATCCATCTATATGGCAGAGCAAACATCTAATTACCAATCATCTGTTCTTCTTATTGCCCTTGAAGTGCCCCCTCTCCTTTGAAGCCTCTATTCCCTTCCTTAGCTCAGGATGCCACGTATATCTCATTTTACCTTTCTTTGAACTTCTCATGTATGAGGTTCCCATTTGTACAAAATTAAAACTGATTTTCTCCTGTTAATCAGTCTCATGTCAGTTTAATTCTAAGACCAGCCAGAAGAAGCTGATGGGTTCATGAGATTGCTAATCCAAGATCAAGAAGAACAATAAATAATTCCACAGGACTGTACAAATTTATGAAGGGTAATTATGGGTTTTATTTGGAATATTACTGATGCTTTACTGTTCTATTTCCTAGATATAAGGAATCCTTTTCTCTTTTTCCTTAAGCTATCTTTAACTCATAAAAATATTTAGATTACACTTTTGTAAACAGAAATGAAACACTCATCGTTTTCTCCCTGCCTAATCCTGCTCAGAATTCAGAAGATTTTGTGTATTCTTCTTTTCATGGCAATATAATTATTTTCATATGTTTGATAAAAATCTGTCTTCCTTATAACAGTCCATAATTAAAAATATTGATTATATAACCAAGACTTTGATTATAATGTCATAATTTTTTTTAAAGATTTTATTTATTTATTTGACAGACAGAGATCACTAGTAGGCAGAGAAGCAGGCAGAGAGAGAGGAGGAAGCAGGCTCCCTGCTGAGCAGAGAGCCTGATGCAGGGCTCGATTCCAGGACCCTGGGATCATGACCTGAGCCAAAGGCAGAGGCTTTAACCCACTGAGCCGCCCAGGTGCCCGGATTATAATGTCATAATTGAGAATGATGTACATAGAATCAGATATGACCAGACAGTTTTAAGGAACGAAGGGCAGCTTTAAGAAGCCAATGCTTACAAAGCCCTCTTGGGAAAACCATCCTGAAGCCTGGTTTATACATTTCCCACCTTACAGGTAAGTAAAGAAAGTCATTCCTGGAAGGTGCAGAAGATAGGATATGTTAGGGAGCTCAAAAAGAAAAGAAGTCATCCAAACCTGTAAGTACTGCAAACAAAATCTGGTAATAAGTTCTCGGCTCAGCTTCCTAGCTTCAAGAGGTTTTTAAAAGTCCAATCTACAAACCTTATAGAAACTTCCAACAAAGTAAACTTTAAAAGGTTTATGTGGGTAATTACCATTCTTGCTGCAATTATGTAAATAATCAGGTCAAATCTAATAAGACCAAATTTATTTTGTGATTGAAAATAATCTTACTTTAATTATCATTGATCAAAAGTGAGGTAACCATAGGGAGAAATTTTGTGCTTCAAGAGAAAACTATAGTACAGTGTTGTAAGTTACCAAACTCTGGTCCCATTCATTGTCTCTGAGCTACTTTTCACTTCTTTATAAACTTCACAATATTGTCACCTACTGTAAAGTATATGAGATCCTGTCATCTTACACTAATTGTCAGCACTTAAGAAATTTAAAAGTTTTGCAGTTTCCTTCAACATCTGACTAAAACCCTTCAAACAAACATTTCCAGTTTTTCCCTCACATTTCTGACTTGGGAGTCATTGAGAATTAAAATCTGACGGCCCAGATCCCTACTGAACTATACTTGTCTTCTAGCTGACCTTTCCCCTGCAATCTGAAGAATCCCCATGAGTTGAAGCCAGATGACTTGATACAGACTCTAAAGCGGCTCATCACTCGGCAGATCCCGTGTCAGCCTTCGTGCCTCAAGGCGCAGCTATATGGGCCACTGAGAAAGTTCATTAGAAATCCTGCATCTTTGATGCTCTTCTAGAAAATAACTATGGCTGTGGTGAATCCCACCAAAACCTCTCTGATGTCTATACCATCACCAAAATGTTCCAACTGCAAACTGGAAAATCTGTCATTTTGCCATTGCCATCCTCACTGCACCATCTACAGACATGTCAAGCCCAAAGTCTAGGAATCTTCTTGATTGACTACTTTCTGGACTCGGGACTGGGTTTATAGTCTGTTCTAGCCATTAATGTTTGTTCTCCTTCTTATTTCCATAGGAACTCCCTCTTATTAAATACCCAATTGTTCACAGCTTCCGGAAAATACCCTTTCTTGCCAAGTCTCAGTAGATGGTTCAACTAGTCCTTCAATAATGCAAATCTGCTTTATTTTTTTAAAGATTTTATGTATATATGTATGTATTTGAGAGACAGAGAAGAGAGTGAGAGAGAGAGCATAATCGGGCTGAAGGGTAGAAGGAGAAGCAGACTCCCTGCTGAGCAGGGAGCCTGATGGGGGGCTCCATCCAGGGACTCTGGGATCGTGACCTGGGCCGAAGGCAGACACTTAACACACAGGGCCACCCAGGAGCCCTGACAAATCTACTTTAATAAAGCAGAAAGACTACCTTTCTTAAGTTGTTCAGTAGAATGCCTGGTTTCCCTAGAACAAAAGGGACAACTGACCAAGATCAAGACCTTAATTTTCTTTTAGTCTGAGGAAATTTTAGATAGGCTTCTTCCTGCCAATAGACACCCGACCTTCCCTTTTCTTAGAGCATTTACTTCAAGAAAGCTCTAACTGTAGAGGTGCCTGGCTGGCTCAGTCAGAGGAGCACGCCGCTCTTGATCTTGGGGTTGTAAGTTCAAGTCCCACAATCAGTTTAGAGATTACTTTAAAATAATAAAATCTTTAAAAACAAAACAACCCTAACTGTAAATTCTTCCTCATTACTTCTGTTATATAAATCTTTTTAAAAGCCTCTCACCAGTTTTGCAATCCAGGAATGTCTTTCTTAAAAACCTGAATGCCATCCCTCTGAAATAGAATCATTAAGGAGGATAATGCCCCATCTCCCAGTTTCTGTGGAAGGACATGAACCTAATTTTGGCAGGCAGCTTACTACAAGTTTTAAAATTATCTCTTTTTGTGAAGATACAAGGCTGTTTTTCCTTTGGATAAAGCCAATTAGCAAGCACAGATAACCTAAGATTCTCCTTCCTACCCCAGTTCTCTGTTACAGTGGAGATGAACCCACACATAACTGTAGTCTCCCACCAACTGTCATAACGGCCTCAAATAAAATCTTCCTTGCCTGTTTCACACTGTCTCATGCAATTTTTGCCTTGACAGAAGCTACCATGATCTATCAAGAAGAACCTAATAGTTATTATGATAGACCAAATGGATTAAGCCAGTTTATAGCAATCTGCACAACCTTGGATTTGCTATCCTCCCTGAGGCTCAGTCTTCTCACCCTTTTGAACATGGATGTTATTGTGGGATTTTTGTAAAGATTAAAAAAATCACTGATGTTTGTAAAACCTAGCTCATTGCCCAAAGAATCCGACAATCTAAAAAAGTGTTAATGCCTCTTCTTCCTAACTCATCTCCTTAGCCAGTCACTTAACACACCACAAGATGATTTTTTTTATATGTCAGAGATACCAGAAACTTCTTTTAAGAGATTGCACTTAATCTGCAGTTACTCTTTTAATGAATAAATTTCAGATATAAACTCCCTGAGGAGAAGATGCCTCCCACTGTTCAAGGTGGCATCCCTTGCAGGCGCCATTTCAGCAGTCCTTGGTATACAACAATCTGGAACCAGCTAAAGAGAAAGGCAGACTAGAAATGTGGAGCATGAGTAGAAGCAGCAGAAAAGCTAAAAGTGAAAAGCAGAGATTTACGCGCTTTCACAACCCAATAGCCTCTTCCCAGATTAAAAGCTCCCTAAGGCCCAGCTCCTCTGCAGGCAGCCAAGCCGGTCATCTCTATCCAGAACAGCATCTGGAGGCATTCTCTCCAGAAGCTGCTCTCTCTGGCCTCGTTCTCTTTTAATCCATGTATTGTTTTAGGCTAATAACCTACAACTCTATTTTATGAAACGGTTTCAATAAATGCAATCTTTTGGAGGAGGTGTCATTTTCTAAAATTAACCCTCTCCCTTTATTAATACTTGTTCTTTCACCTTGGGAAATGTGAACAGTAAGTGCCCTTTTCATTGGTTTCATTCATCTGTTAAGTATCGAGGGGCCAGTACTTCAATCAATACATGTAATCCTTCAGAATTAAATTGCCCTGTTAGGAAGCCAGAGAAAATGTCTTCATGTGATGAAACACTTTGTGTTTCTCTCAGTTTCCTTTGTTCAATTGTTTTGGAACAAATACACATTTTTGCCTAATTTAATTATTACCTGTGATTGTTTATAATCATCCTCAGGCATCATTATGTAAGGGGGGGTGAATTTCCTATTTCTAAAAATAGCATTGTGATTCTGATAGCATTTTTTAAAAAATTATTTTAGTAAATTGAATTCATATTAATTGTAGAAGAGGCTCAGACTGTTTAAATAACATCTGTAATGACTGATTGGATTAAGGGAATAATTTGTCTTCTCGAAACTCAGATCATTGTTTACCTCAGGGGAGGGTGGGCTATGAAACTACTCATGGTTTCCCACCCCACCAAGTTTGGTGTCTGATTTCTGCCACCCACGGAGAATCAAACAGCCCTCAGACTAGGGGAACAAAGAAAGAGGTTAAAACCATTAAAACCGAGAAGCTTGCAAAGAGGGTCTTTCACACAAACCTGCCACAATAATGTGCCATCAACTCGACCCTCCACAAACAGACTCACATTATAAAATACTCACACTATAATAATGAAATCGATCTTCCTTACTGACAGCTCACTCTGTATCACATCATATAATATCTAAAATATACGTTAGCAGTTCAAAGCATGGCTCAAGAACATCCTAGCATCCTCAGGACCCTTTCAGGGAGTCTGCAAAGTCAAAAACTAATTTTGTAATAATGCTAAGAAGTTCCATGTCTTTCTTCATTGCGTTGGCATTTCTACAGATGATGAAAAATTTATCCTAGGAAAAATTCATGGCACCTACATATGAATCAAGGCAGTGGCATCAAAATAAAAATGTTATCAGTCATAACTATAGTTTTCACTGCCATGAACTTGCATGTAGGAAAAATAAATAAATAAATAAAGCCAGCCTCACTTAAGATGGTTTTTTTGTTTGGTTGGTTGTTTTTTTTTTTTTTAGGGTCTTTTTTTTTTTTTTAAAGATTTTATTTATTTATTTGACAGGCAGAGATCACAAGCAGGTGGAGAGGCAGGCAGAGAGAGAGGAGGAAGCAGGCTCCCCACTGAGCAGAGAGCCCGATGCGGGGCTCGATCCCAGGGTCCTGGGAT
>NW_019154097.1:1372997-1654648 GCF_002288905.1 Enhydra lutris kenyoni
TTAAAGATTTTATTTATTTATTTGACAGGCAGAGATCACAAGCAGGTGGAGAGGCAGGCAGAGAGAGAGGAGGAAGCAGGCTCCCCACTGAGCAGAGAGCCCGATGCGGGGCTCGATCCCAGGACCCTGGGATCATGACCTGAGCTGAAGGCAGAGGCTTTAACCCACTGAGCCACCCAGGCACCCCTTAAGATGGTTTTTAATGAAGTAGTAAAAACTATTTCCTAAATTTTACCCCTTTGAATGCTCATCTTTCTAATCTTCTATGTGATTAAACGGAAAGTACACATAAAGCCCATCTGCTGAGACCAAAAGCATCATGGTTGTCTGGAAGGAAGGTGTGTGATTATCTGAGTTGTGCGCCGCACTTGCCCCTTTTCTCATGGAACACAATGTTTTCTTGGAAGAACAGCTGACAGACAGTGCTTTTTAGGCGTGGGTATTTGGTAGATATCTTCTTGAAAACGAACAAAGTAAACCTGTCACCCCAAGAAAACAACTGATAATATTTGTGGTCGCTGATCAAATTTGAACTTTCAAATGAAATTCGAATTTTGAAGACTTGTATTTACCACCACAAGCTTGACAGCTTTCCAATACTTAAAAGATTTTTTTTTTGATACAGTAAGTGGTGAGTTAACAAATGTGATTTCTGTTTATATCTGGTGATAAAATGTGTCAACACTTAGAAGACCTGTACTACGGGGTGCCTGGGTGGCTCAGTGAGTTAAGCCTCTGCCTTCCGCTTGAGTCATGATCTCAGGGTCCTGGGATCCAGCCCCGTATCGGGCGCTCTGCTCAGCAGGGAGCCTGCTTCCCCCTCTCTCTCTGCCTGCCTCTCTGCCTACTTGTGATCTCTGTCTGTCAAATAAATAAATAAAATCTTTAATTAAAAAAAAAAAACCGACGACCTGTATTACTCAATAAACCAGTATTTTCCAAATAATCCATGCACAATGCGTAAGATTATATGTGGGGGAAAGATCTACTCAAAGTGCCAAGCAGACCAATGGGTTTTAATATTACACAGGCCAGAATGTTCACTGATACGGTTTAAGATTCCAGACTGTAACAAACCTACTTATAAACTACCACTTGCTGAGTTTGGGTGAATATCAAAGGAAAATATCCACAATTATTGAAAAAGGCTGTAAGAATAGTCTTCTCTTTCCCAACTATGAATCTGTGTAAGGCCACATTTTCTTCATGTACTTCAACCAAAAAAACATAGCAATAGATCAAATGTACAGGGTATACATGATAACCCAGCTGTCTCAAAGACATTAAAGAGATTAGCAAAATATAAGATAATGCCACTCTCTAAACCTTTTGTAAACAGTTATTTAATTAAAAATATCTTATTTTTTGTTAAAACATAAAGGGTTTATTATTGCTACTTTAAAATAAATACTACAGAAATATTTCTCAGTTTGAATTTCTAATACACTAAATGTCGATATATAACTCATAAATTAAAAGCTTTTTGAAATCTTCAGTAATTTTTAAGAGCTAAAGGAGTTTTGAGTTGAAAATGTTTGAAAACTGTTGCTTTAGATATATCATTTTATTTTAACTTATTCGTTCTTTAAGATATTAGACTACTACTGTATTTTCAAATGAGCTGCCTAAGATTGAAAGAGACTAAGTAACTTGCTGAAGGTCACTCAGCTGACTGGTAAGTGCCAGAGTTAATATAGTTAGCCACTGGATATATGTATATAGTAGATGAAAACAGTGCAAAACAGCCAGGTAGGGCAAAACAGGAAAAAACAAAACAAAAACAAACAAACAAAAAAACCCCACAACACTAAGCATCTCATAGTTGGTCAAGAGATGAAAACGCAGGAAACAGATATATAAAATACATAGTTTTGTCCCAGCTTCACGGAAATTTTTGCATGCCCTTAAGTTCTATTGGGGAGTCCTGTTATCACTCGGGGGGATAACCAACATTATGCTAGTTTCTGTGAGGGCTACAGTGCATTTGGCTGGGACATCCCCTGCACTAGCTACCTTTTTGGAGCTTTCAAATGCTATAGCAGATGGCTGAACAGGTCTCTCACCAAATGAATTAGATCCTTGGGATGATAAGTAACCTATCTGGCCTTCCCCCAGTAAATGCCTAAGAGGGAAAGGAAGCGTGGCAATGCTTAGAATCAGAGTCCCTGGGGCCTGGATGATGTCACTGGCATTACATCTCATGGAATCGTCATGATAGTCCCTAAAAAGAGGTTTCCCTGTGTTTAAAACCGGACCAAGATCAAGGCTTCAGAAGGTCTTGTGAGGAGGAAGATGAGTGAGTGCAAAATAAGTCTTCCCCTCAGAAGAGTGGGTCCTACACAGAGACCAAAGTTTGAGAATGAGAGGTAAAAGGGGAATACTGGCAGATCAGTTAGCAGAACTACAACCATCAAGGCCTGATCACCCACATGGCCATCTCCGTTTTAAGTCACAAAGGTCTGGTTTAAGTGATATCCTAAATCCTGCAGCCAGGTGTTTCTAGTTGTTAAAAGTACAGAGCTATGGAGACCAAGATTTAGGCCAGACTTGACAATGAGAGTCATTTTCAAGAATAAAGACATTACCATTAAAGATTATTAGCATTCTACTATGTTCACCTCCCTACTCTCACTTGAAATGAATTTTTCATGTATTAAATCTGCATAATTCATAATTCTAGATTTCTCTATTCTCTGACAGCTAGCTAACTAAAGATTGTAAGGGGAACTAAAATTCTAAGTATTTGAGTGTGTGATGTCTAAAATATCCTGATTATAAGTTTACAAGTTATAGCATTGGTGTGTTTATATAACAACTTGTGCATTAAGGATAACACAAACAAGTAATTGTGCTTCCTTTCATGGGAGGGTGGTGAAGACTGGAATGGATGTTTTCCCATAAATGGAAGCCTATTAGACCAATTTTTCCTCTATTCCTGGGCAAGAGGAGAGATTTTCAAAATAAACTTGCAGTCCTGCTCTATCTCTTTTTTTAAAAAAATACTGTATTTATTTATTCATGAGCGATGGAAAGAGAGAAGGAGGCAGAGGGAGAATCAGGATTCCCGTGGAGCAGGGACCCTGATGCAGAACTCAATCCCAGGACCCCGGGATCATGATCCAAGCCGAAGGCAGATACTTAAGTGACTGAGGCACCCAGGCTCCCCACAGTCTTCCTCTTAATGCTACCACCACCTACCACCTGATTCCACAGGAAAACTGGATGTTCCAGCAGGTCACTGCCAGGATTGTGACCTTGGACAGTGGGCAGAGTTCATTCCCTTTAGGCCACAAAATAAGTGCCCAGAATGATACTTATAAGAGGAGGAGCCAGAAAATATGTTGGATTAGAGGTGCTGAGAACCAGTCCTACATCATTTGTGCACTCTAAAAGCCATAGAAAGGTTATATATGAGATGTTTTACAAAATGTTAAATAGTATTGGGGTGCCTGGGTGGCTCAGTGGGTTTAAGTCTCTGCCTTCGGCTCAGGTCATTATCCCAGCATCCTAGGATCGAGCTCCACATCAGGCTCTCTGCTCAGCAGGGAGCCTGCTTCCTCCTCTCTCTCTCTCTCTCTCTCTCTCTCTCTGCCTGCCTCTCTGCCTACTTGTGATCTCTGTCAAATAAAAAAATAAAATCTTTAAAAAAAAAAAAAGAAAAAGAAATAAAATCTAACCAAGTTGAAATCAAAAAAGCTATTAATGAGGTGCAATCAAAAATGGAGGCTCTCACTGCTAGGATAAATGAGGCAGAAGAAAGAATTAGCGATATAGAAGACCAAATGACAGAGAATAAAGAAGCTGAGCAAAAGAGGGACAAATGGCTACTGGACCACGAGGGGAGAATTCGAGAGATAAGTGACACCATAAGATGAAACAACATTAGAATAATTGGGATTCCAGAAGAAGAGGAAACAGAGAGGGGAGCAGAAGGTATATTGGAGAGAATTATTGGAGAGAATTTCCCCAATATGGCAAAGGGAACAAGCATCAAAATCCAGGAGGTTCAGAGAACCTCCCTCAAAATCAATAAGAATAGGTCCACACCCCATCACCTAATAGTCAAATTTACAAGTCTTAGTGACAAAGAAAAAATCCTGAAAGCAGCCCGGGAAAAGAAGTCTGTAACATACAATGGTAAAAATATTAGATTGGCAGCAGACTTATCCACAGAGACCTGGCAGGCCAGAAAGAGCTGGCATGATATATTCAGAGCACTAAACGAGAAAAACATGCAGCCAAGAATACTATATCCAGCTAGGCTATCATTGAAAATAGAAGGAGAGATGAAAAGCTTCCAGGACAAACAAAAACTGAAAGAATTTGCAAACACCAAACCAGCTCTACAGGAAATATTGAAAGGGGTCCTCTAAGCAAAGAGAGACCCTAAAAGTAGTAGATCAGAAAGGAACAGAGACAATATACAATAACAGTCACCTTATAGGCAATACAATGGCACTAAATTCATATCTCTCAATAGTTACCTTGAATGTTAATGGGCTAAATGCCCCAATCAAAAGACACAGGGTATCAGAATGGATAAAAAAACAAAACCCATCTATATGTTGCCTACAAGAAACTCATTTTAAACCCGAAGACACCTCGAGATTTAAAGTGAGGGGTTGGAAAAGAATTTACCATGCTAATGGACATCAGAAGAAAGCAGGAGTGGCAATCCTTATATCAGATCAATTAGATTTTAAGCCAAAGACTATAACAAGAGATGAGGAAGGACACTATATCATACTCAAAGGATCTGTCCAACAAGAAGATTTAACAATTTTAAATATCTATGCCCCTAATGTGGGAGCAGCCAACTATGTAAACCAATTAATAACAAAATCAAAGAAACACATCAACAGTAATACAATAATAGTAGGGGACTTTAACACTCCCCTCACTGAAATGGACAGATCATCCAAGCAAAAGATCAACAAGGAAATAAAGGCCTTAAATGACACACTGGACCAGATGGACATCACAGATATATTCAGAACATTTCATCCCAATGCAACAGAATACACATTCTTCTCTAGTGCACATGGAACATTCTCCAGAATAGATCACATCCTCGGTCCTAAATCAGGTCTCAACCGGTATCAAAAGATTGGGATCATTCCCTGCATATTTTCAGACCACAGTGCTCTGAAGCTAGAACTCAATCACAAGAGGAAATTTGGAAAGAACCCAAATACATGGAGACTAAACAGCATCCTTCTAAAGAATGAATGGGTCAACCAGAAAATTAAAGAAGAATTGAAAAAATTCATGGAAACAAATAATAATGAAAACACAATGGTTCAAAATCTGTGGGACACAATAAAGGCAGTCCTGAGAGGAAAATATATAGCGGTACAAGCCTTTCTCAAGAAACAAGAAAGGTCTCAGGTACACAACCTAACCCTACACCTAAAGGAGCTGGAGAAAGAACAAGAAAGAAACCCTAAACCCAGCAGGAGAAGAGAAATCATAAAAATCAGAGCAGAAATTAATGAAATAGAAACCAAAAAAACAATAGAACAAATCAACGAAACTAGGAGCTGGTTCTTTGAAAGAATTGATAAGATTGATAAACCCCGGCCAGACTTATCAAAAAGAAAAGAGAAAGGACCCAAATAAATAAAATCATGAATGAAAGAGGAGAGATCACAACTAACACCAAAGAAATACAGACAATTATAAGAACAGACTATGAGCAACTCTACGCCAACAAATTTGACAATCTGGAAGAAATGGATGCATTCCTAGAGACATATAAACTACCACAACTGAACCAGGAAGAAATAGAAAGCCTGAACAGACCCATAACCAGTAAGGAGATTGAAACAGTCATCAAAAATCTCCAAACAAACAAAAGCCCAGGGCCAGATGGCTTCCCGGGGGAATTCTACCAAACATTTAAAGAAGAACTAATTCCTATTCTCCTGAAACTGTTCCAAAAAATAGAAATGGAAGGAAAACTTCCAAACTCATTTTATGAGGCCAGCATCACCTTGATCCCAAAACCAGACAAGGATCCCATCAAAAAAGAGAACTACAGACCAATATCCTTGATGAACACAGATGCAAAAATTCTCACCAAATACTAGCCAATAGGATCCAACAGTACATTAAAAGGATTATTCACCACGACCAAGTGGGATTTATTCCAGGGCTGCAAGGTTGGTTCAACATCCGCAAATCAATCAATGTGATACAACACATTAATAAAAGAAAGAACAAGAACCATATGATACTCTCCATAGATGCTGAAAAAGCATTTGACAAAGTACAGCATCCCTTCCTGATCAAAACTCTTCAGAGTGTAGGGATAGAGGGCACATACCTCAATATTATCAAATCCATCTATGAAAAACCCACCACAAATATCATTCTCAATGGAGAAAAACTGAAAGCTTTTCCGCTAAGGTCAGAAACACGGCAGGGATGTCCATTATCACCACTGCTATTCAACATAGTACTAGAAGTCCTAGCCTCAGCAATCAGACAACAAAAGGAAATTAAAGGCATCCATATTGGCAAAGAAGAAGTCAAACTATCACTCTTCGCAGATGATATGACACTATATGTGGAAAACCCAAAAGCCTCCACTCCAAAACTGCTAGAACTTGTACAGGAATTCAGTAAAGTGTCAGGATATAAAATCAATGCACAGAAATCAGTTGCATTTCTCTACACCAACAACAAGACAGAAGAAAGAGAAATTGAGGAGTCAATCCCATTTACAATTGCACCCAAAACTATAAGATACCTAGGAATAAACATAACCAAAGAGACTAAGAATCTATACTCAGAAAACTATAAAGTACTCATGAAAGAAATTGAGGAAGACACAAAGAAATGGAAAAATGTTCCATGCTCCTGGATTGGAAGAATAAATATTGTGAAAATGTCTATGCTACCTAAAGCAATCTACACATTTAATGCAATTCCTATCAAAGTACCATCCATTTTTTTCAAAGAAATGGAACAAATAATCCTAAAATTTATATGGAACCAGAAAAGACCTCGAATAGCCAAAGCAATATTGAAAAAGAAAGCCAAAGTCAGTGGCATCACAATTCCGGACTTCAATCTCTATTACAAAGCTGTCATCATCAAGACAGCGTGGTACTGGCACAAAAACAGACACATAGACCAATGGAACAGAATAGAGAGCCCAGAAATAGACCCTCAACTCTATGGTCAACTAATCTTCGACAAAGCAGGAAAGAATGTCCAATGGAACAAAGACAGCCTCTTCAATAAATGGTGTTGGGAAAATTGGACAGCCACATGCAGAAAAATGAAATTGGATCATTTCCTTACACCACACACGAAAATAGACTCAAAATGGATGAAGGACCTCAATGTGAGAAAGGAATCCATCAAAATCCTTGAGGAGAACACAGGCAGCAACCTCTTCGACCTCAGCCGCAGCAACATCTTCCTAGGAACATCGCCAAAGGCAAGGGAAGCAAGGGCAAAAATGAACTACTGGGATTTTATCAAGATCAAAAGCTTTTGCACAGCAAAGGAAACAGTTCACAAAACCAAAAGACAACTGACAGAATGGGAGAAGATATTTGCAAATGACATATCGGATAAAGGGCTAGTGTCCAAAATCTATAAAGAACTTAGCAAACTCAACACCCAAAGAACAAATAATCCAATCAAGAAATGGGCAGAGGACATAAACAGACATTCTGCAAAGAAGACATCCAGATGGCCAACAGACACATGAAAAAGTGCTCCATATCACTCGGCATCAGGGAAATACAAATCAAAACCACAATGAGGTATCACCTCACACCAGTCAGAAGGCTAAAATTAACAAGTCAGGAAATGACAGATGCTGGCGAGGATGCGGAGAAAGGGGAACCCTCCTACACTGTTGGTGGGAATGCAAGCTGGTGCAACCACTCTGGAAAACAGCATGGAGGTTCCTCAAAATGTTGAAAATAGAACTACCCTATGACCCAGCAATTGCACTACTGGGTATTTATCCTAAAGATACAAACGTAGTGATCCGAAGGGGCACGTGCACCCGAATGTTTATAGCAGCAATGTCTACAATAGCCAAACTATGGAAAGAACCTAGATGTCCATCAACAGATGAATGGATAAAGAAGATATGGTATATATACACAATGGAATACTATGCAGCCATCAAAAGAAATGAAATCTTGCCATTTGCAACGACGTGGATGGAACTAGAGGGTATCATGCTTAGCGAAATAAGTCAATCAGAGAAAGACAATTATCATATGATCTCCCTGATATGAGGGAGAGAAGATGCAACATGGGGGGTTAAGTGGTAGGAGAAGAGTAAATGAAACAAGATGGGATTGGGAGGGAGACAAACCATAAGTGACTCTTAATCTCACAAAACAAACTGAGGGTTGATGGGGGGAGGGGGGTTGGGAGAGGGGGGGTGGGGTTATGGACATTGGGGAGGGTATGTGCTATGGTGAGTGCTGTGAAATGTGTAAACCTGGCGATTCACAGACCTGTACCCCTGGGGATAAAAATATATGTTTAAAAATAATAATAATAAAATTTAAATTTAAAAAAAAAAGAAAGAAAAAGAAAAAAATGCTAAATAGGATTAACTTGGGAAACAGGACAAAATAAGCTAATTAACGAGGGAACAGTGAGGCTTAAATTAGGATGACAGACTTGAGATGAATCACTCTGTCTTCAACTTTTCCATCTTACTCTTACAAAGTTCCTGCCAAGGATGCATCTATAATTCCCGTTACATGTCATGTTTCCTACCATCTAAGATCTATTACAAGAGTTGTCTTTCACAAGTGAGTCTTTCGTCCTCAGGATTGAGGCTGCTGAGTCTGTTTTAATGGGTCACTCAAATGTTGCTGGTATATCGGACATTTGTGTTTCTGTCTTATCTCTTTCGAACAAGGGAGCTTCCTGTCTGCTGGCTACCAGTTCCCATATTGGGGGACCTCTTTGGTGGAGTATCTTGGAGGAAAGACTAGGTTACTGATGAATGTGACATGAAACTGAAGTCGGGCAAGCCTAACTTCCAGAAACACACATTATGGTCTGTTTGTGCAACCCTTCTGCTTTATAAGTTGGCCCTGTTACTCCTCAAGAGTTGCCTGTGTATGTGTTTTTTTAAGGTTGTCTATGATTAAGTAAACCTACCTAATTCTGGGATCCAACTTTAAGATGACCACTATTGTCATGTAGTGAAAATATATTTTCCAAAAGCCCTATTAGTAACAAGCTGGTATTTTAATCTCATTCTCCATAATTCCTTTGTCTCTGATTGAATAAAGAAAGGAGCTGTTATGAATTGTCCTTCTAATGCCCTAGTCCAAGAACCATGAGAAATAAAGAGTGGAATTTGGGTAGTAAAATAATACGTGGAGAGTGAAGCATCTGCTGTGGCCTACGAGAAGAGTGTTTCTATATTTGAAACAAGAAACATTTGGTTTCAGCAGCCTATATTGCGTCATGCATGGGTATGGTTTTGTTTTATTTCGTTTTGCTTTGTTTCTAGTTGATATGTTCTGAATGGGCAGCTTTAAGACTTAGGCTTTAGTAAGTGATTATCATGTGGCACATGAACCCCACTGGGTCATCAAAGTTTATGATACCTTCAGACACAGGTAAGTGGCTCTATGATAAAGGCTGAGCTGCAGGCACCAGGCCATAGCAACACATCCAGACACCTGCCATGACGGACTCAGGAGGAGGCTTCTGCGGTCTGACCTTAAATTTCAAGAGTGGCTGGGCCTCATGTTGAATGCAATACTGTGTTGGGTAAACCATCCTAAAGCATCAATGAATGGGCAAAATTATTGTATTTTACTGTTTTGCAGACAGATCTGTTGTACAGGACAGTTCTGTGAAGCATGAATTAGGGTTTAACTACAGGTTAGTACCATGTCTGGGTAGACAGTAAGGGACTGGTCCTCAACCCCAAACTCCATTCTTCATTCAGGAATCAGAAGAAACTATGGAGCAACTAACCTTAAATTCATGAAACTTGCCCACAGGTCCAAGAGCCACTTCACCATCAGGTATGAAACTAGATTTAGATTTTAGAACCAAACTGAGTCTCATCCAGAGAAGAGGAGTAGATTTTGTTACATACTAACTAAAAAGATACAGGATCCTTATTATAAAGAAAATATAGCAACTTCTTGGAGTGCTTCAGACTTCCTATTTAATAGGAACAACTGAAGACTGAAAATCAAATAAAGGTGTTCTGGTTAAGCAGAAGCAAGAGAAAGAATTCCTTAAGAGGATGGTTGAAATATTAACTAAACAGACATGGAAGAAAGCAAAACTTAGATATTAGAATACATGGGCATACAATCCAAGAGTCTAACTGCTCTTTTTTTTTTTTTTAAGATTTTATTTATTTATTTATTTATTCGGGAGAGAGAGAGTGCTCAGGTGCATGTGCAGGGGGAGGGGCAGTGGGAGAGGGAGAAGCACACTCCCCGCTGAGTAGAGAACCCGACTGGGGGCTCAACCCCAGGTCCCTGAGATCATGACCTGAGCCAAATGCAGACACCTAACTGACTGAGCCACCCAGGCAACCCTAACTGCTCTTAAAATATTAGGAAAAGGGGACATGTTTTAGTTCAATGGTTTTAAAACATACTGACCCTGGAATTATTGGGGGATTGCACCTCAGACCAAATCAATCGTGATCTCTGGGGGTGGAATCTGGTATCAGTGTTTTTAAACCTCCTAGGTCATGCCAACATGCAGACAAGTTTCAGAAGCCGGGTTTAAAGAGGGGACTATTTAATTGTTTCAATTCTTACTATATCAGAAAGGGTACTTAGCATGGAAATCTAGCAAAGGAAGAGAGAGGAAAGATCTCAGAGAACACTGAAAGGACTCCTCCAGAGACAGCCAGGATCCAGAAAACTATTTAGAAGCATTCCATGAAAGTCACAGAAGGTGAATCCGTGAGATCAGCAGGGTAAAATACTCAAAGTATTCCTGAGTCAGGATCGCAATAAAAGATTGCTCCTGAAGGTGGAGTGACAGAATTGAGATCATGACCAAAAAGTTTATGGGATTAGGATAATAAAGATGAAATATCTTCAATATTAAATGGAAGCCATGGAGGGTAATAATGTGTAGCATCGAGGCCTGGATTAGATATTGATCTGATGGGAGAGCACAACCTGGTGGGATCGCATAAACCAGAAAAACGAAGGCAAGAGGATGTTAAACAATAAAATTGGGAGGCAGACCCACAATTCATTGATTTCCTATCTCTTGCCTAGGAAACCCTAAAGATAAAATCCCAGAAGATCATGTCAGAAAGATTTCCTGATAACATATTCTATGCTAAGAGAATTAATCTGGTTGGTAAATTTAGAATAATTAAATGGATATACAGTTTCTGTAGAGGCCTCTTTTAGGCAAACAAAAGCCTGAGCAATGGAATGCAGAAAGGGCCCACAGTGATCTCCTGGCTGAATACAGGTACGTCCATCAGGCAACCCACCTTAAAATATCCATAGGCCCTAAATGACCAATGGGCTACTTTCAACCAAGCACAGTTACAGAAAAATGGAGAATTCCATATGTTCCCATACCTCCTCACCCTATCTCTTCAATTTCGGGGAGTTTTTGTTTTTGTTGTTGTTGTTGTTTAGATTTATTTATTTATTTTAGAGAGAGACAGAGACAGAGCATGAGCAGAAGGGGCAGAGGGAAAGGTAGAGAATCTCAAGCAGCCTCCACGCTGAGTATGAGCCTGAGGCAGGGCTCAGTCTCATGACCATGAGATCATGACCTGAGCCAAAACCAAGAGCCAGACTTCACTACCCAGGTGCCCCTCACCATCCCTCTTTAAAAACAACCCCACCCACTGCCTCATCACACACAGTCCCTGCTTTGATCTTCCTTCTACAGCTCCCTTGCTCCCTCAGTAAATTTCTAGCTCCTTTGTTCCACTTTGGGTGAATCCTTTCACCACCAGCACCTCTGTCTTCCACCCGATCATCACCCCACATTTTGGGGCCCCCATCCAATCGGCAGATACCAGTTTCCTTCCTGAGAATCAGCTCTGCAGAAAGCACAGCCTGAGATCTGCTCTTCTACACTGAAGATTTTCAGGGGCTACCCTCTTTGCAGAGCATGGGGAGGTTGTACCTTGGAGGACACCATTGTTGCCTCACACCTAAGCCACATTTTTTCATCAGTTCTACCACACCAACACTGGTATGGCACCACGGTAGATCAATTTTGGTGATCTTACCGTCGTGCCAACTTTGTCTCTCTCGACTGGTTCAAACCTTGGTTTGGGAAAAGCTTATTAAATACTGACCTCCTGAAATTCTTGATATTCTCTAGTCTTTACAACATGGTAATTTCTCAATGGTAGAGACCCTTATACTTGTATGGGCCACAGTGCCTAAAAACTGTCTTACACATTATATCACCTCTATAAATATCTGTGAAATGGGGAATAATGTTGGGTTTTCCTCATCTTTTCCCTCTGACGTAAGAATGAGAGTCTTCATACATTAGTCACTGACACTAACCCTTCCACATTCAAGTCTGGAGCTTTTTAAAAGAAGAGACATTCTCCCTCTAGGTGGCGCTGGTTTTTCCTTATGCTCTAGCAGCAACTGATGGTACTTTATGTTCTGAAGGCACCACTTCTTTAAATGCTAAGGTCAGAGTAAGTCCAAGGAAAGTAATATGGAGGAATAAGCAAGCCTTAGAGCTCAGCCTGACATTCAGCCCATTTCACCAACAATGAAACCAGAGGAATTTGGGGCACAATTCATAGCTAAATATAAAAAGCTTACGTACAAAATGTATCTTCTGGACAATTTCTCCTCAGTCACATAGTGATTTTGATATAGTTGGGATTCCAAAATGAGATATCCCCTCATGTCTTCTCTTTAGAGCTGGTTTATATATTAGCATTTTTATTTTTCTTTTAAATTAGCGTTTTTACATCCAAACCCTACCCCTCTACCCAACTCCCACAATAATTAGGGCCACAGATTCTTTCTCCAGCATATAAATGACTTAAAGTTGTAACAGGGAACCTAGCAGCACGCCATAAAGAAGTCACATATAGTACCTCAGGGTCATCCAAACCTCATTGTTTAGAAGGATGGATGTTGTGAGAGAAATTTAAGAGAGGAAAAGAGATTTTTATATGTAGATCAGATAAAGTCCAATGTGTAATTAAATTCTGCCTGTTAAGAATAGTCCTGTAAGTCATTGTTTTAGGAATTGGACAAGAACATTAAAGAGGATTTAGTATGTCAATTCTAGCTACCCCATGTCTAATTCCAGAAAAAGGTAGGATCTTTTCCATTTACTCTGCCTGGAATAGCTTCACTCTGCAATACCTATCCCTGAATGAAATGGAAACATCATCCTGTGGGAAGTTGCCCAGATAATCCGTTTGTCATATATACTCTATTATTCTCCATTCTAAGGCCCAAGAACTTTTTCCTTTTTTCACATTCATTGGCTCAATCAACCTGAATTTCAAAAGATGTCAAGAAAACCCCCATTCCATTTCTCATATATGCAAACTAATTTCCTGGTGGTGTTTTAGAATTCCAGCTTAAGTCCTCTTTCAGCCACTAAAGCCTTGTTACTCAATTTTAGACTAGGCTAAGAGTCAGCAACCTAGAACTGCCAAATCCTTTGGTATTCAGCTCACAGATCACTTCCATTTAATGACAAGTTTCATTCCTGAATTTTAATGGGGCTTCCTCTCACTTTTAATTGCTTTTAAAAATGAAATAGTTTTGAAGGAATCTACACATATTTGACACAACCATAAATATTTCAAAAAGAAAAATCTCATGCTGGAGAACCATGAAAGACTCATCAGTTAAAGAAAACAGGAAAGAGCAGTTGCAGGATTAAATATGCATTATTTCACATCAGATTGGGGCAATTAATATGTTAAACTCTACTTAACATCAAAAGTACAGGATATGTTCAACTTGTCTCTTCAATTATTAAGTGACTAAAATGATTTAATTACAAATTCTCTATTTTCTCTTACTACAGGAACATGCTTCCTTTGTGTCATACTATTCCTCTTTGGTCAATGAATTTTGACGTTTTTTCCCCCCCACTGATACTGAATAACAATAGACCCTTCAAACAGCTTCATTCTATGATGATCAGAATCCATACAGCTCTACGCAACTGCTCCTTAGCTGTTACCGGTTGGCGCTGACCACTTTGTACTATAAAATGAGAAGTCAAGAGAAAGACATCTTCACTAAGAGAACCGAATGAGGAACTTCAAAGGAATACCCTACCTCTCAGATATCACAACATCAATTTTTCCACTCATTTGCACTTCTGTCTCCATTGGAAAAAACCTCTAAATAAGACTAACACAGGTGAGGGCTGATCAGGCAAATATAGACAGAGAAACTTGCATTTAAAAGCTGATCTCTTCTCACATGCTTAGGTTCCATGAATGAGCTTGGAGAACTTTTATTTCTATTTGGCAACCCCGCTCAGCTTAAAAAATGTGGTTCCTGCGGCAGAGAGAGTCACTTATGTTTAGGGAAGCAGAGAGACTGTTTGGGGGTTTGATATGCCCCATGTTCATCTGGAAGTTGTTCCATTCTTTCACATTTTTTATTCTGCCTCTGTATTTGTAATTGCGAAAAATTTTAAACACACCAAAAACATAGGAAGTACCATAAAAAAAAAACAACAACAAACAAACAAAAAAATCTTTACCTATCTGCTAGGAACATAAGCACTATGTTATTTTTTTTAAGATTTTATTTATTTATTTGACAGAGACATAGCAAGAAAGGGAACACAAGCAGGGGGAGTGGGAGAGGGAGAAGCAGGCTTCCCTTGAAGCAAGGAGCCCAAAGCAGGGCTCAATCCCAGGCCCCTGAGATCATGACCTGAGCCAAAGGCATACGCTTAATGACTGAGCCACCCAGGTGCCCCAACACTGTATTATTTTTGCTTCAGTTTCTAAAATAAATAAATAGAACATTGCAGATGCAGTTGGAGTTCCACCTGAAAAGTAGTCCAAGTTGATCTCTTCATCTCTCCCCGGAAGCAACTGCTAACACTGTTTAAACAGAATCTTTCTCTCTCACCATGTTCTTACAGTGTAACTACTTAGTATACATCCAGGAGCGTATTGTTCTATATTATGGGTTTACCAAATCGAAGTGAATGGTAACATACAATGTGCATTACATTGCTACTTGCTTTCATTCTCAATGATGCTTTTAAATTCTATTCATATTACGACATATTGATCTCATTCATTTTTAACTACACCATTTAAGTACACCATTGTATAACTACACAACAATCTGTCCTTCCACACAACTGATAGTTATTGAACTTGTTTGTGATTGTTAACATATGCTTAATTGTAATTATGGTGTATTACAACTACTTTTAGACCCCTCCTTCCCTAATCCCTAAGAGTAACATCAGTATTTTAATCGCAGGTCACTTTTATTTTTTTTAAGATTTATTTATTTATTTGGGGAAGAGGGTAGAGGGAGAGGGAGAGAGAGAATCCTCAAGCAAACTCCCTGCTAAACACAGAGCCCAATATGGACCTCAATTCCAGGACTCTGAAATCATGACCTGGGCCGAAATCAAGAGCTGGTAGCTTAACTGACTGAGCCTAATTAACCCAGATGCCCCTCCCATGTTGCTTTTAAATTCCCAAATATGTTGTTATTGTTGTTGCTATTGCTGTTACTTTTAAAATTAAAGTCTTAGTTAGTTAGTTAGTTAGTTATTATCTCTACAGTTCCTGCTTGGTTCTTTTATGTAAGCTCTTCCTCTTTTCATAATGTCCTGGTCTTACTTTATGATGCCTATCCTTTTTTCATCTCTGATCATTCTTTAGTAAAACTTTTTTTTTTTAGTCCATTCTAGATTGCTCATTATTGGAAATTCTTGGGCTATTTATACACCGATTTGTTATCTGCATTGCCTTCTCAGGGTGACTTTTTCCCTCAAGAACATTGTACTTTCTGACATCTTCAGTGGGGTATTTTTTTTTTTCCTCATAAGCGACAACCTCAGAGAGAAGTTCCAAATTCTCCTCCCCTGGGTCTTCAGCATTCTGCCACAGACTTTAGTTTTAGCTCACTGTTCCAGCTCAAATTCCTCTGGGGATCTGATATTTGGGATTTCTCTTCTTCACCTCTGAGGTTGGTTCTATATTCATGTTTCCTGTTGTCGTATATCTCATTAAGCATTTCTGTGTCTGGGAGAGTTGTAGGGGTATATCCCCCTCCTCAACTTTCCAGTGAATACTTGCAAATATTTCCTCAGAGCTCTATAAGCTCTACAACCAATTTCTGTGCCCCCAAAACACTCCTTTGCTTTTAAAGTAAAAGGAAGAGAATTTGTGTTGTAACAATTGCAATTTGAGAAATTTCACTTGCCCATTTTACTTGTTTGAATATTATTTTCCTTATTAATCCAATTCATTTTTCCTTTGAAATCTGAAATCCTTTTCTATATTTCATTGCTAGGATGAAACACATCAAAAGGTAAATCTCAGGCTTCCAGGAGATGTGTATGGTTTTGTTCACAAATTTAACTAACATGAACATTTTATTTGAAAGCAATTAAAGAAGTATTGCTTTCTAACCTTATTTCATCTATAGATGTATTTTTGATATATTGTTCTTTTGCTAAAATTGTGTCCTTTTGTGAAACCCAAAATAATCTTTGTGAACAGCCTGTAGAAAAACAAATCTTGTGATCAATTTTCAAGGAGAGAGTTGAAGTGATATATGTAACAAGTAGGAGGTTTGGGACTTTTTACTTGAGAGTTATAAGGGATGGATATAACATATTCTACAATATAAGCCCAGGAAAGAGCACAATCCTTCTAACCCTCATAGGTATGATTTCTTGATAACTGCCCTTAAAGTTGGGCAAGAGGACAAACATACTGGGTGTTTTTTGTTTGTTTTTCCTAACATTAAATAGCATTTAGGAAATTACCTTATTTCAATCCAAGGACAGATAATATTAGCTCTTTACCAGTTTTGACTTAGATTTCAAAACCATAGGATTAGGACATCTATTTTAGATTAAAGTAAAATTTAAGCTTCCATATTAAGTTGGCATCTGTTATACATTTGTTCTGAAGCTGGAGAAAAACTCTCTTTTTTGGATCCTCTTGCAAAATTAATAAAATAGAATTGGGAAACAACACTCATCTGAAGGTATCCAATTGCCTCACTGAGGAAGCAGAAATTCAGGGGACATTAATTAAGTGACAGAGCTCCGATTTGGATGTAATTTTATCAAATTCCAAACTCTGTGTTATTTCCACTTTACTGTTTTTCCCACATTACAGATTTTCATGGTCTGGCATGCATTAATGAAAAGGTCCCTGTCCTAGAAGTCAAGAGATTTAGGTTCAAGCTTGGACATTGCCATTCCCATTCTTCCCGTTTCAAATGTCTTAATGAGAAATAATATGGAAGCCTTGCTAGTTGTCAGCTGGGAGCTGACCTGTTACAGCTAGCCTGTGGTATTCTCCTGTCGAATGTAAACAATGTCACAGAGCACCAAGTTCAGCAGAGGTCACCCTGGGAATATGACAGGGTGAGAAAAACACAAGATCATTTTGTAATCACGTCCGATCCTAGACAAAAATAAGAACAATATGCAAACCACAGAAATGTCCAGACATCCCCCTCTCCCAGCTATCACGAATGCCAGATGTATAAATCAGGACAGCTGTTATCACCACTCTGTACCCCTGCACCCGAGGTATAAACTATTGACCTCCAATAAAGAATAGCTCCCACCCCCTGATAGTAAGCACCTACAGCAAACTCCTGCCTCCTTGACCCCTTCGTCCAGTCACATAACCAAAAACCAAACCCTACCACAAATCTTCCTACACCTTCTTAACTTATGTTCACACTCACCCATGGGGTTCCCTTATTGCACCAAGTAATAAACACAACTTCTTGTGACTTCATGTGTCCCTGACAGTTATTTGATGGCTCAGCATCAACAATAATACATCACATATTTCCCTGGAATTTTACATGTTTCTCATTTGCAAAAAGGGGAAACTGGACTGACAGCATCAGTCTCATACTCCAAGAGCCCTTCCAGTGCTGTAGTCTAAAAGTTTACTATTTCTGTCCCTTTCTTCTGGTTTTGTATGATACTCATACAAATTATTTTTATTTCTACTTTCTAGATTATTTCTACTTTCTACAAAAGAAGATTTCTACTTTCTACAAAAGAAAATTTACAATAATTAGCACGAGCACTGAGCTAGAAGACAATTCGCCAGTGGTCTCAGAATGAGGATGAGTGGAGGAAGCTGTTAAATAATCCATACAACTTTGAGTGTGGAAGTACCAGGTTCACACTGTAAATAATCCTGTAATCACACATGCCTTCTTTATCATCTTTTCCTGCCCCTCAGGTTTTAACCATTTTATAGAAACCAAAGCCTGGAAGTACATTTTTTTGGCATGACAGTTTAGAAATTAAGTGTGGTTAAAAGAACTGAGTGAGTCAAAACAAACTGAGGGTTAATGGGGGGAGGGGGGTTGAGGGGGGTGGGATTATGGACATTGGGGAGGGTATGTGCTATGGTGAGTGCTGTGAAGTGTGTAAACCTGGCGATTCACAGACCTGTACCCCTGGGGATAAAAAGATATTATATGTTTAAAAAATAAAATTAAATTAAATTAAAAAAAAATAATAATAAAATAAATCTAAAAAAAAAAAGAACAAAAAAAAAGAACTGAGTAAGATTCAGTTATGTAGCTGTAATGATGAAGTCAGTAAATCACATGCAATTTGATGATATTTCTGATACAGTATATGTAAGTTATGCATCATAATAATCATGTGGTTTAGAAACATTTTCTACCTTTGGTTGAGATCTGGCTGAATGAATCTGTCAAATGACAATGTAAAACAATTTAGTAACAAGTCTGAGGTCCTTTATGCAAGGGAACAGAATCCAAGGACTGGGGGAGTCCAGGGCCTCAGCCGTAGCGAAGCCCTCTTCCCGTGGGATTTGGGGCAAGAGAGAGTTTTGTTGAGCATTAGAAGCAGCAACACAGAAACAGGGCATGACTGCCTAGGAGGCCAGGGATTTCCCTAAAAGGCTAGCAGGGCCTGTTTCTAGGGCGACGGGAGCTAGCTAAAGCTGAGCGGGAGGACTGGGGTCAGTGTGTGTTAGGTCTCCTGGACAGGTGTTTCCTTTCCAATTAGTGCAGGTTGATCTCGGCTTAGTGTTGTGATGTGGGCCTGGCCCCCAGGGCAGCTTCCACACAAATTAACCTTATCAGATCATTTGGATTTAATAAATTTTGATGACTCTCTCTGTCACTGGGAGAAACTGGTTTAGACTTCACCAGAGAAAAGTATGAGAAGAAATGGTACTAGTGGGAAGGTCCATGGAGAATAATCAGAGGGAAACTGACTGTCAGACTAAAGAAGAACGTAAACAAGGAGAAAGGAGCAACATCGTCAAAAGAAAATACTCGGCAAAGAAGACAACCTGTAGAGAAGCAGATCTTACTAATGATAAAGGGCTATGAATTAGATGGCCTTTCTGAATTGGAGAAGCAAAGATGTGCTTTGAAAAATTGCTAGAGCAGCCACAAGTACAACTTGTAAGCGGCAATGATGGCATAACTAACGACTTTCCGCGAAGTGTGTATTTCCTCATGTCAAAGAATATTTTAAATGTAAAATTCAATTATTCTGCCAAATGCACTTACTACTGATGGTTTGAAGGGTGACTTCCTTTAATTTATTAAAAAGGTGCATTTTATGGGCAACCGGGAGGGCAGTTTAATCAGACTTGGATGATAATCCCAGAGCTACCCACTCCTATACAGAGCACTTCCTCTCCCTTGCCCTCAATAAAACAAGTCTTGAGTAGCCTAACTGCCACCCAACACCTACCTCAAGGATTATTCAGGAAGGAGTCTTTTACGGAAACCACCTGGGACCACCTAAGAGACTACCAACAGGACGTATCTCACCATGGAGATTTTCTAACTTCTGTAACTTTATCAATTTAGAGTTCTAGAAATCCTATATATTAGCCTAACTCCCTAAACAGGAACTTGTTAATCCACAGTCACTATTACACCTTCAGCGTTTACTTCTGAACATTTGAAAGTACATAAGTATGAGATTTAGCACCTCTGACATTAGAGTTTTCAAGGCGCTCCACCTGTTGTGATCACCAAAAACACAAAAACAAACCCAAAACTCTGGTAGCTGGAGCAGTAACTGTTTTTCCTGCTTAAGAGATGAGGAAATTGTGACTCAGAGAGGTTCATTAAGTGCCGAGATGTCTCAACAAGGAGGCTGGACTAGAACTGGCCTGACACTGTGTTCTTGGCTCACGTGCTCTCTGTGCCCACCTGATGCCCACCAGTAGACCAAGGTGAATACAGTGCAAAGATTCTTGGCCTCCTGATCATTCCAGAGTTTCTTTTTCCTATGATATTCATTTGATGTTTCTTAAAATAATCGAAAATGTTATGTATTTCAGATCCAAGTTTAAAGCCTGGACACTTCCAAGTTACTGTTTTTTTGGAACGGTCAACAGACTCGATTTGAGGATTGTGGTGATGTAACTAGCAAGTCCAGACCCACATATTAGATGTAACACTTGGCACACTTCTGCATATGCATTTCCCCAATGAGGACAGCTGAAGAACCATGGGAATTCCTATTGATACTAAGTCAGTATTAGCTGTATAACAAAAATTTCAAAATTGTAATGACTTAAAACAACAAACATTCATTTGCTTTCTTAAGACCTGAGAGTAGCGTGGGGGAGCTCTGCTTCAGGACACAGGTCAGGTTCAGGTCAGCTCCACTCATCTTCCATTTTCCTTGGACCAACAGCTACCTGGGATCTGTTCTTCTAGAAACAATGACAGCATGTTAAGAGACAGAAGCAGAACCACAGAATGTCTTTGAAGGCCTCTTTGCAGAACTGGACACTGTCACAAACCAATGGGATGGGGAAAGACACCCATACCCCTTGGTCATATGTTCTGCAAAGTCTCATGACAAAAGCTCTGGATGAGTATTGGTAATTCAGGCAGGGAGTGAAGAAATGGGGACATTAATCCAATCTACCACACTACTTTATGTTTTACTTTATAAAACAAGTTTGTAGAAATGATGTAGATGAATATCAGGGCCAAAAACGAAGTGGGCCCTTGGGACCATAGACATACTGACTTGAGTCCTGAGGCTACTTCTACTTCGGAAAAGTGAGAATCAATTTTTAAGCCTGCAGAACTCACTAGTGGCTGGGTATCGTACATACTATGATTGTGTCGTTTCCTCAATTAGAGTTACTTTGTACTAAAATCTCTACTGTAACCTTAAGAAAAATTATACAGCACAAATAATGGTGAATTTCTAGCAAAACTGATTTGGAGGCACATCTAATGAAACTTAACATTCATATTAAAACAAAATCGTCTATGAAGTCTGAGCCTATGTGCAAACTGCTCTGCTGTCTATGCTAAAACAAAGGGCACACTCAGCACTGGGGGCTCGATATTCATATCCATCAACTCATTTGCTTCTCGGAACAAATCACCACATCATCTATTCCCACAGAGCCATCACCTAGGAACAGACCGGCCCCCAGATCCACACACATATGCAAGGGAATTCAAACAAAAAAATGAAAGAAGGAGAGTCCTTGAATCCTCACTTCTTCCAATTAAATTGAAAAATTTCTGCTGCTTAAAAAATAAATCACTACAAGAATCTAAAAACTGATAACTGATTTTTTAATTTCTAAATAATGAAGTGCGGGAACTTGATGTCTTGTATACTTCAGGATATTGATGCAAAAAATCATCCTTCTACATTGGGTACCAGAACTACTATAAATAGACACGATGAGCCCACATCCTCTTAATTCCTATGATCCATGCCCATGTGTCTTGTATTAATCCTGCCTCTGGGAAGAAAACTTCTGTTACACCAGCATCATTGAGATATCATGCTGTCACATACAGCGAGAGTTATTCCTACAGCCATAGCCCTGGTACAGACCTCAATATCTACAGTTTGCATTAATGTAGTAGTTTCCCTCCTTCTTTTCCTCCTTCTCCACCTCCTCTTCCTTCTCCAACCCCTCCTCCTCCTGCTCCACCTCCTCCCTCCTCCTCCTCTGAGTCAGTCCTCCCACTGCCAGCTACTGCTGGGCCAATGGGTCCATGAGAGGCTTTGCAGCAAGGCTCACCCTTTGGCGGTGGTGGTGGGGGGAGGGGGTACCACAGTGTAACCTGCACTGCATCATAGTTTCCCCAGTAGCACAGTGACTCCAGGGCATTGGGCTGTGGTAAAAGAGCCTGTATAGTTTTCTTTCCCACATCCACTTCTTGTTCCTAGAATCACGAGGTGCTTTCAGGTACCTCAGTTCCAGACATTACCACTGATAATGGCTATGGGTGAAGCACTTAATCCAGAATTGGATCTGCACACAAGGGCAAAATATTTAAAAAGCCAAAAATAATCCCCCAAGTTTTCACAGGCAGCGCATGCAAGGCACATATGGGAGGCAGATTAGAGGACAGCAGGTAAGAGTCTGTGCTTCCGAATCCAGTGACTTGGGTTCAAGCTCTGGCCCTGCCACCTTCTCCCTGTGTGCTACTTGGGGAGTTGCTAGAGCTCTTGGTCCCCTGTTTGGTCACCTACAAAATGAGATATTGTTAGTTTGTATACGAGATCTTTCATCAGATTTAAGAGAGATAATTCCCAAAAAGTGCTTTTAAGCACTTTTTTGTGCTTAAAATGCATGCCATTGCATGGCACATAAATGCCGACAAATGCTTATTACTATGTTGTTGCTATTGTGTGCAAATCACCCACAGACCAATATTGATTAAATTCTCTTGTCTTTTCCTTCCAGAAGCAGACACATTGGGTTCAGAGTGGGTAAAAACAGTGCCTGGAACGCAGATCACTGCCCACCATACAGCAGGTGGTCAGCAAATGATTGTGTAACAGGGACTCCTTCCTTCCGACACAGTCATTTCTCAATTCTCCATACCCAAGAAGAGGGAGAGAGATGTTAACAATCCAAAATGTTTCGGTAATCTAAAAATAATGCATATTTGGCTTATAGAAGAGTATTTCTAACAGTTTATTAGAAGAATAGGTCCAATGTTCACAAAACTCGAGTCAGAGTGATTCTTTCACTCAACCAACAAATATTAACAAGGACTATGCCCTAGACCAGGCACTGTGTTGACTGCGTCTTCAATACAGGAGGAAAGAAGACCACTAATCTCTGCCCTTACAGAGCTTAAATTCTGCTGGTGGCAAGTAGACCACTTCATGGCTTTTGTGGGTCCTAGGCACTTTTGTGCACCTCTTCCTCCATAAAAACAGATTAAAATTACATTTTATGGCTATGTTCACATAAAGATGGATTATTAACATTATATATCAAAGCATTTCTTTGACCTCAAAATCCATTTTTTGTCTTTTGATTTGAAAAGAACTTAAAACATTGTTGTGGATCTCTAAGAGTATTTTTGGCCCTACGTACTACACCTAATGGAGAAGGGAGTGACATGGAGAAGTGAACATGGTAATAAACCATTCCAAGTGGGTTTGGGGTTGGTTTTGTTTGTTTGTCTGTTTGTTTTTGCTGAACAATTTGAAAGTAAGTTGCAGACACTATGACATATGACTTCAAAATACTTCAGCAGATATCGTCTACATAAGGACATTTTCCTATGTATCCACATCAATCTCATACCTCAGAAAATTAACATTAATTCATGAAACTACAGTCTTTTAGCCTATATTATAGTTTCTCAGTTCCACATCATATAATTATTGTATTTTATGTTGATACTTCCTTCTATCTTCAACCAAAATTATATGACCAAATTAATCCATTCACATTATTTGCCACATTTACCTTTGGATGACATTTGTGTCAAAATTTACTCTCTCATTTTTAATGCTTAAAATGTTTCTTGGGGCTCCTGGGTGGCTCAGTGGGTTAAGCCTCTGCCTTCGGCTCAGGTCATGATCCCAGGGTCCTGGAATTGAGCTCTGCATCAGGCTCTCTGTTTGGCGGGGAGCCTGCTTCCCCCCCCACCCCTGCCTTCTGCTCTGCCTACTTGTGATCTCTCTCTCTCTCTGTTTCGAATAAAAAAATAAGACATATTTTAAAATAAAAATTAAAAAAATAAAATGTTTCTTTTGCTGAACTGCTAGTGATGCTTTAATGAGACATAAAGTTCTCTATCCTATGTTCTTTCACTGTCATCCTTTGGTAATTTTTTTCTTTCTCCCAAAAAATCCTTAACCCATACTCGTCTTCCAGAGTGTTTTCACTCATCCAGATGCCTAGGCTGAAATATTAGAAAAGAGAGCTGTCATATTCCATTTGTTGGATGTCGTTTTATAAAGTGCGTAAGATAGTAGCGGAAGTTAGCAGGCAGATCTAATCATACATCTTATCTCTACCACACTGTCTTATCTACAGTGTATCCTTCAAAATAAACAGGACATAAACTCAAAGCAAAACATCCATATAATGTGTGATGATCTCACAACCTGGCGAAGGCAAGTTAGGGGAATAGCTAAAGTTATCAGGAAAGAGACACAGGCTTAAAATATCAATCCTTACACATCTACTTCACCCCTCTAAGCCACAGTTCCAGCTGAAAATAGAGCTGGTAAAAATACGGCTATGTGATTAGATGAGATAATCAGTATAAAGCACCCAACATATAAACTCTACACAATGTCTCCCTCTCCCTTCCCTAAAGCTTCCTTAGTGTTACACCAAGAGACCATCCTTAAAGTCTAATCCCCTCAAGGATAATTCCCACAAAGAGAGCTATGCCTCCCCTAAAACCTTCATTCCTTCCACAAAGAGACCAGCCTTGGAGTCTCACTGACAAGTAACAAAATACAGGTAACAAGAAATAATTATAGAGACAGATATTTGTTTTATTTGAAATATGTGAAACAAAACACTCAACATTTTCAGTAATGAAAAACATTTACTCAAGATTCCATTTGCTAAAGCAATGATATTTCAATCATCCAGAACAATGAAGAAGGAGAGTTATAGTATGTAAATAAATGTCTTATCCTGACTAGTTCCATCTAATGTATATAATACAGCAACATCTAAAAATATATGCTTCTGCTTCTGAGATGATGGAGTAGACATACTTTCCCCTATTCCTCCTGCCATGTACAATGAAAAACTCTGGATATTATATATACAACAAACTCAAGAAGACTCCAAAAGGTAAAGAGAAGAAAGACCAATTAGGGACAACAGAATTTGAGGGAGAACATGGTGGTGAGCTCCCTGGGTTTTCTTTTTGCCTTCAACATCCCAAACTGAAGAAGCTGGCAAACCAGAAACATCCCCAAGTATAGTGAAATTTTTGCTAATTAAAAAATAAGTAAGCCTGGTCTCTCAGCCAAAGGAACAGATCAGGAGCAAGACTAAGGCTTTCAGATAATAACCACTCCATCACAGCCAAACACCAGAGGGAAGAAAATCGATGGCCCATCCCCAGTCACAGAAGCAAAGACTAGGTGGAGAGCTCACAATTCCACCCTTGGGAGCTGCAACAAGGGACCACAACACCCCACCAGGGGAGTGTTACAGAAGGCCAAGCAGGGAGCTGGGACTTTCACCCCTGCCGCCAACTAATGAGGCCAATGTCTCCACCATCATCCTTAACTGTGAATTTCAACATCTGAAACTCAATCACAGTAACCTACTATATTAACAGACTACAGAAGGAAAAAAAAAAAAAAAACACTTACTCATATCAGTGATGGAGAAAAGAAGTGATAAAATTCAATACCCATTAATGATGTTTAAAAAGAAAGAAAAAACTTTCGGGAAAGTAGGAACAGTGGGGTAGCTCCTCAACTTGATAAAGAGCATCTTCAAGAAAATCTGCAGCTAACATTATCCTTCACAGTGAATGACAGAATGTTTTCCTCCTAAGATTGAGAACACATCAAGGACATCTGCTCTTACCACTCTTAACATTGTGCTGGAAGTTCTAGCCAGTGCACCAAGGCAAGAAAAAGAAGTAAAAGGCATGCGGATCAGAAATAAATAAATAAAAGTGTTTACAGATGACAGGATTGTCTGCATAGGACATGTAAAGGAATCCATGAGGAATTAAAAAAAAGCACAGACAAGTAGATGAGTTCAGCAAGGTTACAAAATACAAGAAAAACATACAAAAATCAAGTATATTTCTATTTACTGGCAGTGAGTATGTAAACACCAAAATTAAAAATTCAATATCATCACCAATTGCTCAAAAAATGAAATACCTATATGTAAATCTCACAAACACATGATATAGATGTTAAAAATTATATAACACTAATGAAAGAAAGATTTAAATAAATGAAGAGAGGGGCAACCGGCTGACTCAGTCTGTGGAGCATGAAATTCCGGATCTTGGAATTGTGGGTTCAAGCCCCACATTAGGTGTAGAGATTACTTTAAAATAAAAATCTTAGATAGACAGACAGACTGTATTCATGGATTGGAAAACTAAGCATAGCAAAGATGTCCACTCTCCACAAACCAACATACAGTTATAATTCCTACCAAATTTGTATCAAAATCTCAGCAATATCTTTTAGAGACATAGACAAAATTATTCTAAAAATTTACATAGAAAGGCAAAGGAACTAGAAGACTAACACAATTTTGAAAAAGAAAAAGTGTGAAGAATCTGTTTACAGCATTTCAAGACTTATTATTTAGCTCCGGTAATGAAGACTGTGATATTACCAGAGGAATAAACATACAGACCAATCAAACAAAACAGAGAATCCAGAAACAGATTCATATAAATATGCCCAACTGATTTTTGACAAAGACATGACAGCAACTCAATGGACTAAAGACTGATTTTTCAATAAATGGTGCTCAAGCAATAAACATTGATCAGCAAAAACAAGAAAAAGAAACATACAAAAATCAACTCAAAATGGATCACAGACTTAGATGCAAACTATAAAACTTATAAAATATTCAGAAAAAAAAAAAAAGAGGAGAAAATCTTTGGAAGGTAGGTCTAGGCAACGAGTGTTCAGACGTGACTCCGAAAATACAATCCATAAAAGGAAACTTGATAAACTGGGTTTCACCAACATTAAAAAACTTTGGTTCCATGAAAGACCCTATGAAGAGAATGAAAAGACAAGTGACAAACTGGGAGGAAATATTTGCAAACAACATATCTGACAAAGGACAAATATATTATGAACTCTCCAATTTCAACAGGAAAATAGTCCAATTTAGAAAATGGACAAAAGACGTAAACAGACATTTCACCATAGAAGACACACAGATGTCAGATCAGCACACGAAAAGATGTTCCTTTATCATTAGCCATTAGGGAGCTGAAACTAAGACCATGATGAATTTTCACTACATATCTATCATAATAGCGAAAATGAAAAAAATAGTGACAATATTAAATATAAGTGAGGAAGTAGGGAAGCTGAATCACTCCAGCATTGCTGGTGTGCACGTAAAATTGTAGAGCCTCTCTGCAAAACAGTTTGGCAGTTATTTAAAAAACTAAACTTTCAAATGCAGCAGCGACAGCACTCTTCTCCCGGGGAAATGAAGACTAATGCTCACACCCACAAAACAGGTACATGAATGCTGACCGCAGCTTTGTTTGTACCAGCAAGTACTGGAAACAACCCAGACGTCCTTTAAGGGGGTGAATGGTTAAACAAACTGGCTCCTCCAGATCATGGAATACTATACAAAAAAAAAAAAAAAAAAAAAAAGGAACCAACAAAGAAAAAAAAAAAAAAAAAAAAAAAAAAAAAAAAAAAAAAGGAAGCAACTATTGATAAATACAACAAACTGAATGAATCACAGAGAACTGTGTTGAGCTGGGGAGGGCGAGAACCCCCAAACATGGCATACTGTGTGATTCCATTTATGTAACAGTCTCAAAGGGCCAAAATCATAGAAATGGAGAACAGCTTAGTGGTTGCTGGAAGTTAGGAAGGAGCTGCTGTGGAAGGGAAATAGGTATGGCTAAAAGGGGGCAATGTGGGAGATTCCTTGTGATAATCATGGAAATGTTCTGTATCTTGACTGTATTCAATGTCCATAGCCTGGTTAAGATACTGTCCTATAGTTTTGGGGGAAGGGTTTACGAGCTCTCTCTATATTACATCTTACGAACGCATGGCAATCTACAACTATCTCAAATTAAGAAGTTTCAATCCACATGCACACTACATGCATAGTTTGCCAAGAAGCCATGCCTCTCTATCCTGATAACTCAGATGCTCATTAAGACTGTGACCCTGAGCAGGAGCTCAGGACTTTGCACCCAGGCTGCGATGCCAAAATTCATAAGCTTTCTAGATGACAAACATTGCTTTAAACTAATGCTACTAGAAATACAGTGAGTCTTGATTATCTGTAAAGCTCATTAAAAAGTACTTGTCAGCTGATCTGACTTTGTGGGTGGCTGTTCTGATTTGATGCCATGCTTTGCTATGAGCTCCTGAACCAAATCAATTTCTCAATAGTTTATTCCTGCATCAGCTACCATCCTAGCCCCAACCAATGGCTGTCAACCAGAGCTGAACATGAGAATTACCTGAAGAGTAACTGATTCAGTCAGTTAGGGCTGGAATTCCAGCCTCATTCAGAAGCTCACCAGGAGATCCACATGCAACCAGAGTTGAGAACCATGGGTCCAAAACATCAGCAAAAACCCACCTTCACATTGGAAAGAAAAGGACCGATACAGATTTTTAAAAATTACAGCCAATATTCATTGCTGAGAAGAGAATAAAATAATTTCCCAACCTCTGAAGGGCAATTTGACATCTCTTTGGAAAAATTCCCTTCCGGGGAGACACCAATGACCTGGAGTGAGCCAGAGGGAGGACTCAGAGATCGTTCTAGAGGCCTCCCCAGTCTCAGGGAGGTACTAAGTTAGAAGCCTGACCCTCGGGCAGCAGGTTTGGAATTAGGAATGGGCCTCTTTATGGGAAAGACTGAGAGATGAGCATTTTGGTCGGCTTTGTCTACACTAGCCACAGTGAGTCTTGTCCTCCTGAGCCCATTAAGAACTGTTTCTTTGTTAGTTATACTCTTGCGGTCTCAAGGATACCAAGCCCCATTGGCTTTCTGAGTTGGGTATTTGGGGGACTCACTCTCAGGTGGAAGTCTTAAAAGTTGGGATGTTGGGTCCAACCTCTTCACTCTTAGTGAGTAGTTTCCCTATTGTATATCACAGTGCTAGGGATGGGGTTTACAGTGAAAGTGTATCTCAGCCTTTCCTACTCTTTTCAGCATGGTGTTTTTGGGTTTTGGGGTTGTTGTTTTTTGTTTTTTGTTTTTTGTTTTTACCCCATTTGTACTTATTGCTCAGTTATTTTCTGGATTTCTTCTAGAAGAAATTGCTCCATGTATAGCCACTGATTCAGTGTGCCAGTTGGGGGAGGTGAGCTCAGGAGCTTCCCGTGTTGCTATCCTGGATTAGACGTCTCCCCTTTTCATTTCTTAAAATTAGTAGTGTGGATCTCAGCCTAAAGAGAGGTGGTGTTTAGCCAGCTCTCAGAATCTTTCTTTATTAATTCTTAGAGCTGAATGTGAATCTATAATTATCTCAAAAAATTTTCAATTAAAAAAATGCATGGCTAATAAAAGTTCATTCATCAAAACTGATCACCCTAACAGAATCATATACACCAACTATATGATGAAATGTATGCTACAGTTCTTACCTAGTTCACTCCACCTAAACTTATTCTGCAGTGTATTTTATATTTGGGCCATTCATTTATGTGAAACTTTATTTATTTCTCCAGCTATTAATTTCTGGTGCTTCTCCTTCCGAGTCTGACTAGGGTTTTGTTGTTGTTATCTATTGCCAGTGACACTTGCATCTCTGTTACTATCATTTCATCACAAAAGAATTTAAAAATTTGCAATAAAAGATTTCCCAACAAGGAAAAAAGTGACTATAGCTTATTAGAAATAGACATGAAAATTCTTGCCCAGGATATACAGTCATTCATTTTAACAGTGCCAAGCACTAGCCGAGGAACTGAAGATACAGTAGTAAATTAAAGCCCCTGCCTTCATGGAGGTCACAGTCAAACAGGTTAGAAAGATAAAGAGATAGATCAGGATGTAATATAATACTATGTAATACTACTAAATACCATAAAGCATACTGCATCCGAGTAATTACTGATAGAGAATGAGGACAACACTAATACAGATTGGGTGGTGGTCCTATACAGCTAGTCGGAAGCGATGATATAGGAGCAGGGATCTGTATATTACATCGGAGACAACATAAGCACCAAGACAAAACCAATGCTGGCTCTTCTGAGACCCATGCTTATTCTTGATTCCCAGAAGAATTAATAGAGAAATGGGAGCACAGCCAAACTTCTTTATCTTTCAATCCAAAGGCTATGGCATTTGGTTACAAAATGAAAAGGCACCAAACACTTAATACCCTATTCTTTCATTCTCCTTTCTTTTGATATTTTTTAAAACCTTGTCTAGTTCTAAAAGAAAAAAAAAAAACACCATTTTAATGAACACTGCAATTAAGAGATTCAGCCCTTGGAAACGAACACCCCTTGCGCTTCTGTGATGTTGACCTTTTCCTGATTTGAGGTCAATGAAGTTATGGTGTTTGTGTCTCCCAGGGAAAATCCCTGCATGTAAAATCATTTGACTCACTCTGACTTCCCCAAATCCTCCTCAGAAGCTCAATCTGGAGATCAGAGCCGGCTACTCCTTTTCAATTAACTCTCTTTCAGACTTGATCACTGTCCTTGTCTTCATTTATGTCAAATAGTGCTCCCTGTGGAGACAGGCAGCTGGTTATTCTGAGCTCACTCAGATAACCCTTATTAAAATAACCACCTCCCTTGCGCAAATCCATCTATCACCTTCACCTTGACAGGCCCCTGTCAGCCTCGTGCCTGGTGCCATTTCTGGATAGGTCCCCACCCCACCCACCTGGAAACACTGCACCAGTAGCTTCAGGATGCTGTTTGCAAGGTGCAAACTGCATGGGGAGATTCTGAGCCATTTGCTTCTTTGAAGGTTTAATTCCATTCAAGAAATGTTAATTGAACAAATATTACAGCTTCTGGAAAAATAGGAATGAGATCCTAGAATCCTAAGTTAAGTGAGAATAAAGGCTTTGCCTCAAAGGTTTCCTTGGAGACAATAGGGAATGCCTTAGGTCTGTTTATTATCTAGTCCAATAAATGCCAGATGGATATTTTTGTGAGACAATACCATAGCAAGTGACATGGGGGAGGGAGATAAGAGTTTATGAGACCTAACAAACTCCAGGTTTGGCATGGACATCTATGTAGGAAGACAGGAATTTATACTTTCTGTTCAATATTTAAGATTCTGAGAAACAAACTGAGGGTTTTGGAGGGGAGGGGGGATGGGGAGTTGGGTGAGTCTGGTGGTGGGTATTATGGAGGGCACGTATTGCATGGAGCACTAGGTGTGGTGCATAAACAATGAATGCTGGAACACTGAAAAGAAATAAAATTAAATGAAATGAAAAAAAAATCATCTAAAATGAAAGAAGAGAAGCCAGTCACAGCAGCTCCAGAAACCTTCCTCAGCCATTCCTATCCCCTTCTTCCTTGACGGGATACTCCCTAAGCTTCTGCTAGAATGTGTATAAACCACTCTTGACTTCAGAAGTGACGTGTCTTGGCCTCTAAATTCAAAGTCATACTAGGATTGAAGAGTGAGTGGGGCCAAGCAAAAAGCTCCCTGATGTAATTTGTGTGAAGATTACTCCTGAGAGCTCTGTTGGTTTCTATAAATGTGAGGCTTGACTAGATGTGGCAAGATAGTGGGCCTGTCATGGGCAAGGAGGAGCTAGTGAACCAGGCAAAATGACAGTTTCTTATTTTCCTTTTGTTACTCACAGAAATAAATGGGGACTCTTCTCATATATGTAGACTTCGACAGCATAATGAGTCCTAAGGATGGATGGGTAGATCCCATGGTATAGACTCATGCACCTTTGCAAAGTCCCTGTAGGGCCCAGCCCTGGGGTTGTTGGCTCCCCCAGTAATGAGTCCGTGATTAAAGGAGCAAGACTGATACAAAGCGAAGGTCAAGCAAAGCTTTATTTTGCGCCAAGCATCTGAGAATCAAACCGAACGTCAAACAGACTGGTCGGGGCCGCCTCTTACAGAGAAGGCGACCCCTCTCTTCTTTACAGACTAGCTTTTAAGGGCAAAGGCCATGTGGTTGGGCCTGGCCACACACAGGTGACCAATGAGATTGTAACACAGAGAAAGCTGCACAGTCCTGCTAGGTCACACATAAGTGACCAATTGAATTACAATTCACCCCATGGTAACTATTTGAACTAGCCTATCACCTTGGTCAGAATTGGCGCTCAAAGGGCACCCAAAGGGCGGAGCCTATACTCCTTGGTAGCTAGGGAGACAGTATGCGCGCTTTACTGATTGGATGTCTCCACCTGACTGCACCCATTCTTGTATTTGGGCTTTGTTACCTGGGAATGGTTTCCCGGACCTGCTTTTAAGTAAGTTCCCTGGGGAGGGGGCAGGGTCCATTTAAGTTTTACTGCATAAACAACAAAACGGCTGTTCAACCAGGGTGGGGCCGTTCTGGCTGAATAGGCCCTTACAGGGTCACATACAGCTTCACCCCCTAAGCAGACAGAGAATTAAAATCAAGGACTATGAGTAAGAGACAAATAATAAGAAGTGTTAAAGAAAAGGGGGGGGACGAAAACAAAAGCAAGAAAAAAGGGGGGGGAGTACTGTGCTACCAGATGATTCTCTGATTCTCTAAGAGCTTATAAACTAAAACCCTGAGAGACAGCATCCTCCCAGGGAATTCTGGATAAGGAAGGTTGTTGCTAGAGCTGTGACTACTGCTACCATGACTATAATCACCAGCCAGCATGTTGGGGGAATTTAAGACTTAGGAAGAGCTGCAGATTCCCTGATGTAAGAAGGGAAATATCTACAAGTTTGGATTTAATAAGGGGGTCACGCCAACTGCTACAACCTTGCCCTGCTGGGGAATGTCGCCCTACTGAATCCTACTTCGGGAACTTGGAAAGACTATGAAATTTGGTTACCAAGTCAGTAGAAATTCCAGCATTTGCTCATTTCCTAATGAGCAAAGGTTCCTTCCCAAGCAACTGCGACTAAAGAGTCTGTAGACAGAGTTCCCAGGCTGTGGTAGCAGTGGTGTCTGCTTGATTTTCTCCAATCCATCATCCATAACCTCACCTCCTTGTAATCGCTCTGTTGCTTAAATGTACTTTTGTCATCTTGCTTTGATAATCACTCAATGGTTTCCACTGCAATAAACAGCAAGTTCAACATCTTCAATGTGGCTTATGAAGCCTAAATAATTTCTCTTTCCAGCTTCCTCTCTCATCATTGTCAATATTGACAGGAGGTATCCTGTACATGAGTGGCACATTTTTCCATGAATGAGCTGTGTTTTCTCACCTCGGATTATTCCTTCTGCCTGGTCCCCCCCACCCTTTCACTAAATTAACTCTTTTCCATTCTTCAGATTGCAATTTAGATTTTACCTTCTCTGGAACACCTTCCCTAGCCCTTAAATTAGACTGCAAATCTCTCCAATGTGCTCCCACAGAATCTCATCCTTATTCCATAAGTGGTACTTACCACACTGTGTTATTGTTACTAGTTATCCATACTCCCTCACCAATCCGTAAATTTCTTGTGGGAAGATAGGCACCTTGTTTATCTTGACATTCACTGAATAAAATAGGATCTCTTGAATGAAGGAACGTATAAAACAGCATTGTCACCAAGAGGCAGGAGATCTGCACTCAAGTCAAAACCTCACTATTTAACTTTGATTGTAAGCAAACCATAAACTTCCCGGAGAGAATACAGAAGTAGAAATGTGATCCTGTCTGCGTAAACCAGGTGGTTGGATGGGACAATGCCTTTACGGTCCTGTCAACAATACAATCAATAGCTTTATATGCAAGATTGTAATGTACACTGGGTTGTTCTAAAATACATCCAAGACAAGAATCCCTAGGTCCTCAGAAGAGGAAATATGAACAGTTTCTATAAATGTACAGATTCAAAAACAAAAAACAAAAAACTCTCTGTTCTATCACAGGAAGGAGGGAATTAACTGAAAGGTCCAGTACAAAAACATGAATACTTGGCCAGATTATGCCCTAGCTCAGCTCTCTAAAATTCAAGTGGCATTAAAAGCTAGCCTTAATTAGGCAGGACTCTAACCTGTATTGATTGGAATTTATTTATTAATTTTTAGCATTGCTTCAAGTTTTCATTCTAGCTGTTAATTGGGCCCCTTTCCTTAAGTGAAAAATGTTCATATGTGCAGAATTTGAGCATTTCCCAGCACTGATTTCCATTTTGCCTCCATCATGTTCAGGCAAGGGCAGGATCCTCTCTGCTCTAGCAGAGCCCTGACTGTGTTCTAGCTGGCATGCAAATGCAGACTGTGATCCATCATGTTTTATTTAATAGAGTCGCTGAGAGAAAGGAAAAAGGAAATTGTTGTGAATTAAATGTCCTTGTCGTTTCAGGCAAGGAGATAAAAGTTCTGATTGATTGCTGAGATGGCTGAAAATGGAAGTATTAACGCAAAACAATGATTTTGTTATGTTTCTATTCTCTGGAGTGTTGCAAATGGCAGAGAACATTTTATTCTGGAAACAGATTAAGAGAGACTTTCTCCCTTGCCAGAACACAGATATTTGGTGAAATCAGGAAGCAGAAGGTGAAGAACCAGGGAACAGGGCCAGGGGATCTCCATCCCAATCCTGGCCCTGTTATGTTCCCTTGGAGGCCTTGGACAAATCTTTTACTGCCCTAACCTCAAATTCCTTAGCTTTGATGATCTGGCGAGATATGAGATCTAACATCTCTTCACTGCCTCTACGGCCATACAACTCTTACTCCTTCTAAATCAATCCAACCAATAGGTCTGAAGTAGCTGTCCTCCACTGGAGGATACCACTGACCTGTGCTGCCCACTAGAACCTTAACTAGAATTATCAGCAGATTCCTCCAACTTCTGTCATTGTTTTCCAACAATATATAAAGAAGCAATTCTACTAAGACCCTGACTGTAACAAAAGAAAATATAAAGTGTTAAATGATCCCATTCAATGGACTAAACTTGACAATTTACCCAAGTTAACCTAAGCACAATGCCACACACAATGAACTACATCTAATAAGCAGAATGGTGTTGGTGTTAGCTTCTACCTCCCTCCTCACTTAAAAAATGGGGGAAATTCTTAGTTGAGCCAGATAATGAAAGTATCTCTGTCATGATCTGGTCCAGATCCTGCTTTTTTTCCCTCCCCTTCCTGAATCTGCAACTTTCCTGGATTCTATGAATCTCTGAGTTTATACTGTTCCATTTGCCATGCTTGCAGACAGAGGCATTGACACTTTGATGCTTCCAGGCATTTAAAGTCCTCAGAGAAAATTCCCAGTACTTAGCTACAAATAAATGGTCAAGGTTCAGAGTTTAAGTTGAATGTCTTTATCTACTACACTTCTTTCTCTTCCTCAAAGACTACTTACTATTCATACAGGGGCATTGCTGAAGACTAACAGAGGTTTGATTTTCTCTTCTGCAGAGCACCCAAGGTGGGTGCCTCAGAAATGGCTCCCAGTCATCTTCCTCTGTAGTTCCTGCTCTGAGGGGTGTGTGTGTGTGTGTGTGTGTGTGTGTGTGTGTGTGTGTGACAGACAGAGACAGAGACAGAGATCCAAAGAAAGAGACAGAGACCGAGATGTGGGGCGCCTGGGTGGCTCAGCGGGTTAAGCCTCTGCCTTCGGCTCAGGTCATGATCCCAGGGTCCTGGGATCGAGCCCCACATCGGGCTCTCTGCTCAGCAGGGAGCCTGCTTCCCCCTCCCTCTCTGCCTGCTGCTCTGCCTACTTGTGATCTCTGTCTGTCAAATAAATAAATAAACTCTTTAAAAAAAAGAGAGACCGAGAAGTAAGCACAGAGAAAGCTGTTAAGAAACAACTATCAGATTCTGTAGCTCAAAACAGAATATGTATGATCTCAGACCGTGTGACATTATCTACTGCATCAGAACTCAAATTCATTATGACCCCAAATTTTTAAAGAGAAATTAGGTATTGGTCTTCAAACAAAAACCAGACCCCTTTCAGAACTCACTCCAACAAAGACAGGAGCTTTTAAAGTGTTCGTGAAATGTTCTTTTAGTTTCCATGGGCTTAGGTTCTTTTTTGTTAAATATCTGATTCTTAAAACACTAACTAGCACAGTTAGCAAAGATATTTCTGTCCAGATGACAAGATACACGGACTCGACTACAGCTTTTGCTCAGAACAATTACTTCATAATTTATATGATGTAATGTCCAAACTTCACACCAGGCCCCAGCGAGCACTGGTTTTCTCCACTACTTCGATGGTTTTACTTTATTCAAAAGTTGTTTCTGAAGTAGAGTACCGAATGAAGAAACCTGGTGTTATGGGTGAAACTGATGAAGTCGGATCTTTCCACTTGGTGAAATGACTTTCAGATACTAAGCAATCCGATCATTCTCTCAGGCCACCAGGGCAGAGCCGCACACACGGTGTGACTAAGTCCCTCGCAGAGTAAATTAACAAATGTAACTCAAATGAACTTAACTTCTTAGAATATACAGTTAATGAGCCTGAAACGTATGAGATTAGTTTAGGCAAGTGAGCTCGGGCAGGCTCCAAAGCAACACACTGCATCCTGAACATGAGGGAATCTAGGTCATTTGTCAGGAGGAGAAGCGGGAGCGAGAGAACCAACGGTCAGTACACGCCCCCATCCTTGGAGGGAAGGCAGCTAAAAACGGTCAGGCCGAGTTTCAAAAGATAGCACAGCTAGATGCTTTATGGAAATGGGTGAAGCATTTCCAGATGTACTGAGTCTGGAGGATGCGTATGGGTTTACATTAGTAAATTTCTATTTGTTATCTAATTATAGTCTTCATATGAGACTCTCTGCAGTTAGCCTTCAATACTCTCACCGTTTCATAATTCAGTCTGAAACGACATGGTTACGTCCTACTATTTTTAAAATATTTAAAAGGGGAAATAAAGATAAAAACATAATTCTGAAGAAAATGTAATCCTACTTAAATCTCTCAGAATAAACTTCTAAATCTTGGGCCAGTCTCTCAAGTCAGACTGCCGGCTGAAAGACAACTGACTTTCATGATCCTGAAGCCAAACGTTACTGCTTTGACTTGGGAGAATCATGTAACCTTTGTGCTTCAGTTCCTCGCACTGAAAACTTGAAATAAATATAGTACCAACTTCATAGAGTCAGTTTTACTGTGTGCCTGGTACTTGATGCATTTATTTTTATTGCTTCAAAATACGTGTTATTCTCAAAATGGAATGAAGTTGGGTTTCTTCTTTATGCCATACGGAAAAATAATGATAATGATTAAAGGATTTAAATAATAATGAAGACAAAAAAAAAATCCCTTACAAAGTATACAAAGTTTCGGTTATAGAAGATTGAGTCCTAGAGATCTACAGCACAGCATAGGGCCTGAAGTTAACAATTTAATTGTTGTAGGGTGCCTGGGTGGCTCAGTGAGTTAAGCATCCAGCTCTTCATCTCAGCTCAGGTCTTGATTTAGGATCGTAAGTTCAAGCCCTGTGCTGGCTCCATGCTGGGTGTGGAGCCTAAAAAAAAAAATTGCTACCAAGGTAGATCTTATATTGTGCTCTTATGATCAAAAAATTAATAAAAATAACAATAAATAAAGAGAGTATGAAGAAACTTCTGGAAGGGATTTATATGTTTGCGGCATAGATTGTGGTCGACATTTCACATGTGCATACTTATCTCCAAATTCATGATGTTTTATACATTAAATATGTACAGTTTCCTGTGTGTCATTACACCTCAATAAAGTGGCTTAAGAAATAAAGGAAGAAATCACAGAAAAATATAGCTTGCAATCTTGAGGTGAAAAAGTTTATCTAAGCCAGACAACAAAGATAGGAATCACAGCAGAAAAAATGAACAGGTTTATATTTACAAAGATTTAAATTTGCCATAAGGAAAAACAGATGACAATTCTCTTTTTAAATATTTGACAAGGTACAAAAAGGTAGGTACTTTACCTGTATGTAATATATACATATATATATACACACATATACATATATATACACAAATATATATACATATATATCTTTTTTATTTATTTACAGAAACTAAGAAAAAAGAGTTTCCGATGTAGAAAAAAATATAGGCAGAGTACATGAACCGGTTACTCACAAAAGAAGTAATACATGTTTCTTTTTTAAATGCTCACCTCACTCATAATCAAAGTCATGAAAATTAAAACAGCATTGAGATTAGGAATAACTACTGTCAATGGGGAAATGTGAATCTGCTCTGCACGATGGGAAACTGGATTTAAGAACAAGGATATGAAACAGAAAGCATGGAGAATGGGATCACAGGGGAGAAAGAAAAGGAATCAGCGAGAAAAGTCTGGTACACTTACACAGCAGGTAGCCTAGACGGCCTTTGGATCTTAGCATGAAATGAACCGGGGTCTGAATCTTTTCTCTGATGATCATTGTTACATAGTCTTGGCAAGTTCCTGGCTTTCCTGATTCTTAGCTTCTTCATCTATAACGTAAACTACAGCGATGAAATTGAGCAAAAACAATATACATGTTTGGTCAACGCCATCCCACCTGCACCCAGCTTCCGGGTTCAGTAAAACCATTTTTACTGACTAATGCAATTCTCCCCACTGCTGCAGGTCAGGAAGGAACTATCCAGTCCGGGAAGCGCAGACCAGGCCTCCTTGATCCTCATGCTCCATCGATAAAACTGTCTGCAAGACAGAAACAGACTCCTTCTGAGGTTAAAAGCAAAACGGACATGAAGAGATTTTCAGGTGTCAGTCTGAGCTGTCCGCTCCAGTTCACAGGAACAATCCCTTCTTGACCAGTGAGGGAAGCTGACGCAGTCAATTCTGCTAATCACTTTTTTCCTAGGGAGTACAGTATGGATTATACCCACATTGATCTCTGGTTATTTTATGTAGTTTGCTTGGGGTGGGAGCTGTGTGTTTGATTTTTTCTTTTTTTTAATTTGGTCACCTTTTTTGTATCTTATGTACATTTATGAAGAGTAAAGGAAGAGTCCCTCCTGCTGTGATAGCCTGCAGAAAAACTCTTCACTCTTCCAGAGATGGAAAGAACATCGTGACAGTAGGTAAATCATAAATGGGTTCCTCAAGATAAATGAAATGCTTCATGGGAATAAGAAGCAAAAAATATCATAGGAAAGAGAGAAGGAGGGAGGGGAGAAAGCAAGAGAAAAAGGGAGGAGGAAAAAAGAAAGAGAACCAGAAAGAGAAAGAGCCCCTGGAGTTGCCGGAGGGCGGGGGTTTCTCCGTCAAAGACTGCCACCTGGTGGCAGTCTCATAACCAGCTCTTGGCCTCCCCTGGTCCTGGAAGGCGGCCAGAGCCATCAGAAGCCACTGACCTGCAAGGCTTCAAAGCTAAATGAAAAGCAGATGAATAAATGTCGGCGTATCAGTAGATTCTAAATCTTGACAACACAGAGGCCTTATTTAATTTGATCCCTGTGCATCAGAGACTTTAAACTGCCATTAGTCAGGCACGCTGCCACTCTCTCCTCCGTTGTAGAGGCTAGTGCTGTTTATGGGGCATAAACCAACTATATTTCATGTAAGCAAGTAAAACGAAACAAAATCTCTTATGATAAAATAAAGAATAAATATAAACACTATTGCTTTGTCCCGCATAATCCTTCCTGGACCTCTTTCCACCCATTTTAGATAGGTTTCTTAAAAAAAAAAAAAAAAAAAAAAAAAGATAAGTATTTGAAATTTTTGAATAAATGAAAGGACCGCTAAAATCTTTTCAATGATCAAAGTGGCTTGACTAGAGGTTAATTCTATCCAGTAAAGAGACAATAATGTTGCAAGAAAGAAAAAAAAAAATGTTCATACTTAATGTTTTCTCTCTGTTCTATCAAACAGAAGGGAAATCAGATGTATAAAGAATTTATCCTTAACTCCGTGCTTCCACACTACTCCGCTGACTTAAACAAGGATTACTACACTATATGACGAAAAACTACTTAAATTCCAAAAGCAACTTTGTATTTCCAAGCCTTTGTATTACCTTTTTATGTAGTAGGGAAATAAAAGCAAATAAGATTTGACTTTTATTTTTTACTCCTGCCCAGAAAAAAAAAAAATCTTAGCAGCTCTCATAGTCTCTTTAATCACAGTTTCTACCTCTAGGCTCCAAATTCAATTCTCATTTACAGATTTCTAAGGCTTGCATAATTTTTAAGGCACAACACTATATATTTCTGTCCTATGAGTTGAATACTCTGAATTCAGCTGTTTTTTGGCACACAGATTTAATGATCATCCAGATTCTTGCAAAGAGAACAGGTAAACAGATCCAGGAGTATACTTTCTCTGTTATGCTAATGTTATGGAAAAGTTCACTGAATAAAATTAGAACATATGACCTACTAAAATAAAAAGCAAAAACTAATGGTAAGATATTCATTTCAGTACCCAATCTAAAAATCTTGATAAGAAACAAATAAAATCTTCAGTGTGTATATGGTATTTATCATTCATTTCGATGATTCACTTACATTTTTACAAAAAAGGCAAAATTTATTGAGCAGACAATAAAGAATTTCTGAGAATCAGAAAAATAACCGAGAGAGTACAATTTCACGGTACCCAATGGTATAGAGTTTCAAAGAAGAATGTAAATGCAACTAAGAAGTCCAGTAAAAGGGCTTTGACAAATGCCCATTAGGTACGGCAATGAAGGAGTTACTGGACCTTCGGGAGGGGAGTCTCAGTAGAGTGAGGAGGGCTGAGGCCAGGACACAGTGCATCAGAGAAGAAGTTGGAGAAGTAGAAGTAGAGATTAGCAATATTACTCATTCAAGACAAGTGGATAAAATAGAAAGAAAAAAGAAGAAATGGGGGAAGGAGAAGGAAAATCAGGGGTCCAATGAATATTTTTAGGACAAAAGCACATCCAGAGTTTAAAATTAAGCTACTCCATGGTATTGCTGGCTCAGCATCCATTTTGTTTGGCCAAGTGAACTTGGGGGCTTTACACTGATGCTAGGCCCTCATGCAAGCCCACGGAGTCACAAGCAAAAGTGAGCTCAAGATACAACTTTCCCAGTAGCCCTGGTGTTCAACAGTCTCCCCTGCCTCCCAGGGCCTGTAATCCCTTTGTGCCCTTTAGATAAGACCCCTAAAAGACTTACAAAACCCCCTCTCTTATGCTTCAAATTGACCAATACATCACCCACAGTCCCTAAGAAAAGCACACGCCCCAGGGCCTGCTTTTCTCTGTGTGTGCCCTCTGCCTTGAGCTCCTGTATGGCCCTTCAGGGCATGGAGGGCTCGCCATGGCTACTGATATGTGTTTAGGCGCAGGGGACAGAAGCAGCCCATCTGGTGGTTTCAACAATGTAGAAAAGGAAGGCAGCTACTGAAACCAAGGAAAATATGAGGACTGGCTGGAGATCTAGCCTAATCAAAATAGCAAAGAATTGGAACAGGAAAAGATACTGACCAAGGGTGGTCCCCTGGGACCAGGGTTTGGCACATATTTCTTAGATACAACGACAGAAGCATAATACATAAAAGGATAAGTTAGTAAGTTAGACTTCAAATCTAAAATTTCTACCTTGGGGTGCCTGGGTGGTACTGTCAGTTAAGCATCTGACTCCTGGTCTCAGCTCAGGTCATGATCTCAAGGTCGTGATCAAGCACTACACAGGGCTTCAGCGTGGAGCCTGCTTACAATTCTCTCTCCCTCTCCCTCTGTGCCTGCCCCCCACTCTCTCTCTCTCTTAGATAAATCAATAAATCTTTAAAAAATCCATCAATAAATAGATAAATAAAATTTCTATCCTTCAGAAGTCACCGTAAAGGGAATGAAAAGGCAAGTCATTAGATGAAAGGAAATGTTTGCAAAGCGTATACCTGATAAAGAACTTATACCTATAAAATATAAATTATAAAACCAAACAAGAAAAGAGCCCAATTTTTAAAATGAGCAAAAGATATAGTTCACCAAAAATAGAGTGATAGATAGACTGACAAATAAGCACAGGACAAGATGTGCTTCAACATCATTATTCATTAAGGAAATACAAATTAAAACCACAATGAGATACTACTACACCCCTATTAGAAGAGTCAAAACTGAAAAGTCTGACCATACCAAGCACTGGAGAGAATGTGGAGGAACTGCAACAACCACACACCACTGGTGGGAAAAGAAAACGGTACAACTACTTTGGAAAACAGCTGGCTATTTTCTTAAAAATCTAAATATACACCTACAATATGATCCAGTCATTCCATTCCTGGATATTTGTCCAAGAGAAATGAAAGCATATGTCCACACCAAAAAACCTGTACAAGAATGTGTATAGCAGCTTTATTTGTGACAACCTGGAAATGACTCAAATGTCCGTCAGCAGGTGAATAAATAAATAAATCATGGAACATCCATTCAATGGTATACTATTCCGTGATAAAAAGGAATAAACTCTTGTTACATGCAAAAACACTGATGAATTTCAAAATAAGTATGTGAAGTGAAAGAAGCCAACCAACACAGAGCAGATGCTGTATGATTACACGTACAGGAATTCTAGAAAACGCAAAATGATCAATAGTATCAGAAAAGAAATCAGTGATTGGGAGACTGAGGGTGATGTAGAACAGAAGAGACAGAGTACAAAGGAATTTAAAGAAACTTTTAGGGATGATGGATGTTTTCATTTTCTTGATTGTGGTAACGGTTTCAAGGTATATTCTTAATGTCAAACTTCCCAAACTATGTATTTTAAACATGTACAGTTAAATTTGTTGATTATATCTCAAGAAGGCTGTTTAAAAGTTCCATAGCCACCTACTGTTTCCTCCATTTAAAAATGTATAAGCAAGTCATAGGACACCTGGGTGGCTCAATCTGTTCAGTGTTTGCCTTTGGCTCTGGTCATGACCTCGGGGTCCTGAGATTGAGCCCCATGTGGGGCTTTCTGCTCAGTGAGGAGTCTGCTTCTCCCTCTCTCACTCCCCCTGCTTGTGCTCACTCTCCCTCTCTGACAAAAATAAATAAATAAAATCTTTTTTAACATGTATAAGCCAATCATATACCCGTGTATGAGTCACCCAGATTAAAAATAATTAAAAATAGATTTGAAGCCCGTAAATATCCCTCTTGCAGTTGCTAGATCTTACCACCTCCTTACTGAGGAACATCTGCAGGTACCTCACAATCCCACATTTCCCATGTGAGTAAATATGCTCAAGAAATGATATGTACAATAGTGGTCTCAACATTCCCCGGAAATTCTTTTGCCATCTTCACGTGACATCAAGTTCAAGGGCCTGTGCATAGTGGTAAACAGAGAGCCCCTTTATCTAACCACACAGGTCTCCTCTCTCCTCAAAAGGGGCATGTTTGGATTGCTCCAGCACTTCCCAGACTCGGCACCACTCCACTCCAGAAGCAGGTGGGAGGAGGGAGAACAGAGATGACTCTGAGCAAACTCAGATGCACGTGTGGCCCCTTTTTACTTCCCAGAGGACTGACAACTGTGAGACAGTCTCTTCTCATCTGCTCTATTACTCCAGGCTGACCCTCTTTTCATGCATTATATATGCCCTGTTGGAAATGGCAATGTCTCTCCTGGAAAAGAAAAAGTTCAGCCTGTCAGCAGTAGAGTGGGAAGTGAATGCACTCACAAGTTCCCAAGTTAACTCAGCAACTGCTTTTCTGCACATTTCGCAATAGTACAAGAAGAAAAGCCTTTCTCCACAATGGTATGACCCCAAAACATCAAAGAATTAGTGTTAGGCTTGAAAGGGGAAGAATATACTCCGCCCCAAGGTTAATCTCTGGAAGTAAAATAAACAAGCAGAATTATCAGTAACTATGCCTTTCGCAGAAAACCTTAGAATGTGAAACTCTCCAACACTTCAGCAACCACCGAGTTCAAGACTCCAGCTCTACAAACAAGGAACCGAGGCCATGACAGTTATGGTGCTCTACTTTTAAAATGTTCTAAATCTCTAAAACATCACCAGAGCAGGTCCATATTTGTCCTGTCTTTTAGTGTTCTGCCAATGGCTTTTCAAAACTTTCCAAGTGCAGAACCATAAGCTTCAAGATAGAGACACTGGGATGTTCTCAAGGAGCAGGGCTAAAGTGAAGATTCTATAAAGAATGATTACGTTTTATCCAGGGATAACCCCAGATGATCCTGATGTAAGTTTTCCCAGTTTTCCTGGGCAAGAAGAAAGGATCAGTCGCCCCCACTTCTGTCATGTCACAACCAGAAGCACCCACAACCACCCCAGTGACACATTCCCAATGGCTTCTTGAAGAGCCCTCAAACTCTTTGCTTCCATAGGTCAGGAAAGCTGATGTGCATGTGGGTTATGAGGGTCTAATGGGATCAATTATAAATGTGATAAATGACCCCCCTGTAAACATGGCCAGAGAGGGAGCTTTCAAAGATAAATGTGGAATCATGATTCTCCTTTACAATCCTTAATAGTGGGGCGCCTAAGTGGCTCAGTGGGTCAAGCCTCTGCCTTCGGCTCAGGTCATGATCTCAAGTTCCTGGGATCAAGCCCCAGGTCGGGCTCTCTGCTCGGCAGGGACTCTGCTTTCCCACTTTCCCTCTGCCTGCCTCTCTGCCTACTTGTGATCTCTATCTGTCAAATAAATAAATAAATCTATCTTTAAAAAATAAAAATAAAAAATAAAATAAAATCCTTAATACTATTGGTATTTGGGAAGTTCATTCTCTATTTCTCTATACAAAGACACTCATAACCTGTGTCTTCCCTATCTTTCTAGCCTCATCTTCAACCTTTACCATTACCATTACTCCACCCCTGCACTCTGAAATCCAGCCAAATGTTTGAAATTCTCCGATCACACCTCCCCTGTGCTCTCTTGGTTTGGCTCATTTGGATTCCCTTTCCTTGAATGTGTCCCCTCCTCTTCCACCATCCCAAGTCCGCCTTGATGAGTGCTCACTCTTCTATAGTAAGAAGCTTCCTAAAGATCCTCACCTGGTATTCGTCTCTGTGTGTAAACCTCTCCCCTTCAGTGTAGACTGAACCTCGTGACTTGCTTCTCATGAACAGAACATGCAAAAAGTGATGTCAGGTCCCTTCAAAGATTAGGCTATAGAAGACTGTGACTTTGGTCTTACTCCCATTCTCTTGCTGGCTCTTCTTGCTAGTTCATTCTCACGAAGCAACTGCCATGGGGGACATGTCCTATGCAGAGACCCACAAAGCAGGAAACTGGGGGCAGCCTTCAGCCAACAGCCAGTGAAAAATGGAGGCCCTCAGTCCAACAGCCTGGGAAGAGCTGAGTATTTCTTTTTTTTGTTTGTTTGTTTGTTGGTTTGTTTGTTTGGTGTGCGTGTGTGTGTGTGTGTGTCTATGTTTTTAAGATTTTATTTATTTATTTGACAGAAAGAGAGATCACCCCCTGGGGCAAATAATACATTATATGTTAATAAAAATAATTAATTTTTTAAAAAAGAAAAGAAAAAAGAGAGATCACAAGTAGGCAGAGAGGCAGGCAAAGAGGGGGGGAGGGGAGGGGGACAGGGGAGGGCGGAAGCAGGCTCCCCACTGAGTGAAGAGCCTGATGCAGGGCTCGATCTCAGGATCTTGAAGCCATGACCTAAGCCTAAGGCAGAGGCTTAATCCACTGAGCCACCCAGGCACCCTGAACTGAGTGTCTCTAACAACTATGTGAGTGAGCTTGGAATCAGATCTTTCATCAAAGGCCAAGATGACTGCAGCCCACCCAACATGCAGACTGCAGCCTTGCAAAGAACTCTGAGCAAAATCACCCCACCATACCATGCCCAGACCCCCAATGTACAGAAACTGTGACAAATGTCTGAAGCCACAAATTTGGGGGGTAGATAGTTTACACATTATCTCTTCACCCTCAATTCCTAATACTAGAAGACAAGGAAGATCGGACTCTCTCCTTTGTGTCTGCCTCTGTCATAGAATTGCCAGGCACGTGCTTCTCTTTCCCATTTGACACAAAGCTCTGTAAAACTGGAGAGAGGTCCTTTCATCTTTTTAATCCCGAAATCCCAACACAAGACCTGTCACGTGGAAAGACTCAAGAAATGTGAATTAAATTATGACCTAGTTTCAGAGTTGAAATTTAAAACAAAATTTACAAGTCAAATTTGTTTTCTTTCAAATACAGGGGAATATTCCAAGGGTTGTTAGGGTAGCCAAAAAAGACCCTATGAGAGGTCTCTTTTTTATTCAGACATCTTGTGGACCACACCACTATCCAGTGTTAGGGATGCGTGAGGCGACTCTTCCTGGCTGAGGCAGAAACTCAGTTAAAACAGAAGTCATTCAGGCTAAACATCCTCAGAGATAGAAACCACTCATGTGAGACAAGGAAGAAGTACCTACTAACCTACAAAGGGACCACCTGGAAGGAGGTCCCTTCCAGAAGTCAGAAATCAGAGGGCTAGCAGGTTAATGAGCCCTTCCTCAAGGGCAATGGCTTGATGCAAGTCGAACCAGGATTCCAGTTACATTTTCAGAAGAGCATTACAAAATATTTATCAGTGACTGTGTATTGTATCTATCTGCTATGCTGGTGTCCCATTTTGTAGAATATTAAAATGCATAAAACCTGAAGCCTCCGGATTTGTTTTCCAGGAAACAGTGTGTGGAGATTACAGGCCACTCTCTCGCTCATGGGTCTCTCTTAGCCATACAGAGGCTGAAAAGATTAGAAAAGATGGAAATCCAGCTAATTTTCTGAGGCCAGCTGCAAGGGAGTAAAGTAAAAATAATCAACTTTCCTCTTGGAGCTCTTTTATCTCCCCATTGTTACCACACCAATCCTGTGCCACAAAGTTAACAGCATTTTCCGATGCTACGGTCTCAGAATCCAAGGTGCTGGGGAATTAAGTAATTTGTCTTAGGTTACACAGCTGGTAAACAATGGGATAGTGACTTAGAGCCAGCAAAGGCTTCATTCGGTCCCATATTCACTTCTCTTACACTGTACATAATGTGCTGATGGAGACTGTAACTCACACATCCTTGATTTTAACAAGCTGTGATGAGCATCATCTATGTGCCGGGCTCTTGGCCAAGGGAGGCAGCATGCAATGCGATCCTGGGGTTGGGCGGGGGAGGGGTCCAGTGGGAGATCCAGCACCCCTGATCAATCTGCCAGCAGCAGCCCTTAGATTAGAGGAGATTTGGGTTTGGTTTTTTTTTTTTTCAGCTGATGGTTTTTCCAACATTATCTAAAAATTTTCATCCATATTCCTGTTGCAAGAGCACAAATATTCTAGCACAAACAAGACTGATTCTGTCAAGTGTAGGAATGGCAAACTAACAAAATACTTGAGTTAATGATGCCTCCAACAGTAAGGTCTATTCACTTAACTGACTTCACAGTACAAGCTGTGCCCAAAACAATATGCTCACTTGTCTCACACGTCTCTACGTGGAACCCAACACTTGTTAGCGTGGGATTTTTAAATCTAAGTGATACCAATATGAAAGTTGGAAAATTCAGATAAACATCTAAAGGCTCCTAAATATACAGATGCCGGTAGCCATCTATCAATCCCTCTCCATCCCCGTTACATAAATGCTTCACTATACATTCAATAAATAGTAGTTGATGATTTAATAGTAGTAGTACATGCTGCAGTTAGTTCCCCTCACATATTATCCCAACTAATCACTTCATCCAAGCCCTGTGAAATAGATGTTAATTCATTCAATATGTGATTACCTATATTTGCCACCTATTATGTGTTGGGCACTGTGCTAAGCATTTAACATATGTTTTCTCATTCATTCAGTAACTTTATCAAGAGTTTATTATAATCCAGGGATGGGGTTAACCTCTTAGGATACAAGAGCAAGCAAATGGAATAGACAGGGCATTGTCCTCATTGCCCTTGCTTTCCAGGCAGTTGGAGACAGCAATAAATAAGAAAATAAACAATAACAAGATAACTACAGATGGTGATAGTCCTGAGAAGAAACTAAATGAAGAGAGAAAAATGCCTGAAGAGGGGGATTCTACTCTGGAAAGCATGATCAGGGAAGGCTCCCTGGGATGGTAATATCCAAGCTGAGACCTGAAGAGCATGAGGGAGACAACCATGTAAACACCTGAAGGAAGGGGTCCCAGGTAGACAGAACAGATGCAAAGGTCCTGAGATAGGAAACAGTCTGGCATCCTAGAGGTAGGATGGTCCAAGGTGAGTCTAAAAAGGTAGGTGGGAGTTGGATGATACCGCAGTTCATGGCAAGGAATTCTGATTCTGGTTGTGGTTTTTTTTTTAAGATTTTATTTATTTATTTGACAGAGACACAGTGAGAGAGGGAACACAAGCTGGGGAGTGGGAGCAGGAGAAGCAGGCTTCCCACTGAGCAGGGAGCCTGATGCGGGGCTCAATCCCAGGACCCTGGGACCATGACCTGAGCTAAAGGCAGATGCTTAACGACAGCCACCCGGTGCCCCTGATTCTGTTTTAAACCTACATGGAAACACTGAATATTTTCAGCTGAGCCATGGTATGATCTGATTTGTAATTTTAAAGATGATTCTGGTTGCTATGTAGGGAATGAACTATAAATAAGCAGGAGCGGGGGGAACAAGTGAGGAGGTCTTTACGGCCATCCAGATTGGAGATGGTAGAGGCTGGCTTGGTCCAAAGAGGTAGCAGTGGGTATGGAGGAAAGTGGACAGACTTGAGATACGCTGTAGTGGTAGAACCAGAGCCAACAGAGCTCACAGAATTTAATGTGATAAGTGATCACATGGGTTTGGCAAATTTATTGCCATTTATTATCCTTTTATACAGATTTTTTTAAAAAATGAAATGTAAAATGTTAAATTACTGTCAATTATGGTTGACCCTTGAATAATACAAGTTTGAACTGCATGGATCTACTTGCATGCAGATTTTTTTAAATTTAATATACTGGACATTTTTTTGAAGATTTGTAACAATTTGAAAACAATTTCTTTTCTCTAGCTTACTTTATGTAAGACTACAGTATAAAAGACATACAAAACACATGTTAACCAACTGTTTATGTTATCAGCAGGCTTCTAGTCAACAGCAGGCTATGAGTAGTTAAGTTTTGGTGGGGGTCAAAAGTTATGCACAGATTTTTAACTGTGTGGGGGTCAGTGCCCCTAACCCCCATGTTGTTCAAGGGTCAACTGTGTATCTCAATAAAACTGAAGCAGGGTGGGTGGTTACTGGCAAGAGCTAGGGAGAGAAAGCACTGGGAATCACACGAGGTATGCTTGACTGGAAGTCCTCAACCACTGTGCTCCATTGCTTCACAATTATCCCTACTCCTTATCCAAAATTTCTGTAGGAAATCTCAGATTTGTCCTATCTTCTACTCCTGGTCCTTGACCCCCTGGTTCTTCACCAGGGCTGCCATGTGCAGCCATGTGATACGTGCCCTGAACAACTAGGAGAAGGAGGGGACGGAGAGTACTATGGAGGTTTTAAAGACAGGTTTACAAATTCGTTGATATTCCGTCCCTCCAAGTATTTACTTCCCTTGCTTTTGAGTGTGGCTGGACTTAGTGATGTGCTTCTGGTAACAGAACGGGTAAAGGTAATAGTAGGTCACTTCTGAGATTAGGTTATAAAAAGACTGCAGCCTCTGCCCATTCATATTCTCATTCACAGTCTATCTATCTTTCCCTCCTTGCCCTCCCTCCCGCATAACCTTATCACTGACTCTGAATTCAACCAGAAGCCATGTCATGAGGACACCTAGCAGTATGGGCAGGCCCACATGGCACAAGTTTTATAAACTCTGGTTTAGTGTTTGTCCCTGCCATGTTACACAAACATGGCCCATAACTGGAACTGGAAGCTAGAGTTCCTGTGTCCCCTTCAGATTTCCTGCACACATGCAATATAAAGTTTACGTTTTTCCTCAATGCATTTTCCCAAAGGCAATAACCGAATTATATTTGCTGAATGTCTGCAAAGATGCAGCAGTAAGTATATATTGAATTTACATATGAGACATTTTGTACTTTTAGCAAAGTGAGATTCAACTTGATGGAAGTTAGTACTCTGAACATATAAATTTATTTTCTGTGATCTCACTTTTGCAATAACTAATTTAGTTGGTACTTCTCCGACTCTGTGGAAAATGTGAAGAGCATCTCAATAAATAAATATATGACAGCTTTGGGGTTTATCAGTGATCGAGACTGCAAAACTAATAGCTAAAGAAAATACAGCAAAGCAAAACTAGAGCCATTTATTCTGTTAAATTCGGGGAAACAGGGTCGTCAGCAAAATGCCAGAGCCAAAGATGCTACTGGAAAGGGATTCTGGTAGGAATAAAGGAGACCACAGTTTTCTAATTAACACTGCAACGAATACTAAAAATGACCTTAAAGCAGAGCTTAAAAGGTATTTTAATGAGTTTTTGGCAAGGAGTGCTGATGAGCCCTTTTTCATAAGTGAAGAGAAATGTCTTAAAATTAACCAAGGCTTATGATCATCATATTGGAATCATATTTCAGGGAAATAAAACCCTTTGCTGCAAGTGAAACAAAAGGCCTTAGTAGGAATACTAATCAAGCTTGTATCTTATTCTAGTAACTGACAAGAGGCAGATTTCTGAAGTCTAACTATTATGCTATTGTCTCCCTTAAACCTTCTGAGAAATTCTCAGATTTTAAAGACACATATGTACACACACACATGTACACACGTAAACACACATACACACCCACTCACACACTTCATTACTCTATGTTTACCTATTTGTCTACTTCCCTGTCCTTCCCTCTCCCACCAGAGGTTCTTCAGATTCTTTCCCAGCCCATTATGTTAAGACATATACTATCATCTCCCACATTTTTTAAAAATATTTTTTATTTATTTATTGGACAGAGAGAGAAAGAATACAAACAGGGGGAGTGGGAGAAAGAGAAGCAGGCTTCCCACTAAGCAAGGAGTCCGAGGCAGGGCTCAAGCCCAGAATCCTGGGATCCTGACCTGAGCCTAAGAAAAGCACTTAAGGACTGAGCCACCCAGGCACCCCTCATCTCCCACATTTTTGAAGGCTTCACTTGTATGAGACCTCTAGTTTAACATCGTATCTACTACCAGTTTTCTAAGGAAATACCTCTGTAGGTGGACCCAAAGAGCCTACATTCTAGCTCATCATCCCACAGACTGGCTCAGTTCCCATAGTCACTTGTAAATTTGAGTCTAGAATCACCCAGTCACCCCTGCAGTGCCCCCCCCAACTTTGTGCTGCAAGGAGGGATCTGCTACCTCGTCTTTCTTCAGCCCTCCTCCATCTGCTTATATGTTCCAGAAATTACTGAAATCTTATTTCACTCTACCCTCTTTTAGCACTAACATGGAGTTCTCCCTGTTGTTATACTTATCCTCTCATTTTAGAATAAAGGTTAAAAAAACTTGTAGGCTCAGGATAGGCCCACAAGAACTGATGTTTTTATTACCAACAATAAATTAGCAAAAATAACAAAAGAATTGATGAGTGTTTATTAAATAAAAGGCTTCACTGTCCCATTTCTCTAAAACTGTAACACAGGTTTTAGGTTCCTTCAAGACCACTTAGCAATTGGTCTGGAAAAATCTAGACTGACGTTCACAGTTGCACGGCAGGGAAAAAAATACACCGTCTGTCTCAGTTTGGTCAGAAAAAAGCTGGCTTGTGGTCATCTGTAATAAGACGTGTTCCACCTTCTGGTGAAACTTTAAGATTAGCAGCAAGAATGTAGGTGGGAGTTTTATCTGAGAACTAGATAAAAGTTATGTAAATTATTTAAGAATAAAAATGTGATTTTTTTGTCAAGAAACCAGAGGCAGTTCTAGGCTTTTGATCCACAGCCATAACCTGTGTACCCTCGGCAAAACATTTTCTAGCTCAACAGCTGTGCCAAGAGGGGAGGAGAAGATTCAAGGAAAATCTCTCCTTTAGCATTCCTTGAAGAATTCCACCATCAGTCTGGGGTCTCAGTCCGGACTCTGGATTGAAGGAGATGAAATGCAAAACTCTATCAGCACCTTGCAACTCTGAGTGTGGTCCTTGGCCCAGTAGCATCCTGGAAGATTGTTGGAAATGCAGACACACAGGCCCCACTCTAGGCATTTATTGAATCACAACTGCCTCTCTAGCAAGTTCCTCAGGTGATTTGTATACCCCTTGAAGTTGGAGAAGTTCTGACCTGGAGGAATCTTCTCACACCAGGGGCTCTAGAAAAGTGGGACACTTATCAATCTCCAGATTTACATCCTCCTATTTGCTCCTCCTCCCCACTTTTCCTGAGCCAGAGGGGTTACTCATAGAGGTAGTGGCCTTGGGTAATTCCAAAGACCAAATTAAGTGGTATGACCCCCAGATTCCAGCAAGACCACATAGGCCTGGGAGGCTGAGGTGTCCTGGATTCTACTAAACTATATTAAAGAAAAGAAAACTTACAGACTTCTGAGAGTCCCCTACAAGTCAAGACTCTTGGAGCAGAAAATCCAACTCAAAAAAAGAAAATGTATCATTCATGGAACCAAAAAGTCCAAATGTTGATCAATTCCAGGCACAGCTGGGTTTGTGTATTTAAATAATGTTGTAGGAAGCTGCCTACCTCTTGTATACATCTGCTTCTCTCCATGTTGGCTTCTTTCTCTGGAAGGCATGTGTCTAAATACAGCTCCCAGTTCCAGGTCTACCTCTTCTCAGCTCTTCAGCCATAGAAAAAGAGAAAGCTTCTCTCCCAGCAGTTTCCTAAAGCTCCAGACTGAGTTGTATTGGCTCTGTTTGTCCCAGTTTGGATCACATGCGCATTTCTGAACCAATCACAGCAGACAGAGTGGATGTGACCTTCCAAGTCACAAGTCCACTCTTTGAGCCAAGGACGAAGTCAACCCCATCTTCAGTACACAGACTGCAAGTGTGGGAGAGCTGCTACTCCCAAGAAAACTGGGAGATAAGGGCAGAGGAAGGGGAGATCGATGATGAGTTTAAAAAAAAAAAAAAAAAGGCAGTTGTTCACTAAGGACCATTTGGCTGAAATTCACAACCACTCTCTCTTACACAGAGACAACCTCTCCAGAAGTGACAATGTGGTCATTTACTGCAGTAGAGTCACAGAACAAGGAAGTGGATCCCCAGTGCATTTTCCTTGTCATTTTGGGGGTGTCCATTGTTCCATTATAATATCTACAACAGAATAAATTCAATTCGTATTTAAAGCTATGTCGACTGATAGCACTGCTTGCTTACTTTGTCAGTGAAGCAGTCACCTTACTTAATAATCACCTTAAGTCAATCAGCTGACTTAAGAAAGGTGAAAATCATTAGCTAGTGAAAATGCAGAAGAAAAGTCACTGTAATGGTAACAGCGCTCTAGGCAAGGCCGTGACATGTGCGGACTTTGCCCTAATTAATGTTCAGCAGGGCCTCCTATGAACTAACATGGAAAGTCGTAGCCCAGATCAAAGTTCCCAGTGATCTCCCACGCCTCTGGAAAGTGTGACTTTGCCTCAAGAAAACACTGATCTCTCTGGGTGTCTGAAAAATCAAGATACAGAGCTGTGGGTCGCCTCTGGAGATGTTCAATTTTGTTCTCCACTCCTCAAGTCTCAAGTGAATTATTCTGTACAAATCTACTTTAATTATGTATTAATTTCAATATTATTACATGCAGTACACAACTGCTGCTCATTAAAAATTAATCTGGATTCTATCGGTTTTATTTAGTATTCATTATAAGGCAACGTTCACTTTTTTTAAAAAAGGCCTCCAGATAAATGTGTTGCTCTACATAACCAAGTAGCGATCTGCCAGAAATAGAAATACCTTAATAAGAATTCTGTCTACCTTTTCCCATCCCTCTTCTCTTGAGTGGCTCATTCACACCCATCAGCAGTGAATTGGCAGAAGAAGGAACTGGCAAGGATTGGTTAAGGGCAGCATCTGAGGCCTCTACTGTGTTCTAGGTTGTTGCTGGAGCTGGAACACCAGAGTCCTATTCTCATTTTGTTATTAAAAGGAATTATTTTGGGGCACCTGGGTGGCTCAGTGGGTTAAAACCTCTGCCTTCGGCTCAGGTCATGATCCCAGGGTCCTAGGATCGAGCCCCGCATCAGGCTCCCTGCTTGGGAGCCTGCCTCCTGCACCCCCCACCCGCCTGCCTCTCTGCCTACTTGTGATCTCTCTCTGTCAAATAAATAAATAAAATCTTTTTTTAAAAAAAAAGGGAATTATTTTATGTCCTTGTCTTCAACAGCACTGCTAGGGAGAGTCTGCAGCAGGGATGCCTCTGTTTAGATGTTGACCAGAAGTCCCACAGCTTTACTTCCCCACATCTGTTACAGGAGTCTTCCATGTGGATAGGTGCAGAGCAAAATAACAACGCTTACATTATACATGGAAAGAATCACATAGGATTGCAAATAATAAAGTCTAAGTAGTTTTCTTCTGAATCTGAAAATAACAGTTAACATTTATGTAGACCTTACTATGCGCCAGGTATTAAAAACATCTTATTTAATTCCAAGGTAAATACTACAGTTATTTCTCACACGAATTTTGCATGGAGTTCATAATACCTTAGAAGGATTCACATACATGTTCACAATTAATGAGCACTACCTTAGCAAAGAAGAAACAAAACCTTAACCTTGAATCCATCATGCCAAATAATTGACAGAGAAAACAAATTTTCACAGTACAGTTGTGGTCTCTTGACAATATCAAATCAACATTTTGAAGAAGAGTTAAACAATACATCCTGGCTTGGGCATTATTTTCTTAATATAGGAATGGATATTTCACTTGGGGCTATTTCATGAAAATGTTGGCTTCAAACTAGAATTGACATGAAGGGAAGTTTTACAAAATAATATTTTGTGGTTGCTTCTCAGTGAGCTATACCTGAGCAGGTTCCCATCCTGCCTTTTCTTTGACTTTCTCATTGGCTCTAGCTAACATACAAAGGGAAGTAAATAAGGTGCCAAGCCAATGTACTGGTCAGGCTACTGATGCAGAAACCAACTTCAGCCAACAAAAGTAAAAAATTAAAGACAAGGTAGAGGGTAGGGGGTGTGATACAGGTGCATTACATAAACCGAAGAAGGAAGCATCCAGGACTGAGAAAGTGATGAAAACAGGAATGAGAAGTGGGTCAGGAACCTTTTCTTTGCTTTTCATCTGTGCCACTTTACTCATGCTACAGACCAGCTCTCTCTGCTTCTCACCCAGATGACAAAAATGGCCACTCACAGCTCCTAAGTCTAATGTTACATGTTGGCCAAACAGGAAACTGTGTTTTCTCCCTCCTTCTCAGGTTTAACCTGTGAGTAATCTGAAAAGCCCACATGGAGTCAAATGTCCACCTCTGGACAATTCGTACGGGAAGTGAGGTCAAATAGAACAAAATGACTATAGGAACCATCAACTCAGGTTAGAAAATAGAGGCCAAAGAAGAGGGAATGCCTGTGAAATGGGCAGATGTCCTAATGGATGTTTGGTTACGGGGTGCTTGGGTGGCTCAGTGGGTTAAAGCCTCTGCCTTCGGCTCAGGTCATGATCCCAGGGTCCTGGAATCGAGCCCCTATTGGGCTCTCTGCTCAGTAAGGGGCCTACTTCCTCCTCTCTCTCTGCCTGCCTCTCTGCCTACTTGTGATCTCTCTCTGTCTAATAAATAAATAAAAATCTTAAAAAAAAAAAAAAAGGATGTTTGGTTAGTCTGGATTCCACAGAGAAACAGAATCAATAGATACTGGTTTCAGGGAGGGGGGTGGGAAGGGAGGAGGAATGAAGGGAGTAGGGAAGGAAGGAAGGAACGAACGAACGAACGAACAACGGAAAAGGAGTTAGCTCACAAAATTATGGAGGCTGACAAATTCCAAGATCTATAGTCAGTAAGCTAAAGACCCAGGAGAGCCAAGAGTATGACTGCAGTCTGAGAGCAGGGGAAGACAGATGTCCTAGTTCAACAGTCAGGCAAGTGAAGTTCCCTCTTACTCAGCCTTTTTATTCTATTCAGGTCTTCAACTGACTGGATGAGGTCCACTCACATTAGGAAAAGCAATCCGGTTTACTCAGTCTACCAACTGAAATGTTCATCTCATCCAGAACCATCCTTATGGACACACTCAGGATAGTGCTTGGCCAAATGTTTGGGCTCCCTGTGGCTCAGTCAAGTTGATACATAAAGTTAATCATCACAGGTGTCCATGTCCACCACAAATAACACAGTCCCTTCAGGCACCTGACCACAGAGACAAAATTAGAATATTCGTCTGATATTTTAATTTCTTTTGACAATATGAGCCATGTCATAATAACATTTTGTCAATAAAAAATTAAATGCTATCTCCTTGGAAGTAAAGTTGAATGTCAAGAGAGTGCCTTGACCCAAAAAGTATAATCTAACTGATCACAGATCCTTTCAAAAAAGACATTGGCACAAGTAGGCCTATCCCATTTCCTTACCAAAAATGATGAAGTAATGATGAGGGAATCCTTGGGTTCAGATACTTTAAATTTATTTGGAGATTTTAGACTTTTCATCTCATCATATTCTTTTTGCTTTAAGATAAATGCATTAGCAGCTAATAAAAAACAGTGTTTTAATTCACTAATGTAAAGATAACTTATTAGTCTGTGGTTTGCATAATTAAACAAGTTTGAAAGGTTAAATACTCATGTTCTAAATTATAGAATAAAGGTTACTTTCATCCATCTCTTTGTTGCAGAAAGAAAATGTGTTGAGAGGAAATACAAACAATTTTGGAATACTTAGGCTTTTAAATAAGTTACAATCATTTAGTCATAGAAAACTTGAATGCCTACTATGTGGCAGTGCTGGCCCTAACTTTAACAGATTTACTTCAAATGCAAAATTCACATTTTTAAATTCTTGAGTTATTTGACTCTATTAAATATTATTGCCATTTAAATAGTCTTGTCTTTAAAACAGACCTGTAAAAAATATTCTTTGATTTTTTTTTTTAAGAGAGGGAGAGTGGGGTGGGGGGGAGGACAGAGAGGGAGAGAGAGAATCTTAAGTAGGCTCCATACCCAGCATGGAGCCTGACTCGGGGCTCCATCCCACAACCCTGAGGTCATGACCTGAGCCAAAATCAACAGTTGGATGCTTGAATGACTGAGCCACCCAAGCACCTCTTAAAAAAATTCTTTTTGAGATATCAATCTTTTAAATATTGAGCATTTACATACACAGAATTATTCTAAGAAAATCGGGTTATACTCTATTTTTGAGATTCAGAAAAAATAAAAGAGAAAAAATATGATAAAGAAATAGGGTAAAATGTAAACAACTGGCAGAACTGGAATAAAGAGTATAGGGGAGTTCTTTATACCATTCTTGCAACTTGTCTGTTATATTTAAAATTATATCAAAACTTAAAGTTATTAAAAAATTAAAAAAAAAAAAATATGATCCAGCAACTCCATTTCTGGGCATATATCCAAAGATAGTGAAATCACTATCTCAAGTGATATCTGCACTCCCACATCCATTAAAGCATTATTTAAAATAGCTAAGACATAAGAAGTCTCCACTGATAGATTAATGGATTAATAAAATGTGATAGATAGATACATATACATATATATATATACATATACATATACACAATGGAATATTATACAGCCAAAAAAAAGAAATCCTGTCATTTGCAACAACATGGAGGGGCCTTGAGGTCACTATGCTAAGTAAGGTGAGTCAGACAAAGACAAATACTATATGATCTCACTTATATGTAGAATCTTTAAAAACTGAATCATAGAAACAGGGAAGAGACTGATAGTTGCCATGGTTGCCAAAGGATTTGTGGAGGGGCACTGGCTGAAAGCTACACAAGGTCAAAAGGTACAGACCTCCAGTTATAAGATCAGTAAGTTCCAGGGATGAAATGCAGAGCATGGTGACTGCGGTTAATAATACTATATTGCATAAGTCAAAGTAGCTATGAGAATAAATCTTAGAAGTTCTCATCACAACAAAAAAATATGATTATGTGTCGGCGGCGTCGGCGTCGGCGTCGCAGACGGGCCCGGAGGCGGCGCGGCGGGTGGTGGTCGTGGCCGTGGCCGTGGCGGCGGCGGCGGCAGCAGCCACAACTGGAGGGTCGGCGGCGGCGGCGGCGGGGCAGCTCCCCCGGACCCCGCGCGGGGTCGCCAGGGCAGGTGGCGTCCTGCGAGGAATGCGCTGAGGTGGCGGCGCCTTCTCCTTCGCCGTCCCCTCCTCGTACCCGCGGATCCCGGCGGCGGCGGCGGCGGCGCCTGCGGGCTGTGGAACTTGAGAATTTCGTGGCCAACACGCTGCTGCTGAAAGCTCGCCAAGAACCCATGCAAGGAAGAAGACGGGAGTGAAACATTTAAAGTATTGGAAGAAAAACCCACCAACCTAGAATTCTGCATCCTGTGAAATTACCCTCCAAAAGAGAAGAAATGAAGACTTTCTCAGACAAACCAAAACTGAGGGAATTTGTTGCTAGTGGATCTGCCTTGCAAGAAACTAAAAAAAGTTGTTCCTAGAGAAAGAAAATTAGATGTTCAGAAACTTTGATCTACATAAAGAAAGGAAGAGCATCAGAGAATAAATACATGATGGCATTTTAGAGACATGCTTGGAAAAAGACCACTCTTGGGAGACATGAGGGAAATGGGCTGTCCGTGAGACGACAAGATGAAGAGACTTGAATGTGAGTAAAGCCACAATGGACAATGAAGTTAAGAGTATGGAAGCAAAACGGCATGAAAGAGCAGAGTATCTGTTGGAACTACGTTTCTCCTGGACAGAAGTTACAAAGGCAAAGTTTTCATTGACATAGTTAAATGGGAGTAGTGAAAACAATGTACTGGATTTTAAATAAGAGCAAATCTTAAACAAAACAAAATGAATCTATGTAATTAGCAGATCATCCTTTAAGATTGTGCATCCTACTTTTCCATTGCAATAGCCTTTCTTAGGAAGTATTAATGAAAATATACTTGGCCAAATAAGGTACTTATAAGGAAGTCTGTTAACTTCTCTCCCATCCTCCTTTTTCATTTTTCCGTTTGGTGAAATACAAAAAAAACCCTGTGATTTTATCATGGGATGAAAAAGAACTGGGAGGCCCACTAGCAGTTTTTCCCTCTTTTGCTTTGATCATATCTGGTAACTGCTGACGTTAGCTGTAGTGAGGAAGAAAAATAGCCCTGGATCTACTTAAGGAGCAAGCTGGGACCTAGATATACTGTTCCAGTATAATGATTCTGGATAAATGCTGCTTTGTGTGCTGAGAGAGTGTTCTACAGGATCAGTGGTCGCATTGACTAACACCCTTATCAAGATTGTTGTGTTTGCTGGGTACCTGGGTGGCTCACCTGGTTGGGCATCAGACTCTTGATTTTGGCTCAGGTCATGATCTCACGGTCATGATCTCACAGAGCCCTACATAGGGCTCTGTGCTTAGCAGGGAGTCTGCTTGAGATTCTCTCTCTCTCCCTCTCCTTCTGCCCCTCCCCCAATCGCTCTCCTAATAAATAAATAAATAAATAAATGTCTCTAAAAAAAAAAAAAAATATGATTATGTGAGCGATGGGATGTTGAGTAAACTTATTATGGTGCTCACTTTGCAATATACGTTATATAAAATCGTTATATTATCCATCTTAAAGTAATTGAATGTTATGTGTCCGTGATATCTCGATAAAACTGAGAGAAAAGAAATCAATAAAATTGGTAAGTTGATAAACTGCCTACAAGGTCCGTTTATGTAAACAGAAGGCAGGCTGTCAGCAGGAAGATACTAAACGGTTTAGCAAAATCATGGCAGAACCTGACTTTTCACTTTCCACCCAGTGAGAAAGGTCTGGAAGGAATGGCTGACCTGTCTGGAGCTGTGGTCCTCTGGGAAGCTCCACCTCCTTTGCAGCTTGAGAAAGTTATAAATGAGCTCTCCAGCTGGGATCAGCCAGCTTGGTTTGACTTCATCTTCTCCTTGGGAATGTCACTTCATCAACTGGGTCTCCCGGGGGGCAGCAATGACTCTACCACAGAGGAAGACAATCAAGTAGGATCAAAAACACATTCCAACTAAAAGTTACTCAAATAAAACTAAGTTGATGGAGAAAAAACAAAAGAGAGGATTACATTATTTTCACTTTATCATATACAGGGTGGGAGGATTAATTAGCTTGTTTTTATAAAGTGCTTTAAAGATAAATGGTGCTGTTAACTTGCCAAAACTCATTTCTATTATGTTCATTTGCTGTGCCCTACATAAATATTTAATGATTACTCTGGGAAAGTAACTCTTGTTTAATCCATCATCCCCATCTTATTAGTAGATAGTACCCAACAGCCAAATTTTTCCCCTGAACATATTATTTTTTAAAAATGCCTCCAAGATAGTTTCCTAACAACTAAGCAATAATCCACATATAAGCCATTAATTTTTTATTGCTCTTAGCGATGAGAAACACATAATATGGTAGAACCTATACATCGGAGCTCCTTCAAGGTAAAACAGGAGTTCCTTTTCCTCAGGGCCATAGTGGTCGCAATCAAATTGGCCACTGCAGAGGTAAGCCTTTCAATAAAGAAACAATACAGGTTCTGATTTACTCAACTGTTTTTGTTTTTTTGGTTTTTTAAGATTTATTTATTTATTTGAGAGCAAGTACACAAGATGGGGAAGGGACAGCAGGAGGGCCTGATGCTGGGCTTGACCCCACAACCCCTAAGATCATGACCTGACCTGAAACCTAGAGTCCTAGAGTTGGACGCTTAACCGACCAACCCACCCAGGTGCCCCTCACTCAACTGTTTCTAAGCATTATCAACCACAAAACATGCTGTATTTCTAGAAACACGGGTTTCACAAATTAAGAGAAAACACTCCCGGTGTCACCCAAAGTGGTGATTTTCAATTAGCATGCTTCATGTCCCACTAATTAATCTATTTGGTGAGAAGGTAGAGAAAGCAGTAGTAACACGTCTTTTCACTGAATTTGTAACTCTTTTTTTTTTTAAGATTTTATCTAATTATTTGAGAGAGAGAGAGAGAGAGAGAGCACAAGTCGGGGGAGGGACAGAGGGAGAAGAACAAGCACACTCCCCACTGAGAAGGGAGCCCAATGTGGGGCTGGATCCCAGGACCCTGGGACCATGACTTGAGCCAAAAGCAGATACTTAGCAAACTGAGCCACCCAGGTGCTCCTGAATTCTTTGACTCTTCAGGGAGATCAGCACAGGCCCCAGGGTCTGGCCAGGATGCTCAGTCCTGCAGCACGGAGGATCCCTGGTGGCTTTTCCCTTGATCTGCACATCCCTGGACTTCCTGGCATAGCCTTGGCAGACGAGCCTCTTGGCCTCCCACATTAGCAAGAGCAGGCCCATGTGCACACACAGTACCTGGCAGTGGAAGGCGGAAGGGCATAAAGCCAATGGATAATCCCTGGCAAGTTAAGACTGGCAGAAAAACAGCAGGAAGTGAGCAGGGGGATGATGATTAGGAGAAACACCGTGTACACAGTTACCCTTCACAGGCTACAGGATTACAGTATCTGTCACGCTTGCCGGTGAACATGCTAATAAAGAAGTGGCAAAGTCTTAATATGTTTTCAAGTGTTGCTAGGAAAACCGTGTCTACAGTACACTGAATCTGAGTCCACCTCGTTCAAAACCACTGGCCCAAGGAACATGCAACTAATTCAGCATCACTGGATAATGTCCTTCCTGACGGAAACTTTAGCTGAGGGGCCAGGCTACAGACACAGAAATGAAGGGAGCTACCCTTTGCCTCTACCACAGCTGACTTTATTGCCTCAACCAAGCCAGAAACTCTGACCCAACTTTTCCCTAGAAAATTCCTCACAGCCACATGTGGCAGTCAAGGTTATCATTGCTTTCCCCACCCTGGGACTTGCCCTTTTTCCAAACTGCATGACCTGAGACTTAAGCTCACCCTGGGAGAAGCAGGCCTCTTTGGATAATTCTGTGCCTTAGTCAAGTTCCTTCAGGGGGTAGGAGTGGTGTGGAGGGTAAGTCCTGCAGCTCACAGACCAAGGTGAATTAGTGTCTGAGCTCTAGCACGTAAGAGCTGTGTGACCTCCAAATTAATCCACATTTCGGAGGCTCAGTTTGCTCACTTGGAAAATGAGGAAAACAGTATTCTTGTGATTAAATGGCAGCTATTACCATATTCTTTGCAGTCAATTATATTTTAATGTAGATAGTGAATTTAATGTGAATGAAAAAATTGCTAAGCTTTAATTCTACACATTTATCCATACCATTATATACCACTCTATTCTTCAGTATCATGACCAAAATTTAAGTGATGCCTTTTTGTTTAGTTATGCCTCCTTTAGCTGAGAATCGAAAGATGCTTCTGATTTACTTGTAGCAATTCTCAGTTATACATTTTTCTTTTTTAAAATCTATGCTCATGAGCGTAACTTTCTCGGCAATTTCAGTTTTTACCATGAAACTCTTGGGCATTCAGGACTGCTGTGTATGGTTATACACTGGTTATGGACTGACTGCCTTAGAAAACATCATTCACATAGGTCATAAGGGCATATCTAAAAATACCACACTTTTTTTTTTTTTTTTTAATTTATTTGACAGACAGAGATCACAAGCAGGCAGAGAGGCAGGTAGAGAGAGAGGAGGAAGCAGGCTCCCCGCCGAGCAGAGAGCCCGATGCGGGGCTCGATCCCAGGACCCTGAGATCATGACCTGAGCCGAAGGCAGCGGCTTAACCCACTGAGCCACCCAGGCGCCCCAATACCACACTTTTTAAAATGAGTCACATATTATAGAAACAAACCTGCTCTTCGTGAAAGCTCTCAGACCTGTTATAGATAAACGTTCAACCCCCGGGATCAATATCTGTGTGATGTGTAACTTGGTTAGGCCAAGCTCTCCTCACTTTGAAGATTTTGATTTATTCAAGAACATAGGGCTAACTTAACAAAACACTTTTTGTAATCATAAATATAATTATTTCTCACTGCTAAAAGAGACAACAAGGAAGATGCAATGGCTTTATTATGGTTTTAGAGACACATTTGTTCTGTTGGATGTTCTCTTGTTGAATGGCCAACGCATAGTCCAGAGCAACCTTAAAATCCCATCTGTGCTTTCTAAATTATACATATCATGATTCAAAGTTCAATCTGCCTGACAGAAATATTTTTATAAAGTCATATTAAATCACTATTCTTACAAAGCTATTTTTAACTATAACACATTTAACTAATCATAAAACGTTACGTATTCATTGCAAACAATTTTGGAGGATATTTTTATAGGAACAGAACAGAATAATGGTTGCTAGAAACCATCGGGAGAAAGAAATTGAGAGATGTAGGTCAAAGGGTACAAACTTTGGGGATTAAATTCAATAATATGGTATTGTTTGATTAAAAGTTCCTGAGAGTAGCTCTTAAATGTTCTCACCACAAAAAAGAAAAAATATGAAGAGTTAACTCTGAGGTGATTGTGTTTCAATCATTTTGATCTTGGTAGTTATTCCACAGTGTATGTCAAATTATCACACTGTATTCTTTAAACATACAATTATATTTGTCAACTATTCCTCAATAAAGCTGAGAAAAAAATATTTCTATCACTCAGTTGACATTTACTGTGCAACTACAATGGGCCAGACACTAGCTAAGGTTTCAAGAAATGCAGTCTAATAGAAAAAAACAAAATCACAAATGAGTGAAAGAACAGAAAAACAAACAAGTGAATGAATACAATGTATTATGTTTAAATAAGTATGCAAAATGAGTTTTGGCTAAGAAAAGGTGAAGCAACCACCTGAGTGGAGGCGGGGGTGGGGGGACCTGAGTTATAGCAAACAGTTGTATAGCTCAGCTGAGAAGATCTTCTCCCTTGAAAATATCTTATAGATATTAAGATGTAATTCTGGTACCTAATGTTTTAAAAGTCATCATACTGAGGAATACTATGCATAGAGCTTCCAAAAGTTGGACAACGACTGAGTGGATGCCAATTAGAACTTCAATCAATACCTTGAGCCAGCCAAGGAAAAGAATCTTAACAATCCCAGGCTAGATCCAAACCTTGGGACGAGTGTGTGCATGGAAAATTTAAATATGGCCCCAATGGGGCACGTTTTGCTTTTCAGAGGCAGCATCTAAAAAGAGTGAAAACAGCATGCTGAACACGTTTTTGGTAAAAGGCACTGCCATTTTTACAAGGCTTCTCAAATCAGGAGAAAAGTATTTAATTTGGAAATAATACAGGCATATTAGTATCTAAAATTTCAATGCCTCTTAGGAATTTAACTACAAACTTTTGGTGTAAGTGGAGGAAAGGCATGAGGCTAAAATCAGCAAGCCTCTCAAGTATAGAGCAGTAAATGTGGCCCAAAATGTTCAAAGAAAACACAAGAACAAGACTAAATTGAATAAAAAGAAATTCACAACACTGCCGAAATGCAAAAGTCAGCCTCCTTGTTCTCTCATTTTGCAGTTAATTTATCCCATTACAATCCTCTGACCTAGTATTTACCATCAATTTCACCGTCAGGACTTCTGTTGTTCTTTTAATATTCCTTCAGTTGTATACATATGAAACCTCAGGGCAGAAGTGACCTCCAGAGCAAACAAAAACAAAACAAAACACGGAAACCTTAAAGCGATGCATGTCTGGCACTCCCTATAAATCCTCCCAACATGCAGAAGTGCTTGCGTTTGAATAATCCCGCCCTGGGACATTGTTCAAATGGCAAAATGTGGACATTAAAGGATGAGACTCTAAGATGACAAGTCTCTGCTTTAAGATTCAACATTGTGCAACTTTGACAAATCACCGGAACTTTTTTTAACCTATCAAATGTGTATTACCAACATCACACCTAATCTAAGAGTTGTGAAGTCAAACATGGCCTATAACAAATCATAGCATATAAGGCAATACAATCACTATTATTGAGATAATTACTTAACTCTTGTGCTTACAAAACAATTCTGAGTTCTCTGATATTTCACAGAAATTTCTTGTTGAAATATCCAAGGAATTTTAATCATACAGAGCTTGCTTTGACCCAATTCAAACCTCAAAAATTAGAACTGTCTCCTCATGACCAGTTAGTTGTTATGCGTACATGATATTCTAAGCCTAATATTTCTTATTCCTGTTCTTAAGTGTGTTAACCTCAATAAGGTTCATGAAATGGGGGTGAGAACATATAGATCTACAGCCTGTAGAAATGTGTCATTTTTAAATTTATTACTCAGGAAGAATTTTTTGCTCCAATGAAGTGGAGAAGGAGGAGAAGAAAAGACATCAGAAACCAGACACCAGACCATCTCTGAGGGGCAGGTAACCATCCACCCAGACCCACATTGACACTGACTTCTCTTCAAGATGGAGTAGGACAAGGACGCCTGGGTGGCTCAGTTTGTTAAGAGGCTGCTTTTGGCTCAGGCCATGATCCTGGGGTCCTGGGATCGAGTCCCACATCCGGCTCCTGGCTCAACGGAGCTTTGCTTCTCCCTCCCATTCTGCCTGCTGTTCTCCCTGCTTTGTACTCTCCCTCTCTGTTAAATGAATAAATAAAACCTTTAAAAAAATTTCTTAAAAAAAAAAAAAAAAAGATAGAATAGGACAGCTTGTTCTGTGAGGATAAGGACCTCTGGCCCAGGATTCCATCTCAGGTGATGGCTTTCCTACATTGGCTGTATTGATAACGGGGTGAGTGACAGGGAATTCTGTTTGTTTGGTTTTATTTTTTTTTTAAAGATTTTATTTATTTGGCAGACAGAGATCACAAGGAGGCAGAGAGGCAGGCAGAGAAACAGGGGGAAGCAGGCTCCCCGCAGAGCAGACAGCCCGATGTGGGGCTCAATCCCAGCACTCTGGGATCATGACCCGAGCTGAAGGCAGAGGCTTAACCCACTGAGCCACCCAGGTGCCCCGGTAATTCTGTTTTAATCGTAAAGATGATAACACCTGCCTGGTTCTTTCCTGGAGCTTTCTAAAATGTGGAATGCAGCACACTATGTAGAGTACTAAAAGGAGGGAGAGAATGAGAGACTCTTGCATAGAGCACCAAATTGTGGACTCAAAGCTTACAGAAGCCTTTATAGGAACAGAACCTTATGTCTCAGAAGGTGTAAGTTTCTCAGCCACAATGAGAAGAGGCAAGATTTCCAAGGAAATCAAATAGTCAATCTTATCTGAATTGTGTTTTGAGGAATGACCAAGGCACAACACATATTTGGGAAATAATTAAAGTTCCTGGACCAAGGCTTTACTTACTTCATTCTCCACTCCATTTTTCCATCTAGATTCTCAACCCAGAGAGACCGGAGAAGACCACAAAGTCAGAGAGAGCAAAACTCTGTTTAATTGCAGGATTCTATGCTGCGTGGAAGTATGAAAGCCTGAGTCCTTATTGGAAGTATAATTTGCATCTCCTTTGTGGCAATCCAGTTCCACTCGGGACAGCTTTCTTTCTAAGTCTGTCTTGGCAAATGAATTTAAGCCAAAGAAATGCATTTGCTTACTATTCTCTTGGACAAACAGACTGTTGATGTGCTTTGGCATTCTGAAATAGTAACCCTCATTATTTTCTCTGTTGTGATCCACAAACTTTGACACCTTCCAGTGAGTAGCATTATACATGTAATTCATCAAAGCTTCAGTTCCAACATAAATTCCTCAAACACACCTCGCTTGTGAAGTATCCTCGCTGGCTTTCTTCTGTTCTATCCCTTCGAGTTAACTTCCAGCTGACAGGCCAAGATTTTTTTTCTTTTCTGTAATCATTAATCTTCACTGAAAAGCTGTTCAAATGCCTTCCAACAGCTTCAGGGGCAGAGCCTCCTGCTGGCACTAGTAACTCTCATAAATATTATTGGGATTGTGCATGTACCTCAGGGAGAGATTTTTAACCCAAGAGAACATGAAAGGAACACCAGCAGGCTCATTCTGAGTCTGAGTTCTGCAGCTGAGCACAGTGGAGAATGAGTGCGGGAAATTAGCCAGCAATTCAAAGGGCAAACAGGTGTTCCGTGCAGGCTCTGCTTCTAGGGTGAAGAATGTCACACTTTACTGTATAGTAACATTACTTACTATTACATCTTCTGTCCTCTTAATAAATGACAAACCTCATGCAAGAAGCATCTTTTTATTATTAATGAAGTACCTGGCAGAGAGACATCAGATGTTTGTTGAATAAATGAACTGGATGAGTGGATAATGGGTGGATCGATGGGTAAACAGCTTGTGAAGTGAAGCTTGTATTATTCACATATAAAAAAAAATAGTTCCCAGTAATCATATACTCCCCAACAGCAAAATTAACAAAATACTCCAGGTTTTTTTTTAATTATCATATTATTTATGTCATATGTGTGTGCATGCTCATGTGTGCACGTGTGGGGGTTATTTCTCAAACTACCTATGTAATTTTTCTGGCTGTTCTGGAAATTAAAAACACGACTATGCTTCGAAAAAAACCTTGATGTTAGTTGTCTGGGCATGTGCTAAAGCCTTAGGAGCATTTTCTAAAGGAATACTGCGTGTTGAAATTAGTGAGGGAATTAGCGACAGGGAAAAAGAAATGTTTTTAACAAACTGGGTCAAAAGGAACCTATAATATACTCCTTAAAATTTATATTTAAATTAATGTTCAAAATTTTTCTATAAGAGCTAGAGAAGAGATAAAGCTCTTGTGATGAAGAGATTATGAATTTTGAGTTCTGGAATTAAGCTTGCCACATTTAAGTATTCTAGAGAGAATAATATTCAGCAGAGTGCCAGAGTGTTTCTTCTATTTTATTATTTCAATTTTCCTCCTGGCAAGTTGGCCAAGTGAGCTCGCTGGTCTGTGATGATTCTCTATAAACTTACATACTGATAAGCAACTCTGAGCCCTGCTTAAATGAACCCTATGCAAATTCCAGCCTATGCCCCAGACACTGGAACTATTTGACAGAAAATTTAAAATAACTCTGATTAGTATGTTAAAAGTTATCATTGAAACCATGGTAGATATCCAAGATCAGAGGGAAATTTCATCAGAGAGATGCTAGAAATAAAGCAGTAATAAAGAATGCCTTCAACTGCTCATCAGTACACTCAGTACAGCTGAGGAAAGAATAAGAGACTTGAAGAAATGTCAGCAATGACAACCCAAACTAAAACATAGCAAGAAAAAAAAAAGAAAAAAATTTTTAAATGGAACACCCGAGAGGTGTGGAACAATATTCCAGAGGATGAGTGAGAGAGGGAGAGAGGGTCAGAAAAATATAGTTTAAAAAAAAAATGGCCAAGAAAAAAAAAATAATAATGGCCAGTGAATAGCAAGCATGATTAAAAAAAAAAAAAATTTAGGTCTATTATATTCAAACTGCTAGAAACAAAGACAACGAAAATTTTTGAAGACAGCAGATATTAAAAAAACATTATATACAGAGGGAGAAAAACATAACTTATAGCAAACGTACCATCAGAAACATCCAAGCTGAAAGACAATGCCATTCAAGTGGTGAAAAAAAAAACCTGTCAACCTAGAATTCTATATCCAGCAAAAATATCACTCCAAAAGGAAGGAGAATAAATACTTTTCAGGAAAAAAAAAAAACTGAGAAAACTTATTGCTGGCACACTGACTCTACAAAAAAATGTTAAAGTGATTCAGGCAGAAATAATACATTGGGCTGAAAACTGAACCCACCAAAAAAACCACAAGAATCTAAAAAATGGAATAAATGAAGGTAAAATTAATCTTTTCTTACTTTTAATTATTCTAAAACATAGCACTGCATTCTGTGTTATAGCATATGAAAAATAAAAGGACAGAAAGGATGAACTGAGAATATACAGTTGGAAGGTCCTTACTCCACACATGAAGCCGTATAGTATTGCTTGAAGATATTATTACACATGTATATTATAAGCCCCAGGTTAACAACTAAAAGACATTTCAAGAAGGTATAAATAATAAATCAATAAGGAGATACAATAGAACCATAAAAATTTCCTAGGCAGAAAAGGTGAGAGAGCAAAGAACAGATAGAAGGAATGAAAAACAGCCAGAAAAATAACAGGTTTTAATCCAACCATATCAATCATCACATTAAAGGTGGATGATGTTAAGGAAAAGTTACAATACAGCAATTTTCAGATTGGGAAAAAAAGCAAGATTCAAATATATGCTGAACTTAAGAAATCTACTTTGAATTTAAAGACATATATAGATAAAAAGGAAAAGGACAGAGAACAAACCACGCAAACATTACACAAATGAAAGCTGGAGTAACTATGTTAGTATCAGATGGAGTAAACTTCAAAAAAATAAGATATGGGATGAAAGAGAACACTATCCAGATGGTCAATTCTCCAAGAATGGGTGATAATAGTCATAAAATACTAATCTGTTCATCCCTTTGTGTTTTCTACCAGACTGTGGGCTCTTTGTAGAAGGACTATGTTTTCTTCACAGTGGTGTCCTCCCTTAGAAACCAGCACAGTACTGATACAAAATAGGAACTCCCAAATGTGAAAGTGATACAGCAATTGCCTTAGTAACCAAAGAAACACCAGTGAGTTTTATTCTTAGTTATAATTTATTCAGGGAATAACTATTTTTATGTAAATAGCATTATAATCGATGGAACCTAATTGAGCATGTCTCAGTTATTTCTGGAATTCCATGTAAGTTGAAAATCAGAAAAAAAGAAGAAGACACCATTAACATTACATTATAATAAATTAAACGAGGTTGTGTGTTTTTTTAAAATATACTTATTTTATAGATTAGCTCTCATTCCAAAAAGAACTCGAGGTGACCTAAATAAGAACATACAATAATAGTAGTTTATGTTAATTGAGTGTTTATTAAATGTCAGGTTTTCTTCTAACAACCCCATCATTATCCCAGTTTCACAAATGAAGAAACTGAGGCACAGTGTTTAGGAAAATATACAAGATCACACATAGATAAATGGATGAGTTAGGATTGAACTCGGACCCTCGAGCTCCAAAGCCCACACTCTTGGGGACTGCAGAACTGCCTTGGTGCACAACGACAGTGAGACCGTCAGAATCAGCTTTGTGCTGACCTTTAAAGCCCAGTGCGATTTCTTCATGCCCAATATCGAACAATTAAGTACAATGAACTGAAGCACAAGCCACACTGAGGTGCGCAATGTCCATATTTTCAGCTCACCCCTCTTTCATCCCTTAACTTCTCTCCTTGTTGTAGCCTTTTCTACAACACCTACATCCTCATGTCCTCGCTGCCCTCCACTCCACCCACACTTGCAAACACGAAAGGACCTTTCCACTTGTTTGTTCTCAAATATAAAGTGACAGATGTGACACTGTTACCCCTCCCAAGGAATCTGGACTTTTAACAAGAAACAGAGTCTTAAATCAAAAGACCAAATCTCTCACAGTGAAGGATTCAAGGATTGACAAGGCTGTGAAAGAGACTGTTTGGATATAGAGAATTTCTGGTACCCCTAAAATTATACCCATAAAAGAAACCATCCAGGCTTCTAAAAACAGCATGGGCTTTGGAATTTACCATTTTCTAGCTGTGTGAACTTAGGAAATGTAATTAATTGGGCCTCTCTTTTTTTAATTTTTAAAGGACAACATAGTACCCACTTTCTAGGGATGTGACAAGATTTAGTGATAATGTATATAAATTAGCTCCCAGAGTGCAGGGTTAATGCTCCATAAATTATTGGTACTGGTATTTAGTATTCATTTTGGTATTAGTATAAGTATTAACATTAGTGACATTAACATTAATTAACATTAATGAAAAAGTACTGAAGCTAGCATCAGAAAATCTAAGTTTGAGCTTCAGCTCTGCCACTTCCTAGCCTCGTAAGCCAGCAAATGACACGTAATCCACCCAGACTCTTTTGGGAAAGGCAATGCCCATGGGCCCTGAACACCCTGCGTGGTTTTGCGTGGTTTTTGAGAATGTAAAGTTCTGATGTCTCTTTATGGGGTCCATTTCTCAGGGTTGTTTTTGCAGCAAGGGACCTTGAAGGGTAAGGTCATGTTCCCACTCAAAGAGCAGGTTTCCTGAGTGCTCACTATAAAAACAATAAATTCCTCTTCTGTAACACAATCCAGTACCTGGGCAGCCTCCGCCCACACTCCTGGGACTGGAGGGCACAGCACAGGGGAGCCGACACCATGCTCCTGCTGTTTGAAGTGCAGCCTTTGTCTCTGACCTAGGATTTTTATGTCTTCTGCCAGGAACCAGAGAACAGAGGCAGGCTCGCTTGTCTGCTTACACATATGGTAAAATCTCGGAGCCTTCACAAATCATGATAGACTCCTAGTTTTCTCATTTACCATAGAAGAAGGGCACCACCTGCCCTATCTCCCTCAAAAAACTACTGGAATAGCTGAAAATGTATGTTCATGCACACTGTCAACCTTTATATAGGACAAGAGACTAACAGAACACAAGTGACTGCAGATCATAAGGAGAGCCTGGTGTCACAGAGAGGAGACTCTCAAAATATGGTTAACACTTTATTGTTAATTACCAGTCAGCAAATGTCTGTGATTCTTAGGTTCTATCTTTAAAAGCATTCCTTGTGGTTTTGGTATCAAGAGATACCAGATACCAAGAACAATGGCATGGCAGTGATGCACTCCTATGCACACACTCATGCAAATGAACCTTCTGGTAACTCAGAAACTGAAACAAGGACGAATGCCTCCAAAACATCAGCTTTCCTCTGTTGAGATTACATCGTCCCTCCTTACTGTAGTTTTGATGTAATGGCTTACATATTCATTTTTCACTTACTTAAACGACATTTATACTGTGGGGATCCAACACTAGTTTCCAGCAATACTTTTTCTTTTGGACTAAAAAACCATGGATGCACAGAGAAAGTCAGCTTTCCCCTGCTCTTCCCACCTCCCATGCATCAGGGGCAAAGGAAAAAAGAAACATCTGTTCTGAAACTTACTGCCAACTACAAAGAATTAATGGAAAACCAGGGCTTTTGAGTGGTGCCCATGCTAGTTCCTGAATCTATCAAGCGATTATTGGATCTACAATGACCCACATGCTGAAATCTTCAAATGGCCAGATGGGCCCTGCCCAAATTCGGGCAACCACTGAGGGTCATTCAAAATCACCATAACTAGCACTCTTGACATTTACCAAACCATATACTAAATCTGGCCCATGTGAAAAGTGATTAAGTGAAAATCATTAACAAGGCTTTAATATTTCATAAGAAGCCTCTCTAATTCAAGGGCAGCCTTTTGTTTCAACAGTAAACCAAAATGGTCAGAAATCCATATGCATGCGAGCAGGATGAATGTTTTATTAATAACAAGTGGCCCAAATTGAGATCCAAACACATCTATCTGCAAATGTCAGACAAAATAGTGGGAGGCCCAAAGGAAGTAATTTGCATCAATCAGTTTATAAGGTGAATGGGGTTTGGGAAGGTGGTTCTGTTTTGTTTTTGTTCTTATTTTTTTTTTGTTTATTTGTTTGTTTGTTTGTTTGTTTTGGGTCTTGACTAATGAAAGAAGGAGGTTATGTGTGATGCTTAAAAAAATCTGAGAAATGGACAAGACAATTTAGTGCATGCTTCTCCCCTTCACCACTGGACCCACGAGCACAGGCAGAGAAGCAGCTTTCCAGGCTCTGGGAAATACCAGAGTGCAGACACTTCTACCTTTGGTTCCAAGTGACAGAATGAAACCTGGAAACATACAGTCTCCCTGGCAATTAGAAATTGTGTTCAATAGCTTTTGGGGCTGTTACACTAGCACTTTAACCAGGTGTCTGGTCTATTTGCTCTGGTTCAGTGATCCTAGACAATAGACTTTAATGTGAAAAACAAGTAAACAGCTCAGCATTACTAACTGAACACTGTAACAGTTTCTTCGAGGCTGGAGGGGATTCTTTGCAACCTGCATTTTCTCATAATAATAGCTAATCAAGACAGTGGAGGAAATGAAGGAAGAAAGTTGAGAAAAGGAGAAACTGAGCAGGATCTCAGAATTCCAATTCTCAAAGTAGTTTTTCAGTTAGTCTTCATAAAAAGAGCCTCGATTTTTTTTTTCATTTCTGTTGTTTTCCTTTAAATTTTTAAACACTGATACAACCCCACACAGTTTTCTTTTTATATAATTAATCTCTTCCTCACGGCAACAGTGCCTGTGCTGCTTCTAGTTTGGATCCCTACACCTCAGATGCACTCGGCCACATCCTTCTCCTGGTCTTTTCAGGCCCCTGGCACTGACCTGAGACCCCTCTCCAGCCCGGGAGACACTCACATTCTCAGGACATCAATCACTCAGAAGCGAGGAGGGCAAGACCACTCAGCCTCCTGAGCCCTCAGAGAATGTGGACATTCTATTGCAACCTGCAGTCTAATTGGGGAGCCCGACCCTGGGAGCCAGGACCCAGGAGCTCCTTGAGATGCTCAGATCCATGGCAGGTTATTTTGGAATAAAGGGGGCAATAAACTACAGAGAGGAAGGAGACAACTGGACATCATCAGGGCATGTACTGCCTTGTTCTCCACCGAAGCTTCCCGTGTGATGCACGTACATTGTACTTCTGTCCACCCATAAAACACGCAGTGTGGCTGCCTGGAGTGATCAGAAGTTTGTAGTCATAGGCTTGTTGTTGCTTTAATTATATTTTGTCACTGATATCTCTTGTATATTACATGTCAATATAACCCCAAACTATCCTGTAAATCACCACTCCCAGGCCTCATCAACCTGAACATTCATTTAGGACTGTGAGATCCAGTAAAAATCCTCAGGTTCAGCTCCCACCAGCCCAACCACTTCCAGGCAGATGTCACTCACCCCTTCTTAGTAGGGGAGCTTGTAGATGCTCCCAGGTGCTCCTGGATAGTGCTCCTCCTGACCACCTCCCTCAATCCTCCATTCAACTGCCTTTGGCATTTGGAATGTGATACATGGTCCCATTCGTGGAATGTCTTTTCCACCAAAGTTGAGTAAAAGTGACCAATGTTTTCTGCCCCTTGTCCCTCCCATGATTCCTTGTATTCTGCTATACCTACTTTAATGCCACCCTCTTAAAAATCTCCTAAATATGAAAGTCTTTATCCTGGGTTCATATCTTTTTTTTAAACAAGTCTCCATCCTGCCTCCCATATTTTAGTATTCTAGTTCCCTTGAGTAGCGGGGGTCATAAAGTGTGACAAATAAAATCAGAGAAGCTGGGTTTGAGTCTGAGCCCTGCCACTTTCCAGGTGAGTAATACTGGGCAATAATTTCTCTCCATCCCAAGGCGCTCACCTATATGGGGTAATTATCTTACCTCAAAGGCAGTTGTCAGATTTATCTGTTACATTGTCAAATTCCTGCAGACCCTGCAGAAGTCCTCTTATCTAATGCATCTGGGATTGGAAGTTCATAGATTAATCAAAAGAGCCAGAAATATGGAGAAATCTTATGAATTATTAACACATACTGTGGTGAGCAGAACTGGCCTCCCAAAGATTTCACATCCTGATTCCCAGAAGTTGTGACTATGTTGTTACATGACAAAGAGGAACTGAGATGGCAGATGGAATTAAGGTTGTTAATCAGCTGATCTTAACATAGGAAGATTATCCTGGATTATCCTGGTGGACCCACATGGGTCCTTAAAAGTAGAAGTGGGGGCCAAAAAATAGACAACCAGAGAGGAGAAAGCATGAGAAGGATTCAGTCTCATGTTGCTGTCTTTGAAGATGGAGGGATGAAGCCACAAGCCCAGGGGTGCAGGAGCCTCCAAAAAGATATAAAGGCAAAGAAACGGATTTCCCCCCGCCCCAGACCTTTGATTTCAGCATAGTGAGAGCTATTTTGAACTTGTCACCCACAGACCTTTAAGGTAACACATTTATGGGGCACATGTGTGACTCAGCCAGTTAAGCATCTGCCTTCGGCTCAGGTCATGACCCTAGGGTCCCAGGATCAAGTCCCACATCAGGCTGCTTGCTCCATGAGGACCCTGTTTCTCCCTCTGTCTGCAGCTCCCCCTGCTTGTGCTTGCTTGTGCTCTCTTTCTAATAAATAAAATCTTTAAAAATTAAAATAAAATAATACATTTGTGATATTTCAGGTCATTATGCTGTGTACTTTATCACAACAGCAAAAGAAAACTAATACATATTTATTAAACATTTCAGATTAAAACATGTAATTGTTCATTCACTTGCCAACACTTTGATTTTTGGCTACAATTTCTAGTTTGATTTCCTAAAATGAAGCAGATATTTGCTAAAAGACTGTATCCAAATATAAATAACTCTTATAACTCATTAAAGTGATGAAAAACAAACTAATGAAAAATAGGCAAAAAAAATGAACATTTCACAAAATGTTATAGGAATAACCAATGAGCATATGACAAGACATTCAACATCATTAGTCATCAGAAAAATGCAAATTAAAATCACAATGAGATACTACTGCAAATACTGCATATACCACTAGAATAACTAAAATTTAAAATACCAAGTATTGTTGTGGGGCACCTGGGTGGCTCAGTGGATAAAAGCCTCTGCCTTCGGCTCGGGTTATGATCCCGGGGTCCTGGGATCAGGCCCCGCATCAGGCTCTCTGCTCGGTGAGGAGCCTGCTTCCCTCTCTCTCTGTCTCTGCCTGCCTCTCTGCCTACTTGTGATATCTGTCAAATAAATAAATAAAATCTTTAAAAAAAATCAAGTATTGTCAAGGATTAGTTTTAATTATGTGCATTTTTTGTTTTAAAAAAATTTTTAAGTAAGCTCTAGGCCCAACGTGGGGCTTGAACTCACGACCAAGATCCAGAGTGACATGCTCCACCAACTGAGTCAGCCAAGCACCCCTTATGCACCATCTGAAATAATATATTTCATTATCTATTCTTGGAAGTTTCAGCAATGGTTCAGCTGAGTCTACAACTTACTCAGGAAGCAAACAGATGGATTTTCCAAGAGAAATTTTATATATATTTTATAATTAAAGTTATCGTTAAGATTTATATTCAAAGAAAAATAGATCAGATGAACATGACATTTCTTTCCCAAAACAGTATTTCAGAAGACAAAAAAGCAACATCACTAGAGTCTCAAGGAAAGTATATTGTGACCCAGAATTATTCTTCATGTGAAAGGAAAAAAAATAAATCTTTAAAGAAATGCTAGTAAGCTCTGTAACAAGCAGGAAGGGGGAGGAAGGAGGGGAGGAGGAGGATGGAAGAGAGGGAGGGAGGAGAGAGAAATGAATGAAGGAAGAAGTGAGGGAGGAAGGAAGAAGGCATATTGCTTTGAATATGCTTAATAAAATAGGACATATATCAAAATAATCCTTGAGAAAAGGAAATACAACGAAAAAATGGATAATAATGTGGATCTAAAATCCTACATGTTTTAATATCTTAGGATGTAATTACTAATATGAGAGAAGAAAGTAAAAACACACTAAAATTCTCAAGCTTTTACTCACTGCCATATGTGTACTGCTTTAAATTTTTCAAAAATTGAGGACTTTCACACAACTAAATGTTATATAGTCATTAAAAATATGTAGTTGTGATTAAAGATCACACAACAAAGCGATTTCGCTCAGGTCACATGGACCAGATTTGGTCCCCATGCTCATCCTTGGACTAATTTGCAAAGACCAATCATGAGGTATTCTGGATTGGAAGTGAGGCCAACCTTTGTGAAGAACAAGATGGTTTTAATAGCCACACATATGGTTTTGTTTTCAGGAAAGAAAAGATGGAAGGACTGGGTGTTGAGAAACCAGTAGTTCATGTCAATGTCCTCCAGGCAAAGATCACCAGGAGCACACTCATACTTGAATGAGTTTGGTTTAGTGCTCATTGCAGTGAGGGAGAACACACAGATGGGGAACCATGGGGTGTCTCAGTAAGGAAAAAAAAAAAGATAAAGAGTTAATTATAGAAGTTGGCCAAGGGTTAGGTGATTTGAGGGATGGCTAAAGGAAGCAGGCTCTGCTATGGATTGGAGGCTACCAGAAACGGGGGCAATTCTAGCCTTGTTGTCCTAGTACATCTGACATATAAGGCAAGTGGTAGAAACCAAAGCCAGAATCATGATAGCCACTCATACATTAGTCAAAACAGGAGGATGTCCAGTATTGTTGTGGTTTGCTTTTGTCTGTGCTTAAACAGAATGATCAAGTTCTCCCACTTGTTTTTTCTCTGATTTCACCACAGTCACAGAATGCCCTTGTCTGACGTGATGTACAGTGAGGTCATTTATGTCCAAGAGGAGAACACTTCGGCCTCGCTGTAAGTATTCTGCCAGCCCCTGGATGTCAGGAGTTGCTTTCTTCCTTTTCCATAGTTTTCCCCAGGTGGTGGGGATGAGGTACGTGCTAATTCTCATGCCATCATTTGTACCTAATATTCTTGGTGCTTCGTATGCCTAGTAAGATGAACAAATGTGGCAAGATTTCAGTAACAACTATTTTTAAGGAAAAAAATACACTACCTGTAAACTAATGAACAGTTAATTTTCTCTGTGTAGGAAATAATGACACACACACACACACACACACACCCCACTCCTCATTTCCCCTAGAGAATTTCCAGGGCATTTCTGTTTGCAATAAACATGTAGGGTTTTATTTACTTGGTCTTCCCTAATACTCACAAACACTGATTTATATCAGAGGGTTTATTTAACCAGCAAACAAAAAAGAGCTTCCCCAAATGAGCATTTCTAAGCCAAGTCTCTGGCCAGAGGGAATTTGTTTCCCTTTCAGTTATAATTCTCTCCAAACAAGGTACTATCAGGGGAAGGCAAAGAAACAGCATGTGCCACTCAGCTCATTGCAGCTTTGTATCAAGCTTCGGCTGGAACCAGGGCTAAGTTATACAACACAGAAACCACTGGAAACAAAAGTGTCCATTCCCATTGGAAAGAGCAGCTCCAGGTCTCAGGGGGCAACAAATAGACAAAAGTACTTCTCAGAAACAGAAAGTAAGGCTTTTTCTATCCCCATTCACCTTCAGAATGCTGCCATTCTGACTTTTCAAACCATTTTAACCTTCTTGGCTCAAGGAAAGCCAAACAAGATGAATACACTGGCAATCAGTAAGTCAGACACATTTTTTTTAAAAATCACCTTTTTGGTAACTATCTTCTCCCATCGCCTGAGTTGAACACAAAAAACAGCTGAGGACACGAGTCAGGTGAGTATGCCTCTGGGGAGCTGGAGAGCCCAGGAATGGGAATAGATCTGGATCTCAGCCATGCCCAATCCCCCAAAAGCACAGAGACAGCCAGTGTGCAAAGACCACCTGTCTGAGGAAGTGTCCCTGTGGTGTCATTAACGGTTGGAGAAACCACTCCCTGCAGACTTACATCCTCTTGCCATTCCCTGATACCTGGACTATCATGGGCTTCTGGTCCACCCATGGTCAACAAGTCAGAGCATCCCATCCTTCTGGTTTCTAGGACATTATTCCAGGACAGAGCCTCCCGGGAAAAACTTCACAAGCAGTTGACCCCTGTCTTATTTGTCTGACTTTGCCTTCCCCAGCCCTTCCCCACAGGAATACCTGATGACCCATTTCTGGTCTGATACAGCAGGGACAAGAAGTACAGCAGTAGCTTCACATCTCCAGATGAAAGCTTGTGACTCTTGATCTCAGGGTCATGACTTCAAACCCCACATTGGGCCTAGAGCTTACTCAAAAAATAAAAATTGCCACAAATCCCAAAGTGGTGCCTGGTTTTGACCCTGCCACCCATGGACTTAGGATCTGCCCAGGCCAGGTGGTAGATCGCTAGTCACAGCTTCTCTCTCTGTCCCCTCTGCCCCATCCCTTACCCTGTATAGGGGCCAAGGGCACCCAAGGGACACTTTGGCATATAGATAATTTTGAGTTAAAAGCAATCAAAGCCAACAAATTCTAGAGAAGCTCTTTACCTCCCCTTCAACTACCAAAAAGATCTTAGATGGAAGACCTACCTCAGGAAGAGACCTATCGCCATAGAAAACTCTATTATAACATGAACTTGGCATAGTAGACAGAGAGAGACCTAGCAAGGCCCATTTGATCAAAGTCCACTATGTCCCATTGTTTGAGTGGCCCACAAAACACTTATTTACTGTGTATTCTTTTTCATCTTCCTGTGAACTATACTTTTTTCTTTTGAAGTCTTACACCCTTACCCCTTCTCTTCAGTTCAGAATGACATATAGATCTCATTTTGCCTGACTGCCTTTTTAATTTCATGTCTGTGTGGATTTCTCATATACAAAATTAAATTTTATTTTCTCCTGTTACTCTGTCTCATATTAATTTGATTCTTAGTCCAGCTAAAAGGACCTTGAAGGGCAGAGAAAATTCTTCCTCTTGACACCTAAAGTGTTGACCCAGACTCTGGGACATGACTTCTTCCTTATATTCCCACTGTTTCCTAAGACTGCCTGAACCCAGGGAAGCCTGATGAGCGCCCAGAGATCATGCCAGCTTCTTCTGGGAGACGGTACTATTTCATCTCCCTGCCCCAGCTAAGGACTGAGTTTAAATTGAATTGCCCTCACCCCCTCCAAAGCCAAAATTTTCACCTTTATTCTGACCTGAACCAGAGGTCTCAACCCCTCTATTCCTTGTCAGAATATTCCGCCCTGACAGGTAAGCAACAAAAATCAGATTCACAGCCTCTGCTATTCACAGCCACTTCAAACTAATGATGTGGTACAATCATGTCACCATGAAAGAAGGATACGGGATATGTGTACCAAGAAATCATGTGCTGAGTAACGAGTCTGAGCCTAGTTTCTACTCATTGCTAGTTGTGGAGGTGGCCCTTGAGAAACGGTAAGCACACAAACATGAAATCCAATGCCTGCCTGGGAAATTTCCACATGTCCATCTGTGACACGTGATCGGCTGCCCATAACGGTCACATTATCAATGTCAGGTTCATGTTAACATTTAAAAAAATGTGGACCCTTCTGATGGGGAGACTCTCACATCCTCTGCTCAGCTGGTAAATCAGAGTTGCAAGGAGCTTGCCCGTCCTCTCCCTTGCCCTCTTCCCAGAATGGTTCTGAGGGTAACGCATTTGCCCTTCCACAGTGATGAATGGAGTGTTGTGCTAATGCCCGGCATCACCATTATTCATGTCCCTATCCTCTGTCTGGGCCTTTAATTGCAGTGTCCTGGAAGCAGAAGCAAAAACCGTATTACAGAGGAAACTTTCATCTTCCTGATTATAATACCTGACAAGAGGCAGACTTTTCTATTAATCTTGGGTAACTTCCACCAGAGGGGCATCCATGCACCCCCCACGCGTGTGCAGGGGCCACACACATCCAGACGGCATCATGTAGAAAAAAGCCTCTGTGTCTCTTGGGATCCATAACTGCAGCCCCAAGAAGCTGAGCTGATCATCCCATCACGCCATGGCCACATCCTTAATCGGCCCATGACAGGCATAAATTAGGAATTTCACTGGCCAGAACCCGTGTCCCAGAATTCCTGACTGCCAGGACCCAGATGAGCTCTGATGAATAGAAAAGTTTTCTAGCATATTCCAGCTCTTTCACGGCAGCCTCTTACAATTCAATTCATGCTTATTCAGAAATGCCCTGGATTTGTCACAGTCATCTCTTTCCTCCTTTCTGGTTCGTAAAGCAATATCCAAAAGAGGGTATTTGGTTATACAAATCATATCGAAAGGATACTGGCCGGAGATTTCTTGTTCCAGATGTATAATGACAGTATTTTTGTCATAATTAACAAAGAGGCAGAACAAGTGACAAGTCCATCAGAGCACAATAAAACCATCAATTTGGGTTACAAGACAGTCCATTCCTGTAGTTGGTCACGGTTTCTATTAATTCTTAGCGCTACAAGGGTGGTAACTTTGCTATCTGCTACTTCACTGAGTGGTTTCTAGGAAACCCTCTGGCCTGGAGAAAAACTGTCATACAGCTGCAGGCTGCTTGCTTCTCTCTTTTCAAATTAAGACAAGTCTAGGATCCAACCCAAACTACAGGAGGAAAAAAAAAAAGTAAATAATTTTTGCAGCAGAGCACCCAAAACCCTGGAACTCACAACTGTCCAATCTGGGCCATGATCTAGTTTGAATTCGCTGTCTACTGGGCCCTGTCCTGGCCATGGGGGACATCTAGGTAGAGGAAATACAGTGAGATGGGATGCCTAGGGGCCTAAGTCTGTTACATGTCAGCCTTCGACTCAGGTCATGATCCCGGAGTCCTGGGATCAAGTCCCACCTCGGGCCCCCACTCAGCAGGGAGCCTGCTTCTTCCTCTCTGCCTCTCCCCCACTGCCCGCTCATGTTTGCTCTCTCTCTGAAATAAATAAGTAAAATCTTTAAAAAAAAAAAAAAAAAAAAAAGGAAATATAGTGAGACCTGGCCCATTAGCCACCTGGGAAGTCTTAACTGCCTCTGTGCAAAGGGACGCAGCAGACCTCCCTCCAGATTGCCCACACTGGAAGGCAACACCCAGCTTTTCTAGAAGTGTGGAGACAATACGAGAGGAGGGTAAAGGCAGGATCTTTTTTCCTCCATCTGCCCTGGCCCCCCTGAACCCTCTGTTTCTTGGTCTATAGCAGTGCCCTCCCTGGTCTGAGACTGACTTTCAGGGCACAGTCAGAAGAGAGTCACATGATATATGTGACTAGATGATATACAATGTCCCTAGACTAGATGATATACAATGTCCCTAAACATTGGGCAACTGCAAGATTTCTTTAAGTGGTTAAGGTTTTACTAAGGAGTCTTTGTTATTCTAAGACTGAAGAGAAAACACAATCAAATATAAACTTCAAATTATCCATTGCAAAAGAGAATCAGTGTCATAGAGCAAACAAAATTACTTATTTGCAGCATTAGGAACTGACCGCTTTCTGACAAGCACCCTTTCTTGATGAAATATGTTCCTTTGGTATCCGGGGCCAAAATTGGTGACACCACCACACGGTGGGTAGTCAGAAGAGGTAGTCAGAAGAGGTGCCAGTTAGTGGAAAGCGCCAATTTTGAACACTCTGAACAGTGGCTTCTCGTTCTATCCTGCCATCCCCTTCTTTATAAAAGCTATGGCAGAGGTGGATGTAGAAAAAGAGAAAAAAAAAGTTAAAACAAACTTTCTATTTCTATTCCCCACTAGCATCTCAGAATTTACTCAAAGAGATGGACAAAAAATGTAATAATCGAAAAACAGCTTATTACACTTCACAATGGAAATGTGTGGGCACCAAGGAGGGAGCGGGTGAACTGGTAAACGCTTCCAGGTGAAGGCAGAGAAGGCTTCATGGAAAAGGTGATGATCAGACTCACTCCTGCAGAATGAGTAGGAATTCCAGATATCTTCGGGGGTTAAGACCAGTGAACCTTGGGGGTCAAGTACCTGCTTTGCTTAGGTGAGCGGTTCTCAAACTTAGCCTGCAAGGGTATTACAGTACAGGTGGCTGGGCCTCCCCAGAAGAGTTTCTGAGAATGGGTCTGGAGTGGGCTCACAAACTGGAATTTCCAAATGAGCTCACAAGTGATGCTAACCCTGAAACCTGGGACTTAGGGGCAGGGTGAGGAGCAGAAGTAGAGAAAGATCTGCTGGGACATAAGCAGGGCCTGGATCCTAAGGGACCCTGGGGTCTATGGAGAGACCATTCACTATCTGGACAGTAAGGAGCCACAGACAAGTGTGAAGCCACAGAGTGCAATAACTGTATTTGTGTTTTCAGAGGTCAGCTTTGGTGGAACTGTTCAGGGAAAGGATAGTTATAACTCAGTTTCACTCAGGAAATGATGAAGTTAGAACAAAAGCCCTGGGGAGTGATAAGAATGTCTAGGAGGATGTGAGGTTACTTACGTGAAAACGAGAACAAAAGCCTGGTCTCTTGAGCTATCCTCTCAAAGGGGGAAATAAATCAACTGTCTCCTTTGCCTCCAGAAACTATTATTTGTTCTCAGCCCTTATTAAAATATGCATGGTGTATCTTCTGGGAAAGGACACATGGATTTTAGTATCATTTAACTAATTGGCAGAGTTTGTTAATTCTTTTTTCCAAAAAAAAAAAAGGAAAAATTCTTATTTAGTGAGGTCAGAGTATCCCTGTGGGCCTTTCATGTGCACCTCTGTTACCTACAAAGCCCTGGGTCAAGGGTGTATGGAAGATGAAAAGGGTAGTGTTGGGAGAGCCTGTGTGTTCATAGGTCGGGCAAAAGCTGACCAGAGGAGGTTAGAGTAGCACAGACTAGTGATGTAGAGGAGGCAGGAAGGGTGGCAGGAATACCAAAGGTCAGTACACCTGCTGGGAATAAAATGAGGATTTCTGGGAAGCCCCAGAAATATTTGGTAGGTGAATGAATTTCTTCTAGAATATGTTGGATAGGGGAAATATAAAAAATCAGCAGTAACATTCAAAGAGGCTAACACTTAGGGGCACCTGGGTGGATCATTCGGTTAGGCACCTTACTTTTGATTTCAATTCAGGTCATGATCTCAGGGCTGTGAGATCGAGCCCCATGTCGGGCTCCATGCTGGGCATGGAGCTTGCTTAATATCCTGTCTCTTCCTTTCCCACTACTCCTCCCCACCCTTCTTCACCTTAAAAAAAAAAAAAAAAAAAAAAAAAAAGCTAACATTTACTGATGCTCACTCTCTTAGCCTGGGTTCCCCCTAAACAGAGACTGATACAGAGGCTCCCCTGCTGGTGGTGGCTGGGGAACTGGAACCTGAGGCACATGGACGCAGCTTGGGGGCAGAGAAAGCCCATCTCAGCTGCAGACAGAATTGACCACTGCCATGGGTCACACTGCTCACCTGACCCAATGGGACCTCCTGAGAAGCTTTATAAAAGATTTCTCAGAACCATTTGTCCAGGAAAGAAAGGGTAGGGGGAGCTCAGCCACTGACCACCTTTCCCCAGTAGTCAAGGGCTAGCCTATGAGATATTATTAAACCCCTGGCTCTTCTGAAGGAACATCCACTGCAAACATCAGAGAAGCCTAGGCAGGAAGCGAGAGTGGTCAGAAGCTGTCAGGATGTCCTGGCACCAAGTGAGCAGGGCCAGTGCGGCGCTGGTCACCACCAATCGGAGGTGAGGCTGAGAGCACATGCCATGGTCCGTGAGCATCCAGTACACCTGCGATGGGCCAGGTCCCAGGCTAAGGGCCTCACATGCCCTCTTTTATCTAATCCACACAACAATCCTACAAGGCAGGCAGTGCTATCCCCACAGTACAGGTGAAAAAAGGAGGGTTAGAGGCCCAAGATGAGCCAGTGATCAGGGGCAGAGGTAGAACTCCAATCCACTTCTTTCTGGCTTCAAAGCTTATCTGGCTTACCCAAGATATTAGGCTGTACCCGACACTTAGATGGTCACTGAGAAAATCCGCTTAGGAAGCCACAACAACAGCCTTTAAAATGCTTATTAATTTTATTTCTCTCCTAGAAATCTGACTTAAGAAAATAATCAGAAATGTGCACAAAGAAATGATGTTTACACCCCAATATTAATTACAATGGGATAGATTCCTGTGTGTGTACATGTATATATATGTATATATGAGTATCATGCAATTATTTAAAATGACTGTGAAAAATGTAAATGGGAGAAAGAAAAAATATAGCCTATAGGACACAAAGCATGAATAAAAACATAAATACACAGAAAAAAAAGACTGAAATGAAAAGTCAAAACTTAAAGTAGGTAACAAGATAATACTCACTTAAAATTTTTTTCTTTCTACTTCTCAATATTTCTTAATTTTCTACCAAAAAACTCAATTACTTTGATGATCAAATGATATTTTTTATTTTATTTTAATAGGCAGTGGGGGGAGTGACAGCCACCCATCAATGGTTCCCCACCAGGGCCCAAGTTACCTCTAGGACCAGCAGGCTCGGGTGGTCTGTCCACCCTGCACGGCTGCTGTCACTAAGGAAGAGCCCTTTGTGGTTGCGAGGTATTGTGTGCTTTACAAAAAAATCTCCTTCCAAACACTCTGCTTGGAGCCTAGAGCTGTGTCTCTATGCCTGGACTCCAGAGACATCTCTGCCAACCCACCATGGGCACCAACATGGCCTGAGCACAGCTCTGTGTGTGTTCGAAGCTGGACTGAGAGTCCTGGGATGCTGGCATCCCAGGCAGCCCCGCTGACATGAGCTCTCTGTCCCAGGTGAGGATGGAACTGTTTCCAGGGCATTCCCTGATGTCCCAGGAGCCCCTGGTGCCGAAAGAAGATGGGACTATGGGAGGGGCAGAGGGCAGGAGATCTGTGCCTTTCTACCCTTCACTAATATCTCCAGTGCTGGCTCTGCCTGCACAGCCTGGCCTGCCCAACCTCCACCAACCCTCAGGAAACCTTGTTCCCTAGAGTTAAGAGTCTGTTATGGTTTGCCTCCCTCTCTGTTTTCATCTTATTTTATTTTTCTTTCCCTTCCCCCATGTTCATCTGTTTTGTTTCTTAAATTCCACCTATGAGTGAAATCAGATGGTATTTGTCTTTCTCTGACTGACTTATTTTGCTTAGCATAATACACTCCAGTTCCATCCACATCACTGCAAATGGCAAGATTTTATTTCCTCTGCTTACATTCTGGAAATAATTCCTGGAGACCCAAAACGAGAAGACTATAAGATTCAGAATGGTCATGGCCCGGTACTTTGCACTGATGTTCCGAAAGGCCACATGGTTCCCTTTTCTCTTTAACAAATAGTCCAGACTATTTCAGGGAAAAGAGAGTTGCTTGGTCAGGTGCCCAATGGAGGAAACAAGGCTATAAATTCTGCCTATCACTTGAAGCACATCTGTAGTTCTATCATTCTCTACATTATCAGACATCAAAAAGATACTCTGACAAGGGAACCATTTGGAAGAAACCTTGACACCAATCACTTGCTGGTTTAGTAAATGTAGCATATTTTTAACAGCATTTCTGTGTCTACAGCATTCCACACATTACAAGGCCTGTGTCGCCAAAGGAGATGGGAGATCAAGACGACCCAGCACCACAATGATATGATGGCAAATGTTTCATAGTTAGCTTTGCAGGGGGGTAAAAAGCCCTGGTTTGTATCACTTGCAAATTTTCAGGGTGTAAATACTCCTAGTAAGGCCAATGTCAAGTGACCATTAGTTTACAAACTGATCTATAAAATTCTTGAGACTTAACAGTCAGCTCTCCTGAGTTGAACCGTTTCAATATACCACGGGACAGGCATGTGATTTGAGTCCCTGAACAGATGCACCTGCATGGAATGAGCTTTGAAGAGAGAAATATTAGGAAGCAGTCTCCGTATGGAATCTATCTTTTTGCAACGTGGCAGGTGGAGCGCGGGAACCTGGTTCTAGCATCCAGTCCTAGCCCCAGCGCTGTGAGTTGCCGTGTCTGTTCCCACAGCAATGGTCACACAGTCATCCCTGGAGCAGACCTGAGGTTCCTTAGAGCATTGTTCCTCACTTTAGGGCCTCCCGCCTCAACTCAGGTTCTGTGAACCTCTTCCTCTTCTTTAATAAATCTCTTTTGTGATTTGACTAGATAGGATGAGTTCTCTTATTTGCAAATAAGAGCTCTAGGCAACTGCGTTTTAGGCAGAGATAGATACTTGGAAGCAGAAGTAAATATTGCTTTCTTGACATCTGTCTTTAGAGTTTATGATTTTCCCCACTGGGGTGAATTCAGGTTTCATGAAATCCCATGTCCTCCCACTGAGTAGTGGTGGACAGAAACAAACTCAAGCTCGGAGGACTCGGCAGTTCCAGATGCACGAAGGAGCAGCTTTACTGTGCAACAAAGCAGTTGGTAAGAAAGCCTTTTTCTCCCAGAAAGCCTTGGGGAGGATGAGAAGTAATTCCCTCCACTTCAGCCATGCCCAGCTCTTACATTCGCCAAAGGCACCATGAAAAACTCTTCAGAGGAACAACACAGGAATCATGCAAATTATCCACTCCATACATTTTGATAACCAGTCCTAAATCATGGATCCCTCAAAATTTACCTTAGATATTATTCTAGCACTTTCTGGACCTCTCACCTCCAAGGGAACTGCAATACTTGCTAAAAGTATATCTGCCTTGCCAGACCTCCTTAAGACCAGGAATTTACATTCTCAACTTGTTCTTAAAATTGCTGAGAACCAAACTTACTTATGATCAATATCACAAAATACCACAAAATGAAAAATACCACAAAAAAGGGCAACACCCCACAGAAAAAAAATTTTTAAAGTTTAACAGAAAATCCTAGCCATTTATAATACAAATTACATACTTAGACATTCAGACATAACACTGTCATGAAATGATTAATTAAAAAAAAATTAACCCATAGTCTCAAGCCAATAAAATTCTCCAAAATGCCTAGGGGGTGTGAAGAGAAGTGGAGAGGAACCAGTGCATTTTGCTGGGAGTCACCATCTTCCCCCATCTTCTTCTCCATAACTACAAACTTCCTGTCTCCCCAGGTAGTTCCCTAAAGAGAACTCTACCCAGGCAGTTTCCAAATGCCGCTGATTCTCATCATGCTTGAAAGATATGGTGGAGTTAAAAATAATAATAGCTGGGGTGCCTGGGTGGCTGAGTCACTGAACAGCTGCCTTCGGCTTAGATCATGATCCCAGGGTCCTGAGATCGAGTCCCTCATCAGGCTCCCTGCCCCGTGGGAGGCCTGCTTCTCCCTCTCCCACTACCCCGGCTTCTGTTCCCTCTCTTGCCATCTTTCTCTGTCAAATAAATAAATAAAATCTTAAATAATAATAATAATAATAGCTAAGCTTGAAGGAGTTCTGAGCTTTGAATGGATGATTTCATTTAATCCTTACAACTTCATGATGTAGGCACAATCATTATCCTCATTACACAATGACAAAACTAGACATAAGGAAACTATCCAAGTTCTCGGGAAATTAGTGGCAAAGGTGAGATGTGAACTGTGACAGTCTAACTCCAGAGTTTATATTCGTCAGAGCTGAACCACACTGATAGTACTTGACAGTGGTCAGATCAAAGACAGAGGAAGGAACCAAGGTACTCCTGAGAAAGAAGAATAAAGCAGGAGGTATCGGGTTCCCTGATTTCAAACTATACTCTAAAGCTCTAGTACACAAAACAGTGAGGTACAGGCATAAAAACAGACACAGAGATCAACAGAGCAGCAAGTCCAGAAATATAAGGTCAACTGATCTTGAACAAAGGAGGTAAGAATACACAATGGGAAAAAGACAATCTCTTTAATAAATGGTCTTGGACAAAAGGGACAGCTATATGCAAAAAGAATTAAACTGGACCACTTTCTTACACCACACGCAAAAGTGATGGATTAAAGACTTAAATACAAGACTGGAAACCATAAAGTCCTAGAGGTAAACAGGCAGTAAGTTCCTAGACATCAATCTAAGCAGTATTGCTCTAGAGCTGGCTCCTCATGCAAGAGCAAAAAGAGGCAAAAATAAACAACTAGGACTACATCAAACTGAAAAGCTTTTGCACAGCAAAGGAAACCACCAACAAAATGAAAAGGCAACCTACTGAATGGGAGAAGGTATTTGTGAATGGTAATAATCAATAAGGGGTTAATATTCCAGGTACATATAGAACTCACACAACTCAATATTAAAAAAAAAAGTCTAATTTTAAAAATGGGCAGAGGACCCAAATAAACATTTTTCTAAAGACACACAGACGGCCAACAGACACATGAAAAGTTGTTTAACATCACTTATCATCAGGGAAATGCAAGTCAAAACCACAGTGAGGTATCACCTCACACCTGTCAGAATATTCTGGCTATTATCCAAAAAACAAAAAACAAAACAAAACAAAGGATATATGCACCCCTATGTTCACTGCAGCATTATGTAAAATAGCCAATATATGAAAGCAACCTAAATGTCTCTCTATAGATGAATAAGGAAGATATGATACACACACACACACACACACACACACACACACACACAGCATGCATGCATACACACACACAATAGAATATTACTTAACCATAAAACGGGAATAAAATCTTACCATATACAACAACATGGATGGACCTAGGGGGTATTATGCTAAGTGAAATAAAGGCAGAGAAGAACAAATCTCATATGATTGCACTTATATGTAGACTGAAAAAAAAAAAAGAAATGAACAAAAAAACAAAACAGAAACAGACTCGTGATATGGTGAACAACCTGGTGGTTGCCGGAGGAGACAGGGGTAGGAAGATGGGCAAAATAGAGGAAGGGGATTAAAAGGCACCAACTTCCAGTTACCAAATAAACAAGACATGGGGATACAATGTACAGCTTGGAGACTATCGTTAATAATTGGTAACAACTTTGGTGATAGATGGCAGCTAAATTCATTTCATCGATAACTTCATTAATGTGTATGAATGTTGTACATCTGAAACTAATAGAATGTTTTTCTTGTTTCAAGTTTTTATTCAAATTCGTTACTTAACAGTAACTAATACTGTATGTCAACTATTTATGAAAGAAAGAGAGAGAGAGAAAGAAAGAAAAAAAGAAAGAGAGGGAGGGAGGGAGGGAGGGAGATAAAGTGTGCTCCGAAGAAGCTGCCTAATACACGTAGAAGGACCTACCAGAAAGCCCAAGGCTTGCAGACAGTCTTGGAGAGTTTTACAGGCTCTGGTATCCTCACTGGCTAGTGAGGACCAGTCTATGACACATGGGGGTAGCAGCGATTGTGAGCCCACTCACAGCTTGTGGCCCGAAGAGTCACAAACCACATATGTAAAGTGTCTACAGTTCTTACTACAGAGGACAGATTCTGGCCTTGCCATCTGATCCTTCTGTTGTCTTCATTAAAAACCAGGGAGAAGAACACCTTCCAGGGTTTCTGCCTAACAGAGCACACCCAGGGGGCTCCCTGAAGCAGCCCCTGGGTCAAGCCCACCTCCCCCACTATCTTGCTTTCTCAGCTTTCACAGGAACTAATCAGCCCTTCCCTTGAAGCAGGGAGCTGGGCTCAAATCCTAACTCTACCCACAAGCTCTGCAACCTTGAGGAGGTTAATTGACCTCTCTGAACTGCAGTTTTCATGTGTGAGAAAAAGATGACCATTCATAACTCACAGGAACAGTATGAGGATTAAATGAAAACAGCATGTCGCAAAGGTCCTGGCAAAGAGTAAACTCTCAATAAATAGTAACTACTTGAACCATCGCAAAAGCCCACATCTCTTCCTAAATCCTTTATTCATTCGATTCCTTTATACACAAGCACCTTTGACAAACATTTCTGAGTTGTGTGCTTTTGCTCTGTGTGTATGAATACCAACAGGACATGGAAAGACAGCCAGTGTGGGTATCTGTTATCAGGCCTGTGCTCGCCCCCCTTTGCGGAAGCGGTCTGTGGAAGATGTAGTCACACGAGGGCAGGTCCCATCCAGAGAGACATCTACGGCAGTCAGCCCCAGGGGATCCGGGAAAGCAGGCTATCTCTTCTTCCATGTTCTTTACCCTTTCTCTCTAAACAGCAGGAACATGGTTTCTGTTCATATGGGAATAAATGAGATGCAGAAAGTTTTTCTTCCATTTACTGTCCTTCCCATCCCGTGGCTATCTATGCACTGGCTGGCCTGGCTCTCTGTGTCTCCCCATATTCCGCTATCTTGAGACACTGTCTGTAACAAAGAGAAGTTAAATCAAGTCCACATTCAAAAGCCACACTGAAGAGTAAACCAAACTCAGACAAAAGACTGTGCCTCTTCTGATGAAGGAGGATGGTCAGCGTCATCAGCTAAGGTAAGACTTGAATGATGCCTTTGTATAGAGTGCATTTTCTGGCTTGCCCTCCCCCGCCCCTGCTCCGTGCCTCTTAGGTTGGCTTTTTCATGTATTCATAGGAATAAATGGGTTATTTGATCTTTCTGGATTTCCCTTTCAGTGACTAACCAAGACAAGAAAAATATAAACACATGATTTCCAAGCCCTCAAACCACCGGTTGCATCTGCAAAGAATGATAAGAAATGAAGATTCTGTTCTTTGGCCGGTATTTATCACACCCTATATACCTAGCTAACAAGCTCGCTGTCCTCAGATTTCATGGACTAGAGCAGGGCTTCTCAACCTCAGCACTACTGACATTTGCAGAGGGAGAATTCCTTATTGCAGAGTGCTGTCCTGGGCATTGTAGGATTTTGGTAATATCTATAGCCTCTACTCACTGATGCCAGGAGCACTCCCCACACGAGCTGTGCCAACCAAAACCATTCCCAAACATTGCCAAACGTCCCCTGGGTGACAAAAATCCCCCCCTGGCTGAGAACCACAGGACCAGAGAGACATGTAAATGAATATCTATAATGAAATGAGAAGGTGGCGAAAGGCAGGAGGAATGTGTCAAGTGCTACAGAAAGAAGAACTCCTTCCATCTGGGAAAATGAGGAAAACAGAGGAGAGGACAACTGAACCTGAATTAGAGCTTTTGTGTCAGAAATAAACCTCTATTCTGAACTCAAATCGGCCTTTTTTTTTTTCTAAGATTTATTTATTTATTTGAGAGAGAGAGTGAGAGATCATGCAAGTATGGAGAGGGGTCGAAGGAGAAAATCTCCAGCAGACTCCCACTCAGGGCTGGATCTCAGGACCCATGACCTGAGCTGATGTCAAGAGTTGGATGCCTAAACAACTGAGCCACCCAGGAGCCCCTCAAATTAGCCTTCTTCTTTTTTTTTTTTTTTAAGAGTTTATTTATTTATTTATTTGACAGAGAGAGAGAGACAGACAGCAAGACAGGGATTACAAGCGGGGGAGTGGGAAAGGAAGCAGGCTTCCCGCTGAGCAGAGAGCCAGATGTGGAGCTTGACCCCAGGATCCAGTCATCATGACCTGAGCTGAAGGCAGCTGCTTAACACCTAAGCCACCCAGACACCCCTCAAATTAGCCTTCTGACACAACAATCCTTTGGTCTAGATTCTCTCATTTGATCCTCCAAAATTAATGAGCACAAAAACTCTGTCTCTATACAAGTATTTCCCAGCTCACATGATATAGTCAGAATTCATTGCTTTGGACTGTGATCTTGAAGGAAAGAAGAATGGGGGGAAAAGTCACAGGCTGAGCCTCAGCCACTACCCATGAAGAGGACAAGGCAGAGCACAGGTCCGGGAGAAAACCTGAAGAAGCAAGATGGTATCATCTATCACTAAGCATAAGCATCCACATTTACATTAAAAACAAAAGTCTGGACAAGAACTTGAATAGTCTGATATATTTTTCTGCTATGAAATGAAACAAAAGTGAGCTATAGATACTGAGTTTTTTGAAATGTCCTGAGTTAAAGCTATTGAATTCAACACTTACTCAGAAACCCTATGCTTGTGACCAGTGCTATTTACAGTGATGCTCCCTTTGCTCTCCTTCCAAGTTTAAACTGTTTGCTCCTCTTCAGGTTAAGAGAAGTTCCAGATGAAACAGCAGGTGCTCAAGACACTCACTGACAGAGGCCATTCACGGCAGGCAGCCACACAATGGCATCACACATGTGTGCAAAGTTGTATGGGTGCACAGGAACCCCTTCAACTGACTTTTAAGGCCAATAAATGTACAAAGTAAAAAGGAAGGGCCTGGCGGGAGGCACTTCTAGAATGATGGAATAAAAGCCTCCAAAGATCCACTCTTCCATAAAAGCAAGGAGAACCCTGGCAAAAAACACATGTCAAAACACACTTTTTCAGAACTCTACAAATTAAAGGCTTGCAATGATCCAAGAAGTATTTATTCAAGTGGTGAATCTGGGTAAAAAGGATGAGCTTCATGGTATTTGAACTTGTCCTATTACCATCCAGTTTTGAATCAAAAAGTTTGCACCATTATCTGTTGAACAAATGGATCCACTTTGCTCTAGTTGGTTAAACATCAATTGTTTTACCATATGGCTGGAAATAGGCATTAACAGCAAAGAAACAATTTCACTATCCATAAACCCAGCTTTGGCAGTTAAGTTTTTTACCAGTAAGTGAATTGACATGGTAATTTTTCTTATGGCCTATGGAGTTCACATAGGTCCTAAGAGATTACTTTAATAAGGAGAGAATCTGAGAGTTTAAAGAGAACACCACACATCCTGAGTCCTTTTGAGTTCTTGATATGCGATCATCACTAGTTTCTCTAGAAAATGTGTGCATGGGCTTTTGGCTGGGCCTCTGCTATCAAGCTTAGAATTATGAAATAAAAGTTGCAGGGGAAACAACAAATAACCCTTCACTATAACTACTATTCCTGCTGGTATGTAACCCCCTATGCCAGAATGAAAAAGGAAAAGTTAAATTGCCTACAACTGTTAGTGAGTGTTTCAGGACTTCACGCCTTTTTTTTTTTTTTTCCAATTCTTTTTTTGCCAAGAGTATAAGACCATCTCACATTATCAGTGACTATATTGTTGCCATGGTTTTCTAGCTTTCACTACTTCTGTAAATAAACAACCCATTAGATTTACGTCATTGCTAATTTGTCTCTTTGTATAACATAGATAGATGATTTGTAGCCTGGATATGAGCACTAGTTATCCTGAGTCTCCCTTAGTGAAAAGTTGACACCAGCATGTTTTAACAAAACATATAACGAACTGACTTCTATTTAGGAGGTCTGGCATGAAAAGGTAAGTATTGTTTCTAATTAGCATATCAACTTTGCTTGCTTCTAGCGTTACCAAAGAGAGCTTATTTTGTTAACCTTTTCTACATGTTCCGTATTATCTTATGACCAGGCCCCTTTTTTCATAGACAATGTAAAAATTAAAATTAGCCTACCTTAAGATGTCGGAGGAGTAGAGGGACCCTAAGTTTGTCTCGTCCTTCAAACACAGCTAGATAGTTACCAAATCACTCTGAACACCCAAGAAACCAAACAGAGGTCTCAGAGAACAAAACCTGCAAGTGTACAAGTAGAAAAGCAACCCCCTTTGGAAGGTAAGAGGTGCCTAGAATAGACATGGAAGAGATGTAGCTGTAGATACGGTGGCAGGGAGGGAGGCTGCTTAGAGAGGCTACCACCAAGCATTACAAGCAGCAGAAGCAAAATCTGAACTTTCAGAAGTCGGCTACAGTGGGGGATGTGCCTGGCTTAAAGGTGCTCAGGAAGTGAAGCAGAGCAGAATCCCAGGAGTGACAGCGTGGTCTGCAGATCCCCTGGGTTGCAAGAACAGGTGGCAACAACATGCTACACTGTTCCCAGGCACAGGAGTGGGGAAGCCCACAGGGAGCAGCGGGTCTTGGTGCCGGCTTTCTGTTCTAGTTTGCCATAAACTGCGAACCACTACACGGTCCTGTAAGTGCATTCCTGGGACAGACCTACATTCAGCAAAAGCGCAGGGAGACCCTCCCCTGGAGGGACATCGCGGGTCCCTACTGTAGGAGTCCCTAAAATTTGGAGATTTGAAACTCTGTCACTGTGCCTCGGACACAGGCAGAGTGAACACAGGGTTCAGACAGAAACCGTGGACACAAGGCGGGGTGAATGACTGTTCTTCTATGAGGTGTCATGAAGAGTGGGGAGCACAAACTTTCAGCTGCAGAGATAGAGAGCAGGGTGCCGTCATACTGATCCCGCTCGTCGGTGCTGAAGGCCTTCGGGGTGCAAAAAACAGCGCCACCCAGTGGAGACCAGAGCAGCTTACACCAAACCCCATCCCCTGGACCCCTGGAGGTGTATTTCCATTGAAAAAAGTGGGCCTGAGAATCAGCACAGCAGGGCCCCTGCCCCAGAAGACCAACACAAACAACTCAGTCCCACAAAGTATTTTGATCACAGAGTGCTGCAAAGCTTCAGCTCTATAGGAAATAGGATCTAGCTTCCTTCTTACTTTTACTTTCCATTTTCTATTATTTTTTCTTTTATTTATTTAATTCTTGCTTTAAATATTTTAATATTAATTTTTAAATTGTTATTTTTATGTATTCTTGTTATATATATATATATATATATATATATATATATATATATATATATAGTATTTTGGGATCTAGATTCTTTTAACAAGCAGATGAAAGGATCTAGTTTCCCCCCCCACTTTGGTTTTTATCTTTGTTGTTTTTTTCTTTCTTTCTTCTTTTCTTTTCTGGACAAATGACAAAATGGAGGATTTCACCCCAGAAGAAAGAACGGGAAGTAGAACTCACGAACAGGGATTTAATCAATACAGATATAAGTAAGATGTCTAAACTAGAATTTAAAACAACGATTATAAGGATACTATCTGGGCTTGGAAAAAGCAGAGAAGGCACCAGAGAATCCCTTACTGCAGAGATACAAGAATTAAAATCTAGTCGGGCTAAAATTAAAAATGCTATAATCAAGACGCAAACACAAATAGAGGCGAAAAAAAGGGGATGGATGAAGTAGAGGTGAGAATCAGTGATATAGAAGATAAAATCATAGAAACTAATGAACCTGAAAAGAAGAGGGAAAGAAAGATAATGGATCATGAAGGTAGATTTAGGTGTAACTCAGGAACTTATTAAGACACAGTAACATTCATATCCAAGGAGTCCCAGAAGATAAAGAGAGAAAAAAGGGGGCAGAAGGTTTATTCAAACAAACTATAGCTTAAAACTTCCCTAATCTGGAGCAGGACACAGACATCAAAATCCAAGAAGCACAGAAAACTCCTATTAAATTCAACAAAAGGCAACCACCGCCAAAGCATACCATAGTCAAATTCACAAAATACACACACAAGGAAAGAATCCTGAAAGCAGCAAAGGAAAAAAAATATCCTTAATCTACAAGAGAAGACAGATCAGGTTCACTGTGAATCTTCGCAAGGCAGAAGAAAGTGACAGGATATACTGAACATAATGTATTGTATACTAATACAAAATGAAACAAAGAGCTGGTTCCTCAAAAGAATTAATAAAATTGATAAATCTCTAGCCAGACTTATCAAAAAGAAAAGAGAAAAGACCCAAATAAATAAAATCACAAATGAAAGAGGAGAGATCAAAGCCAACACCACAGAAATACAATTATAAGAGAATATTATGAAAGCCTACATGCCAACAAACCAGGCAACCTGGAAGAAATGGACAAATTCCTAGAAACATACAAACTACCAAAACTGAAACAGGAAGAAATAGAAAATTTGAACAGACCCATAACCAGCAAAGAAATTAAATCAATAATCAAAAATCTTCCAACAAACAAAAGTCCTGGGCTGGATGGCTTCCCAGGGGAATTCTACCAGACATTTAAAGAAGAGTTAATATCTATTCTTCTCAAACTGTTCCAAAAAATTGAAATGGAAGGAAAACTTCCAAATTCATTCTATGAAGCCAGTATTACTGATTGCAAAACCAAAACCCCACTAAAAAGGATAATTACAGGTCAATATCCTTGATGAACATAGATGCAAAAATTCTCAATAAATTACCAGCAAATCAAATTCAACAGTACATTAAAAGAATTATTCACCACAATCAAATGGGATTTATTCCTGGGCCACAGGGGTGGTTCAATACTTGCAAATCAATTGTGACATACCACATTAAAGAAGAAAGGATAAAAACTATATGATCCTGTCAATAAAGGCAGAAAAAGCATTTGAAGAAATACAGCATCCTTTCTTGATAAAAGCCCTCAATAAAGTAGGAATAGATGGAACATACCTCAATATCATAAAGGCCATATACAAAAGACCGTCAGCTACTATCATCCTCAATGGGGAAAAACTGAGAAAGCCTCAGTTTTATAGTCAGGAACAAGACAAGGGTGTCCACTCTCACCATTACTACTTAACATAGTACTGGAAGTCTTAGCTTCAGCAATCAAACAACAAAAAGAAATAAAAGGCATCAAAATCAGCAAGAAAGAAGTCAAACTTTTACTAGTTGTGGATGACATGATACTGTATGTAGAAAACCCAAAAGACTCCACCACAAAATTGCTAAACTAATACATAAATTCAGCAAAGTTGCAAGATATAAAATCAATGTGTAGAGATTTGTTGCATTTCTACACACCAATAACAAAAGAGTAAAAAAAAAAAAGAAAGAAAGAAAAAGAAAAGAAATCAAGGAATTGATCCCACTTGCAACTGCACCAAAAACAAGATACGTAGGAATAAACCTACCCAAAGAGGCAAAAGATCTGTCTCTGAAAACTATAGAATACTTAAAGAAATTGAAGAGGACACAAAGAAATGGAAAAGCATGCCATGCTCATGGATTACAATAAACATTGTTAAAATATCTATACTACCTAAAGCAATCTACACATTTAATGTAATCCCTATCAAAATACCACCAGCACTTTTTACAAACTATCCTGAAGTTTGTATGAAACCACAAAAGATCTCAAATAGCCAAAGCAATTCTGAAAAAGAAAAACAAAACTGGAGGCATCACAATTCCAGATTCCAAGCTCTATTACAAAGCTGTAGTCATCAAGACAGTGTGGTACTGGCACAAAAACAGACACAAAGATCAATGGAACAGAAAAAAAAAAAAGAAGAAGAAAAAGAAAAGAAAAAACAGATATGGACCCACAACTACAAGGCCAACTAATCTTCAATAAAGATTAGTTTATTAATCTATAATTAATAGATTATATTAATTATACAATATATAATTGTATATTATAATTAATATATTTTATATAATATATATTTCATATATATATATATATATATATATATATACACATATCTCCATGGAAAAAAAGATACTCTTTTCAACAAATGGTGTTGGGAAAACTGGACAGCCACATGCAGAAGAATGAAACTGGACCACTATCTTATACCATACACAAAAATAAACTGAAAATAGATTAAAGACCTAAATGTGACACAGGAAACTATTAAAATCCTAGAGAACATAGGCAGCAACCTCTTGACCTGGGCCATAGCAACTTCTTACTAGACACATCTCTGGAAGCAAGGGAAACAAAAGCAAAAATGAACTATTGGGACCTCATCAGGATAAAAAGTTTCTGCACAACAAGGAAATGATCAACAAAACAAAAAGGCAGCCTACGGAATGGGAGAAGATATTTGCAAATGACATATCAGATAAAAGGTTATTATCTAAAATCTATAAAGAACTCATCAAACTCAACTACCCAAAAGCAAATAATCTAGTTAAGAAATGGGCAGAAGACATGAACAGACATTTTTCCAGAGAAGACATCCAGATGGCTAACAGATACATGAAAAGATGTTCAACATCACTCATCATCAGGGAAATACAAATCAAAACCACAATGATATACCATCTCATATCTGCCAGAATGGCTAAAATTAACAACACAAGAAACAATAGGTATTGGTGAGGATATAAAGATAGGAGAACCCTCTTGCACTGGTGGTGAGAATGCAAGCTGCTGCAGCCACTCTGGAAAACAGTATGGAGGTTCCTCAAAAAGTTGAAAATAGAACCACCCTATGACCCAGCAATTGCACTACTAGAGATTTACCCAAAGGATTCAAAAATTTGTATTTTGTAAGCTGATATTTATAGCAGCATTATCAACAATAGCCAAACTATAAAGAGAGCCCAAATGTCCATCGACTGATGAATTGATAAAAAAGATGTGGTGTGTGTACATATATACACATATATACATATATATGTACACACACATAGGAGTACTACTCAACCATCAAAAAGAATGAAACCCTACCATTCGCAAAGATGTGGATAGAGCAAGAGTGTACTATGCTAAGTGAAATAAGTCAATCAGAGAAAGACAAATACCATATGGCTTCACTCATATGTGGAATTTAAGAAACAAGATGAACATATGGAAGGCAGGGAAAGAGAGAAGAAAACAAACCATAAGAGTCTCTTAACAACATCAAACAAACTGACAGGAGACAGAGGGAGGTGGGTGGGGATAGGCTAGATGGGTGATGGGTATTAAAGAGGGCACTTGTAATGAGCACTGGGTGTTGCATGTAAGCGATGAATCACTGAAAATTCTACTTTGAAACCAATATTGCACTATATGTTAACTTACTAGAATTTAAATAAAAATTTAAAAAAAAAAGAAGAAGGAAAAAAAAAAAAGAAGAAGCTCTTGTGTCAGGAAGGAAGGGCTATAACCAAATATAATATAAGATGTTCTTATCATCTCCATCACTCAAGAAATTACAAGATTTAGGAGCTCTGTGCCAGGAACTGGGGACAAAGATCTGATATATTATTTTTATGCTTTCATAGTATCACAGAGGCACATTGATTCCTTTAAGCCACAGAGATAATCAGTCTAGAATCTGGTAGGTGTGTCTCTCCCAAATGACCTCAGCCCCACGCCGTCCAGGACCTCAGCTCAGCATGGAAGAATATGGTTTCCTACCCACTTTGCAAGAAAGCAAGTTGGGCAAAAGTTTATCATCTCCCAAGAGGCTGGGTCTCATTTCCTGTCAAAATTATCTTAGAAGCTCCTCCATCAAGGCCATATTCCCTTTTGGTGTCGTGAAGAACTTCTGCCCAAAACCTTGATGTTGGGACTTCCCATAGGTCCACCCCATCACACCCACACCATCTCCAGCTCAGGTGCACCCTTGACATGTAATCCTTGTTAGTAACTTTAGGCCCTAAGCCCTGTCTTATTCATCCTTGTACTGTCAGTACATACCGCAGTGCCTGCGGCACAGGAAGCTCTCAATTGTGTTGAAACAAATGGAACTAAAGTTATTTGTGAAATGAGCTATGTATGCACGAGCCTGCAATCATAACAACTTGAATGCAGAGTGAAATATTTGAGGGAATAATAGGTCCGTATGCCCATCCCAGGCTAAGCACAGTCACTCTGACAAAAAGAAGAATAACAGTTTTGAGCGGAGTGGCCAAGAATTGGAACTTTGAGGGAGCTCAGATACACCTAGGCCACTGGCCAGTCCCGATGGAGTTCAAGAGTCAACATCATATTTTAAGATTATTTGCCTTCCCTATTGGCATTGAGATGCAGCCCTGATTTCTACTGTCCCCTGAATCCATTTATTCTTTGATTCACGATTCAGCAAGGCCATGTGCAAAAGCCCCATCTGAGAGATACAGGGATAACTAAGGTCTTCCAGGGCCTGCAATTGATCCTTGGAGATGCACATGGATAGCCACAAAACAAAACTATGAGGCACCTGGGTGGCTCAGTCAGTTAAGCATCTGCCTTCAGCTCAGGTCATGATCCCAGGGTCCTGGGATAGAGGCCCACATGTGGGCTCCCTTCTCATTGGGGGTCTGCTTCTCCCTCTCCCTCTGCCCCTTCCCCTGCTCCTTTCTCTCTCTCTCTCTCTCTCTCTCTTGCTCTCACTCTCACTCACTTTTTCTCTCTCAAATAAATAAATCTTTAAAAAAACAAATACAAAACCGAATGGGCAGGGGTCATAAGTGGGAAGTAAATGAAGTTCTCCTTGATGAGAGATCTGTTAATAACTACCTTCCAACTTCATTTTTATGAGAGAAGTTCCTTCTCACTTAAAGACTTTCTAAACACACACACACAGAAGAAAGTCGGCTGCTTGGACTGGTCCCTCTGCTCAGAACACTGGTCCCTCCCCAGTTAACTCTACTCATCATCAGGTCTCAACTTAGAAACCAGCTCCTCCATATTGTCTTCCATCCTCCCAAAGTCTCTGCTACACATTCCAAGAAGGCACGGAGGATTTTCCTTATCAGACACTTAATACACTATCTCTTAATTATTTGCTTAATTCTCTGTCCCTATAATTAGATTAAACTCCCTGGAAGTCCATCTGCACCCTGAATCTCTGCTTGGGACGTGGGGCACAGTAGGCATGCAGTGAATGTTTTCAGTGGGATTTATCAATCAGTCAACACAGAGCACATTTAAAGAACCTCAGCAAAAATCCAAGCAGGAATAACATTAAGTAGCAAAACTGCTCATCAGTTTCATTGGACATGAAAACGGATTCATAGAAATTTTTAACACCAAATATAGAATTCAAGGCTACAGGCCTTGCCCCTCATGTGTGGAAAGGGGTTCATTTGTGCTCATAAGTCCCAGATAATTTGAAACCCAAAATTATCCAACATTTTATCCATAGCTACCACGAGTTTCCCCACCACCGCAATACTTTTTAATAGAACCACTAATAAATCAGCCAGAGCAACCATGCCCTGACTTGCCTCTCCGCCCTCCTCTGCCTCCCGCCTTCTGCAAGGCTTGAAAGAGAGACAAGGCAATAGCCAGAAGAAGAACAAGGAATAAAGACTGAATAATCCCGGTGCTTCCGCTCTTAGCTGTCACGCACAGTCGGTTCTTCACAAAGGATCAGAGTTCCGCCCAGGGTCTGAACAACCTGGGGTGCCGGTATTCAAGGCTCTGTATCCCCAGTCATGGGCCCTCTGCTCAGGGAGCTTCCCCATAAAGGCGGCCTATCCCACTAAGAACCAGGCTGCCGGGGGAGGCAGGCTTCCACATCCATCAGCATCACTAAGTGTCATACACACCTGGACGGCCGCTGAAAGTGACCCTGAGCCACCAAATTACCACTGGGATGCAAAAAAAACACCTGTGCTGCACTTTTCAGTGGAAATGCGCCCGTTTGATCTGTATCAGGGCACAGTGCTTTTTCTACAAGCCTGTCACGGCATGTGATGCCTCTATTACATACACAGCCCCTGGCAACATAGACAAGGCTGAATCCCTGCCCAAAATCAAAACGTGCCAAAGCAGATCAAAATATGAAGCAGTGCTTGAGTTGACGTGGAGTGCAATTCACAGGCACTGACATCTAACTCCTAACTCTTTCTTTCCTTCTCTCCTTCGTTTCCGATTGGGCTGTGGCTCCCACATCAGTGCCCTCCTCCTCTCTGCTCCTCAAACTCATCATCACCACCAAAAATCACCCAGATTCCATGCCATCATACAATGCTATTCACTGGATTCTAGCAGAGAGGCAATGGAAACACAACATGACATCTTCCATTTCCAAACAGAGCCCAGGGAAGGCATTGCTCTGCTGACAAATGTTTGCATTCGGGTGCTCTCGGCTGCCCCCAGGTGGTTTGGATGCACACGCAGCTGGAGAGTGGCTCTTTCCAGTCTAGAGCAGCTGTTCCTCTGAACCACCCTCAAAAGGTTGCCTCAGCTACAAGCCAACTTTTTGTGGCAATGCCCACTGATTTTTAATAAAGCATGTGCAAAGAGACAGCCCTCCGAAAAACTAGCCTTCCTACTGCGGATCTTGGGAAGCCATACCTGATCCAAGCCTGCCCACAATTCCGGCTCCTTAACCAGCACCTCTGTAAGCAAGTAAGGTCTTTCTTTAGGAACCTCAGGTGGCTTGGCTAAAGCACAGGTGAGAAAAGCAGGACTGAGTAACTTCTAGCTCTTACCAGAATGCAAACATGCTTCTCTCTTGGAGCTGGGAGGCACCAGTGGGGTGGCCATAAAGTTCCCAACTAAAATGAGCGTACATTTGACTTAGAGTGAAAACAAGGACTGATATAACAACTTCTTGGATCTGTATTTGAGGATGCAGAAGAAAAAGGACTGATAATGAACTTTGTTGGGATTGATTCTTGCAACTGTTTAAAGAATGTGGTTTGGGGGCACCCGAGTGACACAGTTAGTTAACTCTTGATTTCGGCTCAGGTCATGATCTCAGGGTCGTGGGATCAAGCTCTGCAGCAGGCTCCACAGTCTGCTTGAGTTTCTCTCCCTCTGCCCCTCCCACGTGCTCCCTCTCTCTCTCTCGCTCTCAAATAAATATTTTTTTAAAAAAAGAATAATGTGTTTTTTACTACAAAAGGAATTAATGTTCACTGTAGAAAGACAGACAAGCATGGGAAGAAAAATAAAATGAGCTATAATCCACTTTCTAAAAGTAATCACTATTAACATTTTCATTCCTTCCTTCCAGGCATGCGCATACATGTGCATGTATGTGTGTGTATTTTGGTTGTGAGTACCATTTAGTAACTGGTGTTTTTGCTTAATAAAAATTACCATGTTAATATTTTTGTACATTTTTTAAAGCCCATGTACATTTTTTAAAGCATATGGGTACTAAAAAGAGCTAACATTTATTGAGCCAGGAACATTGTATTATCTCATTAAAAGACAAATTGAGGCATATTAAAAATTTGGGGGGGGGGCAAAGAATTGATTCAAACTGTGCGGTACCAAACTGAAAGTGGTTAGGAGCGCTCCACCAACAGGAGCCAAGGGCAAGACTTACCCGTGTGGAGAAAATGCAGAGGAACAGCAAGGGAATTACTGATTGGCTATAACTTGAGGCCTAGCTGGCCATTCATGACTGCTGTCCTTACCACTCTGATTTCATAACTGAGGCATCTACAGGCTTCGATTCCAGTTTGCTTAGAGAGGCTATCAAGGCATGAGAACCACCTCAGTCTAACAGCCTCCTTGTTTAATTCACTTAACATTCTTATTCTATGCAAGAACTCTGAGTTGGTATTATTATGTTTTGCCATTTTTTTAATGAGGATACAGAGATGTAGAAAGAAGATAAGCTATGTCTCTGGTATGCTCCTCCTTTCCTTCTCCTCTTCCCCATAAACCATCTTCAAACCAAGAGACAGAAGACAGCCTCTGGGGCCTTCTCAGAGGCTCCACAGAACCAGCCAGACGAGGCCCTGTGGAAACAGGTTACCAGGCAGATGTTCCAGAATCATCTCTGCCAGAGCAGAGCAGGTACTTGGGCAACTCAGACCTCAGACTTCCCAGGACGGCCTCCCCATACTTTTCTGCCCTGCTTCCCCCTCAGTGTCAGCCCGACTTCAGTTTGACCCGCCGGGGGGAGACACCCAGCAGCATTTTCTGTGCGGTGTTCTTTCTGGCCCGGTAGCTCTTGTTTTGAGTGATTTTTCTCTCTTGTTTTGATTTCTTTTTTCCATTTCTCTTCTCCTTCACTCTCTTTTAAGACATTTGTTCTCCTTTCTCCTTCTGTTCCCTTTGATCACTGCAAGTCTTCCTAGCTCATTCCAGTCCCCTCCAGCAAATAATGATTTCTCAGCTTCGTTTACTGCAGATCTCACTCCGGTATAAAAGGTCCCCTTCCTTTCTCCCTTGGTCTAGAATGCTCCTTCAAGACTTCTTCCACCATCCCGAGAAGCCAAGGACACCCAGATGGACAGATCCCTGCTCCGGATAATAAAGAGACAGTGAGAAACGATCCCATGGGGAAGAAGCTGCTAACTGCGGGCCACGCACACCCTCCCCCCACCAAATGGAAGCTGTTTCCCTTACTTTCCATTCGCCTGCATTCTTCCTCAGTGATTTCCAGCTTTCCGTTTGTTCTGAAAGAACCAAAACCAATGTGATATTGTTATGCTAAAGGATCTTTCCTAGAGCCTCTCAGTCAGCATTTTGCTTCACAACAGGTTATACCTCACAAATGCAAATATAAGTAACGTGTGCAGGAAGATTACAATGCACCCTACAGGTACCATCTAGAGTCAGTTCTGCTTCTCTTTGTGCGGAAGGCCCAGGTATTCCTCAAACATTTCACAGCAGCTCAACCTGCTACCTAGAAACCAGGCTGCCAGAACTCAGACTGAGGAGTCAGGGCCTTGCAAGCCGTTTGGGGGGAAGGGGAGGGCAGTCTAGATGCAACTCATTTCGCTTTCTGGGCTGAATCTCCAGCAAGGCATGAGGGAGCACTTGTTTTACACTTCGATTAAATTCCCTGACCACTCCAGGGTCTCCAACTCCTCCCGGTCTCCACTCTGTGCCCTATCCACCCCCCCTCCCCCAATTTGCAGATGCACATACTCGTACACATGAAAAATCTACCCCCAAGATTCCAAGGACCTTCAAAATGTACTCACTGAGAGAAACCAAGAGCTGATTATAACAGGTCTCTTTTGTTGTTGTTTTTTATCTTTACCATAATAGAAAATGGAGAAGAGAATTAAAGACAAGTAGAGCTTATAAGGAGGACCAATCCCTATGTATCTGCCAAGACCTGACCACTGAAAATCTCCTAAGAGGCCTGGACAGCCCCTGGGGGACTGGTCCTACATTGCTGTTCCAGACTCCTGAGTTGTTGGCAGCATCACCTAAAAATAATGAAGGATCCAAGAATACGACTGTGTGCTGCCCACTCGGTTTGCTTTCTAGAAGTATATCCAATCCCGACCCATCCTCAAATGGCAACTTTGGGGAGATATTTCATAGACATAGTGTTGCAGTGAACATTAAAGAGGCTCCCATCTGAATAACATAAGATCAAAGTCGAGCTGCTGCTTCCCCTCAATACATAGTCTCCAACTGGAGGCAAGAGGCCAGTGGCCCAGCTCTGCTTTGGGTTGAGCTAGGAAAGAATCTGCAAGATCTTTTCAAGGATGACAAAAACATACAGAATACATCAGGATACAAATATCTCACTTAAGACTGAGTGCACAGGATTAAGACAAAGTCTACAGAGAAATCAGAAGAATCATTGATTTGGGATACTCTCAAGCAGGTAGGAGTGAGAGGCAAGGCTTTAAATAGCTCTTGCCAGCTATAAAAATAAGTGAACTGTAAATTCTTCTGACTGTAGGTTTCCTAAAACAGCAGAAATAGAAGTATTCCTAAAATCCTAGTACAGGGAAAGTCACTCAAATAAATACTTCTTAAGGGAATTGATGCATTAAGAGGAAGCATTTACAGACTAAAAGCCACAGAACACACAGAGGTTGCATCCTGGCAGGACACTTGTTAAAAAGGATCCATTTGCGGCTTCAATATTCAGGGTCAGTAATTTCTCAGAAAAAAGGTTAATGGAAACAAAACAATTCAGGGCACATTCTTCCAATCAGTGTGCAGAAGTATAAGCAAAATACACCTTTAGCACGCCCTCCAGCTATAGAAAACAAAATGATTACAACGTTCTGTTCAGTAGAATTTACAACCATCACAACGGAGAGAAGAGGGAGGCCAGATGCAAGGGGACATTTGTGTGTGTGATGGGGCAGGTGGACTGAATGACCCTGGTCACCGCCAGAGAGGCTGCCGTAAGGCTGGGTTTGAAGGCAGAGCGTATGAATGTGAATAAACCAAGTGATGACTGGATATGGATCTGGAGAAACTTTCTCAAATCAGCTTCCAGCCCCAGAAGCTACTCTGAAAAATTTATAAATGTGTCACAGACTAACAGATTGGGGAAAGTTGGCAGAGAAGGAAGCCATGACACCTAATGGCTATGTGGTCTCTGCCTTTTCTCCTGGGGAAAAAAAAAGGGAAACCTGATCTGGGCAGCAGTATTCTAGAAAGGTTCGGAAAGTGGGAGTCTGGGTTGGCTTTCAGAGTATAGAGCAACAGTGTCCTCTGGAAAATCACCAATGGTGAAAGTACCAAGAGAGCAAGAGAAGGATGAAGCTAGAGACGATGTGAAGACAGAGTCCATAACACCAACAGGATAGAGAAACCCTGGGCATGGAGGTTTGGAACAGGATGAATAAACAAATATGAGGTTGGAGGGAACCCTTCCAGAAGCTAACCCAGGTCAAAGGACTTTTGAAAAAGACAGCACTTCATTGAAGAGGCCACACAGATAGTGATATAAATCAGCCAGAGCAGGTCATTTGTGTCCCTTGGTGGAGGGCAGTGCATGGTCCAGACTGCCAGAGGATGGCTTTCAGCGAGGCCTCACTGGCTGCCAGGCTCGGTGCTCTACGTGCATCATGCTGTGAGGTCTGCATGCCTGCCCTCCAGCCTCATCAAACCCTTCCGGTAGAGAAATAACATTTATGGACAATGGATGGATTCTGAATTGCATCCTTCTGTCCAACTAGCAATCCCGAAGCTATAATGTATTCCTTGTAAGGACTCTTTGGGGGTACATGGTGCTCACCCACCCCCTTTCCCCTCAAATTCCTTTAATTAAATAGCACTATGGTAAGACCCATCTTACAGCTGATGCTGTAAGAAGTAGTCATGTAAAAAGTATCATTGGCTTAATGTAAGGGTATTATCTATTGCATTTCACAGCATCCTATTTATGAGACACTAAGAGACATACTTCTGACCTTAGAATTAAGAAGTATTATAGGGGCGCCTGGGTGGCTCAGTGGGTTAAAGCCTCTGCCTTCAGCTCAGGTCGTGATGCTGGGGTCCTTGGATCAAGCCCCGCATCGGGCTCTCTGCTCAGCAGGGAGCCTGCTTCCCTTCCTCTCTCTCTGCCTACCTGTGATCTCTGTCAAATAAATAAATAAAATCTAAAAAAAAAAAAAAAAAGAAGAAGAAGAAGAAGAAGTATTATAGCTCTCCTAACACACAGCTTGTTCTTACATTGTAGACACTGAATCATTCAACTGATCCTGTCTGCCTACTTGAAAGAGCTGCTAGGAAGCTCTAGGTCAGACTTATGGCCCAACTCAAGGCAGCTGTTTCTCTAACTTCATTCCATTCTTTCTTGCTCCATTTTTTAAACATAGTTACGTTTCTCATTTTTATCCCATAAAATTATGTGCATTTCTAAAAATCCTGTTTGTACAAGATCCGTTACAAACACATACACACATACATACATTCATATATACAGATCTAAGAGTGTTATGGCCAAATTGCAAAAACAGTGCAGGCACTCAGAGTTTCATGTACATATAACTAAAATCAGGGAAAATCTTGTCCCCTGTTAAAATTATTTCTTATTAAAATTTATGAGTAACCCAGTTTTCCTGCTTCACATTTTTATTGAGAAAATCCATTTTCAAGTTGCCAGAAACCTCAATTTCTTTAGCCATCAGAGAGGAACCAAGCCTTCTGATTTATATGGAACAACTTCTCCATCTATTGGCATCATTTAATATTGCAAATAATATCTTGAAATCAAATTTTCCCTTATTACTTTATGCAGATTTTGCTTCCTTCATTAAGTCTCTCAAAAAGTTTCCACTGTCAATAATTAAATACATCTCCCCTGCATTAAGCTCTTTGCCTCCCGGAGTTAATAAACCTATAGAAATTAAATTCAAGGCATTAATACTGGGCTGAGAGGCTTCCTGGATCATAATCTTCACCTCCTAAAGGAAGTCAAGCCAAATTTTCTAAAATAAGATATAAAGGAATGAAGAAGTATTATACATAGACTTAAGCTAAACCAATTTAGGTATAATAATCACTTTGAAGTCATGTTTAAGGACTGAGTGAAATACTGGACATGCTAACATTTTAATCATCTTGAAACAGCTTATTAGTGACAAAACATATGGGCATCCAAAAGGGCCAGTTTTAAAAGTATGTATATCCTAGACTAACACTGAACTGAGATAGAACCAGTCTCACCATTTCCCACCTACCAACACATCTCCACCTTTGAGTAAGTCATTCCTTCACCTGACAAGGCCATCCCACTTTCTCATAAACAAAATATACTACCCTTGAAATTTTTCTAAGCATAAAATATTCCTAAAATCTCTGTGATGTTGCAGGGTGCCTGGGTGACTCAGTCGGTTAAGCGTCTGCCTTCAGCTCAGGTCATGATTCAGACCCCTTTGTCAGATTCCCTCCCTAGCAGGGAGTCTGCTTCTCCCTCCCCTGCTCATGTTCTCTCCCTCTCATAAAAAAAATAATAATAATAAATAAATAAATAAATAAACAAATGTCTTTTTAAAAAAAACTCTGTGATGTTGTAATCTCTATATGGCTCTGTATATCTGCAGTGAATTTATTTCTATGTACATCCATTATATTATTATCCTACAGATCAGAACTTAAAACCCAACTTTTCCACTTATACAAAATGTGTGGCCTTGAGCAACTTATTTTTACCTCCATAAACTTCTTTTCTCACGTATACATGAAAATAATACTAATTACCTTAGAGGACTATTGCAAACAGTAAATGAGTTAATTGTTTAAAAAATATCTGGCATTTAGTAAACACACAATAAATGGTAGATTTTAGTAGTAGCTATAGTTGCTGTTGGGAGAAGAAAACACTTTTTTCATTAAGTCCCTTGACCGTTCAATCCTTCTCCAACTGAATCTCTGGCCTGAAGAAACAATTTTAAGAGGACCTATAGGCAAGGAGGTTCACAAACAGCAAGAAATAGAGGCCTTAATGAAAATTATGAAGGAAAGAGGAAGCAAACGGATGCAGAATCAAAAATATGAACTAGAATAGAAATCAATAAAACTGAAAACAGGAAATCAATAGAGAAAGTCAACAAAACACAAAGTTGGCTCTTTGGAAAAAAAAAAGCATTGATAAGCTTCTAGCCAGTGTAATGAAGCAAAAAAGAAAAAGACACACATTACTAATATAGAAATACAAAAGGAGACACCACTATAGATCTCATGGACATTGAAAAGATAATAAAGGAAAAAAAAAGAAAAGATAATAAAGGAATACTATGAACACCTCTATGCCCATAAATTTGATAACCTAGATGAAATCAACCAATTCCTTGAATGACACAATCTGCCAAAGCTCACACAAAAAGAAACAGATAATCCAACCAGCCCTATAGCTATAACAAAAATTAAATAATTTATAATCTTCCAAAACTGAAAGCACTAGGCCCAGATGGGTTCACTGGTAAATTCTACTAAACATTTAAGAAAAAGCTTTTAGCAACTGTCTATATTCCCTTACAGAAGGTAGAAGCCGAAGAAATACTTCCTAACTCTATGAGGCCACGACTATTCTAATACCAAATCAGACAAAGATATCACAAGAAAACTATAGACCAATATCTGTCATGAACATAGATGTAAAAGTCCCCAACAAAATAAAAGCAAATCAAATCTAATAATGTATAAAAAGAATTATACAGCATGACCATGTGGGATCATTGCACATATGCCTGGCTTGCTCAACATTTGGAAATCAATTAATGTAACACATCACATGATCATATCAATAGATACAGACAAAGCATTTGACAAAACACCCATTTATAATAAAAACTCTAAGCAAATTAGAAATAAAGGGATGCTCATAAAGACGTTCATAAAGAACATGTACAGAAAATCCATAGCTCACATCGTACTTAACAATGAAAAACTCCAAGCTTTCCCTCTAAGATTAGGAACATGACAAGAATATTCCCTTTTGCCACTGCCTTTAACATCTTGTTGAAACTTCTGTCGAATTCAGTAAGACAGAAAAAGGAAATAAAAGGTAGACAAATTAGAAAAGAAGAAATAAAACTGTCTTTGTTTGCAGATGGCATGATTGTCTATGTAGAAAATCTATAAGATGGAAAAACTTCCTGGAACTAATAAGCTGTCATAACAAGGTTGCAGGATACAAAGTTAATATATGAAAGTCAATCACTCTCCTATATAACAGCAATGAAAAAAATGGAATTTGAAATTAAAAACACATTTCCATTTATATTAGCACCCCTCCAAAATGAATTGCCTAGGTATAAATCTAACAAAATATATACGAGATCCATATGGAGAAAACTACAACGTTCTGATGAAAGAAATCAAAGAAGAATAAATATATGGAAAGATATTCCATGCTCATGGACAGGAAGACTCAATAGAGTCAAGGTGTCAGTTCTTCCCAACTTAATCTATAGATTCGACACAATTCCAATCAAAATCCCAGCAAGCTATTTTGTAGATATCAATAAGCTAAGTTTAAAATTTATGTGGAGAGGCAAAAGAGCAGGATAGCCAATTCAATACTAAAGGAAAAGAAAAAAGTCAGAGGACTGACTACCCGACTTAAAGCTTTCTATGAAGCTGCAGTCATCAAGATGGTGTGGTATTAGTGAAAGAGTAGACAAATAGTTGATGAAACACAATAAAGAGCCCCAAAACAGATCCACAGTCAACTAATCTTTGACCAAAATGTAAAGGCAATATAATGGAGCAAAAGACAGTCTTTTCAACAGCTGGTACAGGAACAACTGAATGTCTATATGCAAAAAAAGGAAAAAAAAAAAAAAAAAAGATTGTGGACACAAGCCTTACATCCTTCACAAAAATTAACTCAAAATGGATCACAGACCTAAATGTAAAATCAAAACTATAAAACTGCTAAAAGATAACATAGGAGAAAACCTAGATGAATTTAACTACGGCAATGAGTTTTTAGATACAAAACCAAAGGCCAGGTCAATAAAATCAAGAATTGATAAGCTGGACTTTATTAAAATAAAAAACTTCTACTCTGTAAAAGACAATCTCAAGAGAATGAGAATATAAGTCACAAACTAGGAGAAAATATTTGCAAAAGACACAGCTGATAAAGAGCTGTTATTCAAAATATACAAAGAACACTTAAAATTCAACAACAAAATAAACAATCTGAATAAAAATGAGCAAAAGACCTGAACAGACAACTTTACCAAAGAAGATAAACAAATGACAGGTAAGCACATGAAAAGATAGTCAACATAATAGGTCACTGGGGAATTGCAAATGTATACAATAATGAGATCTCAATACATACCTATTAAAATGACTAAAATCTAAAACAGTGTCAGCATTTGGTGCTTGGAGAGGATATGGAGCAAGAAAAACTCTCACTCATTACTAGTAGGAATGCAAAATAGTATAGTCACTTTCGAAGACTTAGCAATTTCTTATAAAACTAACATATACTGGGGCACCTGGGTGGCTTAGTGGGTTAAACCTCTGCCTTCGGCTCACGTCATGATCCCAAGGTCCTGGGATCAAGCCCCACATTGGGCTCTCTGCTCAGCAGGGAGCATACTTCCTCCTCTCTCTCTGCCTGCTTCTCTGCCTACTTGTGATCTCTCTCTGTCAAATAAATAAATAAAATCTTAAAAAAAAAAAAAACCTAACATATATTATCATAATATCCAGCAATTACACCCCTTACTATTTACCTAAATGAACTGAAAACTTAGGTGCACATGAAAACCTGCACACAGATACCTAAAGCAGCTTTATTCATAATTCCCAAAACTTAAAAGCAGCCAACATGTCCTTTAATAGGTGAACAATTAATTAAACTGTGGTACCTCCAGATAATGGAATATTACTTGCACTAAAAAGAAATGAGCTATCAAGCCATGAAAATACACAGAGAAACCTTAAATGCATATTACTTAGTGAAAGAAGCTGATCTCAAACAGTTGTATGATTTCAACTATCTAACATTCCAGGAAAAGCAAAACAGGAAGCAATTGGAGGATCAGTGTTTTCCAGGGATTACAGGAGAGGGTGAATAGGAGAGCACAGAGGACTTTTCATTTGCCTTTCCATATAAATTTTAGAATCAGCTTATTGATTTCTAAAAAAAAAAAAAAAAACCTACTGGATTTGATAGGTATTTCATTGAATCTACAGTTCAATTTGAACAGAACTGACATGTTAACATTGAGACTTTAAATCCATGAACACTGTCTAGTTGTCCTTTACTTAACTTTCTTAGATTTTGCTCATCAGTTTTATAGTTTCCAGCATATAGATCCCATACATATTGAGATTTACACCTAAGTTGTATATAATCTTTGTGCTATTTTAAATCGTACTCATCTTTAATTTCAACTTTCAATTTTTCATTGCTAATATATAAAAATACAATTGAATTTTATATATTGACCCTGTATCCTAAAATCCTGCTAAACTTCTTAGTTCCAGTAATCTTTTCACAAATTCTTTGAGATTTTCTACATAGTTGCTTATATCAGCTACAAGCAGATTATAGTTTTATCTAACTTTCAAGTTTGTACACCTTTTCTCTTTTTTCCTGGTTTATTTCACTGGTTTGGACCGAGAAAAAAATTGAATTGGAGTGATGACAGTGGACAGCCTCACCTTCTTTCTGAGCTTACAGGAAAAGCATTCAGTCTTTCATCATTAAGTATAATATTAGCTGTTAAGTTTATCATGGATGCCCTTTATCTAAGGTTGAAGAAGTTTCCCTGTGCTCCTAGTTTGCTGAAGTTTTTATTATGAATGGATGTTGAATTTTGTCAGGCACTTTTTCTCTATCTATTAAGGCTGATTACAGTTTTTCTTAGACTGTTGATACATGAATCACACTGGTTGATTTTCAAATGTTATACTACCTTTTTAAGTCTCTTTTTCATGACATACTACTCTTTATATGCTGCAAAGTTGATTAGACTGGCTATTACTTTGTCGAGGATTAGCCCATTCTGTACATTTCATTCAAATGGAATCATAAATCAGGACCATCTTGGTCTTATAACCATATTTACAAATTAATATTCAATAAATATAAGTTTTTAATGAGCATCAATTTCTCCCACTAAATTAATTTTAAAAGTACTGATAATATCCAATATATGAAGCATCCTGAAAGATGGTTATTCTGTCTCATCCAGTGAAAATTTGAATATAAGTTTCCTAAATTACAATTTGGAAAGATATTTTGAAAAGTTTCTAAAGTGTGCAAACCATCTGACCTAGCCATTCTTCTTACAGGAATTTGTGCTAAGGAAATCATTAGATATTTAGCCAAAGTTTTATGCATAAAAATGTTCATCTGTTTACAATGGAAAAGTGAGAAAATTTTAAATAGCTAAAAATGGGAGATGGTCAAGGGTTAAATAAAATACAATCTATTTGTGTAATATAATATTATGCAACAATACAAAAATCATGTTTTCAATTAACTTGCAATGGCCTGAGAAAAAAGTTTCTAATGCTATGTTTGAGAAAAAAAAATGCAACATATATATAGCTAGATACTATGAGCTTGCCACTTACTGAGATAAGACAGACATTGATAAAAGTAAACATAATTAACAGTGATAAGTCATCCATGGGGAATAGGATTATGGGCAGTTTTTAATGGAGTGGGTATGGGTGTGGGGGGGTGTGTATGTGGTGCGTGGGGGTGTGTGTATATGTGTATACGCACATACCTTGGCATATTTTCAAAGTGTTTTGCAGTGAACATGCTTTACTTTTATAATGAGAATGAAAGATGTACAGAAGTGTTCTTAATTTCACCTCTGTTTAAAAACCACTTTTTTCTTTTACTGCACAGAGATAAATGTCTCCTTCAGGGATACCTCATTTTGCTTTCTCCAAAAGTTGCAAACACAACTTAGATAATGAGCAGTTTATTTGCAGTAAGAACGTATTGGCACTTCTTAGGGAACTAGCTCCCGGAACTTTTCCCTATGGCAATACAAAAATGTCATACACAGAGGCATTACAGTGTTTATGCTAACTCTGGCATTTTACATGCTTGAGCTCATTATTATTCTCATTAATTTTGTGATTGTTAATAGCACTGCTATTTATATGATGACTTAACCTTTACAAATTTATATCAAAGATTTTAAAACTCAATGGAGAATGTGTCTAGAATGTAAGAGGATGTATCTCTGAGTGATTTCCCCAGTGGGGAGCATATTTCGATCCTTAAGATCTTTAAATAATTGGGATGCCTAGCTGGAGAAAAGTTGAGAAACACTATTTTATCAGTAAAGGTATAAAAAAATCATAAATGACTCATTGGCTTTCATAAAAATATGTACGCATGTCAAAATACATATGAAATGAAAACAAACAAATGAAAACAAAGGGGCTATTTTCTAGATGTTCCCTTTTATGAAGGTAATTTTCAAAGAAGCAAGGAATAGGAACCTTTTAACAAAGAGCCTTATTTTATAACAAAAGCACTCTTCAGCTTAAGTCTGAGCGAGGTAAACTGCAAAATTCAAAAGGATAAAAATATAGAAAAGTCTCTATTTTAATTGTCAGGAATGCAGCAAGGACTCCACTGTTCACTTTTGCCAACAGACGGTTGAGGCTGGTTGGCACAGTCAGGCACGGTCATTTTATCCCTGGTCATAGAGTTATTCTGTGTCAACTGTGTTTCTGTAGAGTTGTGAAGTGTTTTACAAGCAGTGTTAAAGCTATCATACATGATAAGCATAAAAGCAGTAGGAACCGTTATACCTTCCACCTTTTTCGATGCTTTAGGAGAGTTTATAAAGCATGATCATCTGTTGTTGAGAAGAAGAATCTGATGGCAAAAATCTACACATCGGGCAAAATACCGCATCTGGTTGCTGAGACTGTAGGCAAACAGGCCGTTGCTGGGAGAGATGCATAACAGCGCTTCCACACCTATGGCAGGTGGTCCCGTGGAGACCATAACCTGGCTGCCCCTCAGCTCCAAATCCATCCTTTCTTACTCCCTGCTCTTTGATGCTGGGGCCAGGAGTCTCAAGCCACCTTTCTGCTCTGTCAGTCAGCTCTAAGGTCAGGATGTTATCAGTGGGGAACCACAGTGAGTCTGAGCGGCTTAGGGAGGAGGGTTGGGGGAGGGTGGGAGGGACAGGCTCCCACCTTTCTAGTCCTGTCAGCCTGCACTTCCCAAGGTGCTTTTCCCCCCCGGACAGCAGCAGTACTTTCCCCACAATAGCAGCCAAATTCAGTTCTCAGTTTTCCCCATACCTGCAAATTTCCGTCTCCCATAGAAACAAGATATGTAACAGCTGGCCACCCACTTCAAGATCTGGGCCCCAGGCCCACAGAGCTCCCCATTTCAAACTCAGAACCACAGCACCAGCCAGCACCATTTCTATCTCCACAGAGGTATGAGTGGCCGTTCCATGGCATCCCTCCTCCTAGTCCTCTCAGCTGAGGGCTGATACAGGCTTCCCACACTTGCTGCCTTTTTGATTCCCTAAAGTTCTCTTTTTACCTTTTCAGCTATTAACGCTATACCTAGTGAGCAATTCTCTTCATTAAATTCCATTGGTTCAAATAGCTGGCATGGTTTGTTTCCAAATATAACCTTGCCGTAGTCAGTTTGAGCTCTACAACGAGTTACCATAGGCTAAGTCGCTTAAACAACAAACATTTATTCCCCACAGCTCTGGAGCCTGGAAGTCCGAGATGAAGTCAGTTGGGTTCTGGGGAGGACCCTCTTCTCCATTGCAGACTGCTGTCACTGCTTGTAGACTGCTGTCACAGCAGCCTCACGTGGCAGAGAGCTCAAGCTACCTCTCCAGCTCCACCCTCAAATGCCATCACATTCGGGGAAGGGCAGGGGGTCACCAAGATTTTCAACATATGAATTTGGGAGAACACATTCAGTCCACTGCAGATCCTAACTAATACAGAAAAGAATCTGACAATATCTAGCAAAATGACACGGACTTACCCTTTGACCCATGAATACCTCTTTTAGTACTCCATGCAAAAAGATACATGGTCTAGGATTTTCTTCGAAGTGCTATCAGTAACAGCAAAGACTGGAAACAAAAATGTGTGCCAATCGTACATGCACATAACAGAGTATTAGATAATCATAAAAAGAAACGGGAAAGGCTCTGTGTACTGCTACAGAGTGATCTCCATGGTAAGTGGTTAGGTTAAAAAAAATGGGGGAGAAAATAGGCATAAGAAACACCCCTGTTTGTCTACAAAAGAAAAAATTAAAAGCATATTCACATATTTCCTTTTGTTAAATTAAACTGATGGATAAACAAAAAAAAAAATACAGGATGCCTGTGTGGCTGTTAAGCATCTGCCTTCAGTTCAGGTCATGATCCCAGGGTCCTGGTATCTAGTCCCACATCAGGCTCCTTGCTTAGTGGGGAGTCTGCTTCTCCTTCTCCTTCTGCCCCTCCCCCTAGCTTGTGCTCTCTCTTGCTCACTCTCTCAAATAAATAAATAAAATCTTTGAAAAATAATACATAAGAGGTAGGAAAAAACAGGATGAAGATTGGGATAGAAGCTAGACATCTCTGAATATACTTTGTTTTACAGATTTGACTTTGAAAGGTTCTGATACCAATTCCAACATGGGATGGTGTGTGTGGTAGTTGGGGAGGGAGGTTCCCACACCAGCAAACAATTTTCAGACAACAGCTGGGTATCCCACAATTTAACTCAATTCTGACACTAACTACCTGGAGATAACATCAAACCTCACAGGTTAAGGGCTGAGTCCAACAAGACTGCCCTTCACCCCCATTTCAGATGCCGGTCACAAGTCCAGGTTGTCACCTGTGCTTCTGACTGGCTAGCTATATAGACTGGAGGTTCTAACAACCCCCTTCTTGGGTTCAATTAATTTGCTAGAGCACATAAAATTTAAAGAAAAATTTGACTTGCTAGATCACTGGTTTATTATAAAAGGATATTAATAATACCCTCAGGAAGAGCCAGATGGAATAAAACATAGAACAAGTTATGTGGAAAGGCTGCAGAGCTTCCATGTCCTTTCCAGACATACCACTCTTTCCAAATCTCCACACTTCACCAACTCTGAAGCTCTCCGAACCCTTCCTTTGGGGTTTTATAGAGGCTACATTATACCGGCATGACTGATTAAACCACTGGTGGAAATTGATTCAACCTTCAGTCCCTCTCCTGCTCCCAGGCCTGCAAGTTCCAACCTTAATCACAAGGTTGGCTCCTCTGGCAACCAACTCCCATCCTTAGCTGCTTTCCAAAAGCTGCCTCATTAACATAACAAAAGACACCTTTATTGCTCTTATCGTCCCGTATATTCCAAGGGTATTAGGAGCTCCGTGCCAAAAACTGGACAAAGACCAAATACATATTCCTCATCTCAAATCACAATATCACAGCTTTGAAACTAAAAATAATTTACACAATTGGGACACCTGGGTGGCTCAGTGGGTTAAGCCTCTGCCTTCAGCTCAGGTCATGATCTCAAAGTCCTGGGATCGAGCCCCACATTGGGCTCTCTGCCCAGCAGGGAGCCTGCTTCCTCGTCTCTCTCTGCCTGCCTCTGCCTACTTGTGATCTCTCTCTCTCTGTCAAATAAATAAATAAAATCTTAAAAAAAAATAATTTACACAATTGTAAATCACATTCACAAATAAAATTAGAAATTTCTAAATGATGTATTTTATAAACAAAAACTCCATTCACTGAAAAGACATTGTTTCTACTAAGACCAACTCCACAGCCATGAGCATCCCTATGGGCAGATTATGTCTCTAAATACAACTTCATAATAACAGGAACCGGGTTCTAGGTCTGGGACAGAAAATATACAAAGTGAATGAGGAATCTCTTACTATAACAGATTATATATTCTGGTGTATGCTTATACCAGAAAGCAAGGAAGCTATCAAAGACAGCTAGGTTATGTCAAAAAAAAAGGCTCAAGAGCCAACCTGAAGATACTCTATTAGAATATCTTCATTTCCATCTCCTAATGATTAGTGAGTCTAGGAAATAATCATCAGTGCCTGCTAACATAAAAAAAAAAAAAAAAGAAAAGAGAGAAACAGATGTTATGTACCTTCTAATAAGAGTATAGAACATCATCTATGAAGCGTTCTCATGCAAAACACACAAGCATCATCTAATCAAGCTTCAAGATACATGTACCTATTTGCAGAGGATAGAAGAACATATTAAATGACACCAAGGAAATGCAATTAGCAAAATCCAGGCCGTAGAACACTACAGGACAATTATTTCCTCAACAAATCAACTACAAGAAAAAAAGAGAATGTGTATATTTGTAAATTAATAGAGAACAAGTAGTAAGCCCAGTTTAAACAAATAAACCATTTAAAAATTTTATGAGACAGGGTGCCTGAGTGGCTCAGTGGGTTAAGCCTCTGCCTTCAGCTCAGGTCCTGATCCCAGGGTCCTGAGATCCAGCCCCACATTGGGCTCTCTGCTCAGCGGGGAGCCTGCTTCCCCCACCCCCCTGCCTGTTTCTCTGCCTACTTGTGATCTCTGTCAAATAAATAAATAAAATTTTTTAAAAAAATTTTTATGAAACAATTGGGGAAATTTTAATATAGGCAGCATATTTATGATATTTTGGGAGTAGTGTATTGTTAACCTTGTTAACATAATAGTGACATTGTGGTTACATTTTTAAAACAAAATATATGACATATGAAATTGTATAAAGTCAGGTATTTGCTTCCAAATTATCAACTGTGGGAAGAATTAGGTGAGGATATAGTAAAAACAATATTGCCCAAGACTTTATAATTGGAGAGTCTGGGTCATAGGTACATGGGGTTCATTATATAATTCTTTTTACTTTTTCATATGATACTTCCATAATAAAAAGTCCATTTAAATTCAAAATTAGGGGTGCCGGGGTCGCTCCCTCAGTTAAATGTCTACCTTCAATTCAAGTCATTATCAGTCCCAGGCCAGTCTCCCTGCTGGGGGCGGGGGAGAGCCTGAGCTAACATTTTTGGATCTAATTCTTCGATAACTTTTCCTATTACTTGCATGATTATTGCACTAGCTTAGTTTTCCATTTTTTCTAGAGTCCATTTTTGGTAATTTATATGTGATGTTGTGAACAAAAAATTTACTCATTAGAATTTTTCTTAGAGAATAAAATAAGTAAGACTACTCTGAAGAGTGTACGACTACAGGCAAACCTGACCTTGAGAAGTACAGTCATGCCTGATAAGAAAAGAAAGGAAAGGAAAGGAAAGGAAAAAGAAAAGAAAAGAAAAAAAAATGAAGAAGAAGAAGAAGAGGAAGAAGAAGAAGAAGAAGAAGAAGAAGAAGAAGAAGAAGAAGAAGAAGAAAGAAGAAGAAGAAGAAGAAGAAAAGGAAAGGAAGAAGAAAAGGTGAGGAATTTCTTGGTTACATCTGAAAGAACATGAGGAGAAGAGAGAAAAAAGAGAGTAGGGGTAAAAAGGAGAAAGCAGATGGCTAAGCAATATGTGATTGAATCCAATGAACAGAAATAGTCTATATGAAATTAAACGCTTAATAATAACATCCAACAACCAGTGAGTGTGCACAATGTGCCAGTTTTCTAAGCACGGTACACATATTAGCTAGTTCCATTTTCATCACAACTCTGAAGACTATAACTCTGTTATTACCACTGTTTTCAAAATGAGGAAAATGAGGCATGGAGAGATTCAATACTTTTCCCATGTTGACACAACCAGGAAAAGGTAGAGTCGGGATTAAACCCAGAAGCGAAGGCAATATGGCTACCCGGCCTGCATTCTGTAGCCATTATACTTCAGGGCAGGGTTGAGAAAACTACCGACTACGGCCAAACACAACCAGTAGCCAGATTTTGTACCTCTTCCCCTCCCCCGACGGGGGGGTGTGGGGTGGCCGCAGGGATGCAGAGTGCCCACCGCGCCCTCCGTGCCTGGCTGGCTGGTAAGCCAGGGTGGCGGGGTTCACCCGGGGAGCTGCTGGGTGACGCCAGGGCTCACCTGCAACAGAAGGGCCATCCTCCACAGCCACTGGTGGCCGTCCAAGCAATGGGCCGCTGTCAGGGTCCCCTACGCAGGGAAAAGGCGATGATTCACTGCTCAGAAGGAACAGGAGGAGGAAGCGGGACTTTAAGCCCCGCCCCGTGCTGCCTGCAGCCCCGCCCACCGCACCCTTGCCCTAGGAGCCGGGGTAACTCCAAGGTCTGAACACTGGGTACACTGGGTACAGGTGACCCGACCATCCAGCCTCTCGTCTGTCCGCCAGGGAAGCCATAATAAGTGCAACTCCCCCCACCCCCCATACACCTTGAGAGCTAAGAAAAGTTATGCGGTTTTTTCAAAGGTTGTAAACTAAGAGGAGGAAGAAGGACAAGGAGAAGTAATGTATGCGCCCACGAAGACTGAAATATTTGCTGTCTAGCCTGTTACAGAAAAACTGACCAACCCTTTCTGTGATCTGAATGGTTTCCATGTGGAAAATTGAAAGGGCAGATTGACTCATGTTAGATGATGCTGGGAAAAGAGGTACAGTCTACGTGGATGCAGGAGTAAGGATATTTAGCAAACTACGGAGCAGTAGCCAAATCCCAAAGTATGAGCAGGTTTTTGGACTATTTGAACCAAAGTCAAACATATCTCTGAGGGATGGAAGCTACAACTGTTACAGATTTTATATATTTGGTCAGAAGTTTTCTTTATGAGTTTCAAAATTATTGGCATAGAATATCTTACAGTATTATATTATTTTAATATCTCTATTTGTAGTTATGTATCTTAATAAATATTTGCATATTTTATCTCATTTTTTTAATTTGTCAGAGATTTGTATTTTTATTTTTTCAAAGATACAGTTCTCCCAAGTATTCAGTTCTAAATATTATAAAACTCATTAATATTTTGTTACTCACTTATATTTTCTTTATTTTCTTTTTCTAACTTCACTAATTTCTTTCGTTGTTGTTGTTGTTGTTGTTTTAAAATATTTTATTTGTTTATTTTTCAGGGAAAGAGTGCACAAGCTGGGGGAGTAACAGGCAAAGGCAGAAGCAGACTCCCCACTGACAAGGAGCCAGATGTAGGTAGGACTCCATCAGGACTCTGGGATCATGATCTGAGCTGAAGGCAGACACTTAATCGACTGAGCCACCCAGGCATTCCCCTTTTTTACTGTTTTAATAACAACAGACCTTAGGTTGTATATTTGGTACTCTGTATAGCTTTGGTTACATCCAAAGTATTTCAGGGTCAGGGAGAGAGAGAGTTGTGATGCCTTTTAAAAAATTATTATTGGGTTAGGGATAGGGTGGCTGGGTGATGGACATTGGGGAGGGTATGTGCTATTGTGAGTGCTGTGAATTGTGTAAGACTGATGATTCACAGACCCATACCTGAAGCAAATAATACATTATATGTTAATAAAAAATAAAAATAAAAATAAATAAATAAATAATCATTATTAATGGAACAATATACTCTCCATTCACGAAATAGTTCTTTACAAATAAAACAAATATGCTATAAAACAAAGCAAATTCCAGTCAATGATTTTAAATCGGAATATATTACAAAGGGAATCATATAATTTTATAAATGTGCTACAAAATCATTGGGAATGGGAGGCAGATATAGAAGTAACAAGGTCAAGGTGGCTCCGTGGCGCAATGGATAGCGCATTGGACTTCTAGAGGCTGAGGACATTCATAGAAGTAACAAGGTCAGCCATGAGTTGATAATTGCTGAAGCTAAGTGATGTCTATGTGGGAGCTCATTACACTAGTCTCATTAATTTTGTAACTGGATGACATTATTCATAATTTTAAAATTTTAAATAAATCTTAAAAAGTGACTAATGAAAATGTTCCAAATTTCCAGCTTGGCACAATCTGGAGCAGATTGTCTTGTCTTGTCGCAAGACAAGTCTACCAAACTGATTTTTTTTTCTCTCAATATGAAAACAAAATTATACAACTGAATTTGTGCCTGGTGATGTCAACCAGACATCATAGCATCCCCCACTCCCTACAAAACCATATAGATACTGACAGGGTCTGGAGATTTATTCTACTTTCAAGCTCATAGGATCCTGTTACTATTTTATAAATACTGGAGGATGACACAAAATTCCTAAGTCCCAGAAAAGGACTTTATTACTCGTGGCACGGTAAGCAGCATGAGCATTGCCCCAGATCCCATGGGGGTAAGTGGAGTACCCAGAGGACATACTACATACAATGGGTTTGGATTGCTGATGAGGAACACAGCTTGGGAATCCACTGTTTTTTGGGTTTTGGGTTTTTTTTTAAGATTTTGTTTATTTATTTGAGAGAGAAAGAGAGAGAGAGAGAATGAGAGGGGAGAGGTCAGTGGGAGAAGCAGACTCCCTGCTGAGCAGGGAGCCTGATGTGGGACTTGATCCTGGGACTCCAGGATAATGACCTGAGCCAAAGGCAGTTGCTTAATCAACTGAGCCACCCAGGCACCCAAGAATCTACCGTTTTTAAAGTAAGTGGTAAGAAAGCCTGTACTCTGAACCCACATGGACCTGTGACCCAGATTCAACAATTATAATCTTTTAGATGATACGGTTCATTTATATTCTCACTCAATTCCTCCCCCAACCCAATCAGTTTGAAGCAATATCTGACCTACATGTAATTTCAACCCACAAAGCTGTACACTATAAACACAACCCTGGGAAATGGCATTAGGAAACAACAGTCAGGAAGGAACTTAACATTCTTGGCATACCCAACAAACAGGTGCGGGGATGTTCAGGGTCTGTAGAAGATTGTTTTCCCCATCAATCCACTTTTGTCCCTACCTGTCCTGGCTTCTGGCAAACTGTCACCGAAATATTTCACTCTGTTGGCCACTCTGATTAATTTAACCAACAGAAGCTAGAACTAAATCTGTTCAATTGGTCTCCCACAGCACCTAATTAAGGCTACTATCATCAGGACTCCAAACAATGAGATGAAGTTAACCTTCAGTACTGACCTCAAATAGGTCTTCCGGGGTCCTGACCAGGCAACTGTCCCAGGGGAGAACAGAGGACTTAATTTCAGACAGTCGGGTTATAGTCTAGCCTAAGGCCCATTCATTATCCATTTCACTAACCTGCTCATCTTTGGCGTCATCGCCAGTAATTACAGGAGGCAATAGAGGGGCTAAAAACCCACCTCTTTCCCTAACAAAAGAGATATTTCATGGCCCGTTTCCCGCCATTGACAAGCATATAACCCAAACAGGCACATGTAACTCCTATCAGGATTTGTCATTAAACTTGATTTGGATCAGCCTCAGATTGGTTTGATTAGATCACATGGGCAGTGTCCCGGAATGGTTCTAACTTCCTTTCCTATCTGTGGCATATCCCTCTCAAACGTCAGAGAAGCATGTGAATCTGTAACCTTGTAAACGAATGGGGTGAGATGGTGCCAGTCCCTGGGTTTGTGCCTGTTTAAAGGGGCTCCGGGTTGAGAGCGGCTACTGATGGTGGCTCAGGCACCACAGTGTAATTTACCACCAGCCACGCTGACGGATTGTCTGCTGCCTTTTCTGTTTGCCTTGTGACGGTGTTGGATCCAGGCGACAAAGAGAATATTTATTGCCTCCACCCTTGTACATCTAGAGTCTAAGGTGTTCCTACCACAGCTGCCAGGGCTGTTTAATCCCAAGGTCTATGGTCTTCCAAGGGGTGGACCAGATAACGGACCAGACAGCTAAGTCATTGGTACTATCCCAAGAGTCATAATCAGCATAGGGAATGTTGATCAGAGTTGTGAACGTGGCCTTGAATTCTGTGCACTGAGTGAACAAGGCCAATTTTTAGTACGGCATATATGGAGGAATTGTTGAACAGCCACAAGACCCCAGGGGACACTAACAGGTTTGCACTTAGCCAAACCCATCCCATGAACCAGGCCCCAACGTTAAGGGGAGCCTGGGTGAAGAGAGGGCCCCATCACACCAGTGGCTTTACTTCAGGGGCTATAATGTGAATCTAGTTTCCCCACAGTAGCAGCTGCCGCTTTTCCGTATCAACGGAGATGCTGCTGGAGCCAGGCTACTAGGTCCTTGAAGATCCAATTTCCAAGTGTGGGGAAAAAATTTCCAGTTTGACAAGTGAGGTATATCGGGGCTTTTCCTTATTCGTTGTCAAGCCCGCTCTAACTCAAGCCCAAATGGGGACATTTTGCAAAGACACACGTCTTTATGGGTCAGGCTTTCCTGTAACAGGTCAGTAGCCATACACCCTCCCCAACCTTCAACCTCCCACCTCCCCTCCGGCAAGCCGTTTTTATAAAAGAGCACTTGGAGCCTGGAACAGCAGGTGGCGATGTTGCACTAGGGAATTGCCTCTTTGACTTTTGAAATTGTTAACTAAAGCTGTGATTTCCATTTCTTCTCAGATTTTATATTCTTTTTTCTAGACCACCACTAAGAGGACAGAGATTACCTCTCTACATGCCACCGTCCTTGAATGAAAGAATCCTTTCTGGACTTCACACAAGTATTCATATATAACAAGCACGTAGAACGTAAATATCAATTATACAGTTGGCAGTAACAGACAGTAGTACATTGAATCAGTCCAAAAAGCCCTCCCTACCAGATCACTTGAATTTTCCTACTTCACAGAAAATGTTACCCAAACCACATCAGCTGATTTTTGGATGCCCCCCACCCGTCCTCCAGCAAGGATCCCATCCTTGGCATTACTAACATTTGGGGCTCGATAATTATTTGTTTGGGGAGCTCTCCGTGCACTCTAAGATGTTTAGCAGCATGTCCTTGCTTCTACCCACTACATGCCAGTAGAACACACCCTCCCTCCTCCAGTTATGACAACCCAAGGTATCTCTAGACATTGTCAAATGCCACAGAGTTGGAAGCGAGGACTAAATCACCTGGTTGAGAACCACCAGCCCATGGAACATGGACCAATGGACCAATGAGTCTAATAGGCATATAAAGGGTTACAGCTGTTGGAAGTCTAGAAGGTGGGAGGACAGAGGAGGAGGAAGGTAAGCTTTGGAGGATGGCTTTTTTTTTTTTTTTTTTTTTTAATCCTTTGTCTCTTCAAGCCAGGCTCCACCATATTCTTGCACATATTCTTGCAGCTTTCTCCTGAGTCCTGGGTGCCTTCAGCTACCCTGGCACCTAGCACCCCAACCCCCTCCACTAACTGGGAAGGATTCCAGCCTGGGCACCTGGATACAACAAAGCTAAAAATATTTGAGTTTCTTTGTCCTTGAAGTTCCTCAAACACACTTAGCTTTCTCCTTAAAGCAGCTAAAGTTGGGGTGTGGGGGAAGGGAGGAATCAGGAAGTTCGAGGAACAGAGCAATCCCTCGCCAGTAAGCAAGGCTTCTTACCAACCTCCAGGTTCAAGCGGCTGCCAGCAGCCTGGGCTCATCCAAACCAACGCCCGTTTCAGATCCACTTAAGTTTCCATCCCCATACTGCCGACATCATTAATCTAAACTTTGGGAATCCCCTGACTCAGCCGCTTTTGACTGCCCCACTGTCATATAACATCCCATTCTATTCCTACTCTTGAGGAGAGAGAGCACAATCAAAACATCATTAGGGTAAATTGGGTTGTTTTTTTTTTTAATTTTTATCTATTCATTTGACAGAGATCACAAGTAGGCAGAGAGACAGGCAGGGGGGCATGGGAAGCAGGCTCCCTGCTGAGCAGACCGCCTGATACGGGGCTGGATCCCAGGACGCTGGGATCATGATCTGCGCCAAAGGCAGAGGCTTTAACCCACTGAGCCACCCAGGTGCCGCTGGGTAAGTTGTTTCAATCCTGCTTTTTATCACTTATCCTCTAAATGTACATTAACAGGGTCAGGGGAGGGCATACTTTGCACCTTGTTCACAATTTGAGTAAAACCATCTGCTACTAGATCCTGGAGGGTCTTCTCTTGCCCACTAACACAGCCCATAGGGTCTTCCAGAAAGGCATATCTCTGCCAGCATCCCATCCTGTCACCAAAACTGTCAGAAACTAAGATTTTACCTTACATATGCTAATAATTTAGCCTGTTACTGTTTTCGTGGATGTTGGCAGAAGACACAAGATTCTTGGGCCAGAGATAAAGTACTTTATTACTCACACACAGCAAGTAGCATGAAAATAATGTCACATCAGTTGCCTGTGGGGACAAGGTGTAGAGGGCCCAGGTGTTGCTATGCATACATGGAGTCTGCTTTGTAGCTTAGGAAAAATGAGTTTGGGGAATCCAGTGCTTTTAGAGTAACTGCAAGACAGGCAGAAAGAAATACCCAGAATGAACAAAGAGAATGAGGAGACCATAGGAGCATAGAGGCTGTAGTAAGATTTTTGAAAAGTGGTTACCCTAATATACGAAAACAGTATCCTCATAAACTGGAAATGAAATGAGTCCAATTAGTGACAAATTTGCTATTTTTCTAACTCTCATTTGTCAATGTTAGCAAATAAGTTTCTTGGAAAAAAATGAAATAAGTCAGTAGCAGCTGTCTCAGAATAACGATGTTACTGGTCCTGACTTCCAACATCTCCATCCCCCAGGACGAGGAGCATTTTTACCTGTGTACACCTAAGTTATAGGGCTGTATCAGGGATCTTTGGACTATAATCAGGGAGAAGTCTTGAAAATAAATGAATAAGGAATTCTGGACTAAATGGTGTTGGACCAAAGTTCCCTCCCAGAACACGCAAGTTCCTCTTCTTTTCTGAGAAGGATAATTTATAACCTCAGATCATCCAATGATTTCACTTAAATAAAATTATACTTCGTTGCATAGAGGTTAAAAGCACAGGCTCTAGAGTTAAATCAGCCTTTGTTCAACCCCAACATCACAATTTGTCAGTTTGGGCACCAGAAGTAAGTTATAAAATCACTCTGGATCTGTTTCCTTATTGGTGAAATGGTAACAATGTCACCAAGCCTCAAAGGGTGGTTGTGAAGATTCAGTGGGACATTTAATCACATTTGGCTTTTATCAGTAGTTATGTTGAGGGGGTGATGTTTAAAGCAGATGACCCGTTGTTCCTAGTTCCTTGGGAAAGCAGCTTAAGGATTCAGGCACTGAGGCAATAAGAAAGGGAGCACAAAAACTAAGTATATGACAGGTGTGGAAGGGGGTGACAGTTGGGTATTTGTGGGGGGCCAAGATAAGGCTAATCACTACCTTTCTTTACTATGAATAGAGCTTTTTTTTTTTAAGATTTTATTTATTTATTTGACAGAGAGACAGCAAGAGAGGGAACACAAGCAGGGAGGCTGGGAGAGGGAGAAGCAGGCTCCCTGTAGAATAGGGAGCCCGATGCAGGGCTTGATGGATGGGGGGGCTCAATCCCAGGGCCTGAGTAGAAAGCGTAGACGCACTGAGCCACCCAGGTGCCCCTGAATAGAGCATTTTTTAAAGGAACGGAAAACATTTCATTTCAAACTTCCTCAAGTATGAGGAAGATATACATTTAGTGATGAACACAGGTATTCTAGAGTTCCCTCAAAAAAGAATTTCAGGAAGGACCACCTTATACTTTATGCATTGCCAAGCAATGTTTCTGCTGTGTGCCATGCTAGAGAACATGGAACAAAGTATAATAAAGGGGGCAGGAAGAAAGTGACATGGTCTCATCCTCATGGGCATATATTTCAGACAGCTGCTCCCTGGTGCCAATCTGCGGACATGCTAAAGTGGAATCACCTGCAGGGTTTAGATTCCTCTGACCCTGAGCACTGATCCCACCCCTGACCTGATGAATCAACATTTTAGGTGGTGGGAGACATAGGAGGCGGTGTTCTTTTCTTTTGGGGGGTGGGGAGGGGCAGAAGGAGACAATGAGAGAGAGAGAGACTCTTAAGTAGGCTCCACACCCAGGATAGAGTCTCATGCGGGGCTTAATTTCAACACCCTGAGATCAATTTCATCAGCCTCAGCTGAAATCCAGGGTCAGACGCTTAACCAACTGAGCCACCCAGGTGTCGCAAGGAGGCACTATTCTTAATAAGTGCCCTCTCGTGATTCCAAGTAACAGTCTGGGAACCACCACTGGTGTTTCTCAAAAGATGGTCAGACTCTCAAATTCAATCTGCAAGAGAATGGCATGTGAATGTATGTTTTCAATGCACCAGGAGATATGAGAGATGTGCTCTCAGACTGCCTTTCTCTGACACCATTTCCTTTTTATTAAATGATATGTGTTAAAGTACATTATAAATTCAAAAGTGTGATACTAAGTTAGTTGGGTACAGTTTTTAGGACCTTTCTATAAACTGAGGAAGACCAGTTTACACAAGTAACTGAAGTCAGTGTAGAGTACAACAGGGCACTTCTCAGAACCTAACAGGTCTCTGACCACATCTTCATGGTTCTTCTTATGGCAGCAGAAACTTCTGGCAGGTGAGACTGCTAGAACAGTGCAGTGGCCTCAACTGAAGAACCTTCTGCACTAGCCCCTGGAGTCATCTGCGGTCCCTGAGCAGCTCCACACCTGGATGACTTCTTCGCAGAAGGTCCATAAAGTCTATATACTCCTCTAGGCCACTTGCAGTCTTTTGTGCCACGACAGAAATATTTATCAGGCGAACCCTGTATCAGTCTAGTAACATGGTTCTAAACCCCATCAATGTTTAGCTTTCTTAATGCACCATGAGATCCAAGTTCAAGAAGTGAGATTCAGAATGAGGAAGACACTAGACAGGAAGGAGAGGACAGATTGAGGGTTAGAGAAGACACTAAATTCCCATTTTAGATGCGAAGAATGGCAGGTGCCTTTGGAATATCTGGGTGGTGCTACCCCACAAATGGCTGAAAATAAAGTATATGGAGATCTGAAGACGGGTAAGAACAGTGACAGAGACCTGACAGGCTTCCACTAGATGTTGCACGGAGTTTGCGTGGAGAGAAAATAAATTAAGAAAAACTCACCAGCATATGGAGTCACATGTAAAAGGAGAGGAGAATAAGTGCTGTAAAGGAGCCTATGAAAGAGGGATCAAAGACAGATGCAGTGATCACCAGAGCCAAGAGCTCTGAAGCCAAAAGGAGGTTAAAATTTCAAGGAAAGACTAGTCACCAGTGTCAAATAACACGGAGCAGTCAGTGAGGACAAGAACAAAAGACAGGCCAAGTGGATTTGCAATCTGCATGTCACTGGTGACTTTCCTGAGAGCAATGGAGCCCCGTGATATGGGTACTACAGGTTTCTCCCTCTCCTAAAGTGGAGCGTTCCTAGGAAACAGAAATGGCAGAAAGCAAAGAAGCAATCACCATTAACTTCTGTGGAAAATTTTTTGAGCGTTCTGAGACTTAAAAAAATAACTTCTTGGGTGCCTGGGTGGCTCAGCGGGTTGAGCCTCTGTCTTCAGCTCAGGTCATGGTCCCAGAGTCCTGGGATCGAGTCCCGCATCGGGCTCTCTGCTCAGCGGGGAGCCTGCTTCCCCTTCCCTCTCTGTCTCTCTGCCTACTTGTGATCTCTCTCTCTGTCAAATAAATAAATAAAATCTTAAAAAAAAATAACTTCTTTTAAGCTTTTCTGGTACCTTAGGACACATCTTGCTAAGGGATGCACAAAATCAATCGAGATAAAGCACAGATGCTCACAGACACGGTCCAAAGTTATGGTGGCTTGATGTTGGGTAGCTGACTGAGTGTAGTTCTGGGAGAAGGAGCTTGGCAGGGCCACTCTCCTCATATAACAGCTTGCTGCAAAACAAACATTGGGGGCACCTGGGTGGCTCAGTGGGTAAAGCCTCTGCCTTCGGCTCAGGTTATGATCCCAGGGTCCTGGGATCGAGCCCCACATCGGGCTCTCTGCTCTGCATGGAGCCTGCTTCCCCCCTCTCTCTCTGCCTGCCTCTCTGCCTACTTGTGATCTCTCTCTCTCTGTCAAATAAATAAGTAATTAATTTTTTAAAAAATGAATGCTATTTTCACTTTTGTCTTTTTTGTAAAATTCATTTAAGATTTCTTTCAGTTAGCGAAAAAAGGTAGGAATATAGGTCTTTCATAAAATTGAAGTGGTGGAATACCGACTCTTAAAAAGTAAGAGATATCTGAATTTTCTTCATGGTTTGGGCCAATGTTTTACTAATAAATTCCAATTTCCTTTAGAGTTTTGATTTTATTATTTTCTGTCAAGGATTATCAGTTATCATATTAGATGTCTGTTATCATTGAACATTATCACCCTAACTTCCAAGGGAACTCTATTATTATTTTTCAGGGTTTGTGGTGGAACTCTGGCATACGGTAGACACTCAGGAAAGTTTGTTCAATGAATGTCCATAAGAAGAACGGGTGAATGCGAATTTAGGAAGCATGTGGGAAGAAAGTCTTCCATATTGGAAATACAGTAAATATCTCATCTTTCAAAGTTAAATATAACCCTTTATATTTAAAAATTAGATGCAGGGCACCTGGCTGGCTCATTCGTCGGACATCTGCCTTCGGCTCAGGTCATGATCACAAGGTCCTAGGATCGAGCACCACATGGGGCTCCCTGCTCAGCAGGAAGCCTGCATCTCCCTCTCCCACTCCCCCTGCTTGCGTTCCCTCTCCCGCTCTGTCAGATAAATGAATAAAATCCTTAAAAAAAAAATTAGATGCAATTAGGGGATAGCTGTAGCTTGGAAGACAGACAGGCATGAAGACTGAATCCCAGCTATGGGGCATTCTGTATCTGCAAAATGGGGTAATACTCTTCACTTCACAGGACAGATGGAGGAGTTTAATTAAATAAGACACGTAAAGATCCAACCATAGGATCCTGCACAGAGGAGCAGAGTGGTAACTAACCGGTAGCAGTGTTAGTATTAGCTATTAGCTATTAGTCCTACAGGCTGTTTATTCAGACGCTCAAGACAGAAAACTACAGTAATCTTCGATATAAGTTGGCAGGAAAACCTCGCCACTTTCGACCTAAAGGTCTAATCACTTCTTTGTACTTATATTTGCTGAAGAAGAAGGCAACCCCAACCAACCTATCGATTGATAAAAAGCGGATCTTGTGACGAAGGCGCACACAGTGTCAACTCTCAGCCATTTCTCTGATATCCGACCAGTGATCAGCCTGCATTATAAAGTGTTGTCACACGTTTAAAAAAATTTTTTTTACACTAGAAATTCTGCATTCATAACCATGGAAACGTCGAAGTCCTATGATGTTAGCATAATTCTGATGCCCATCTGGTACGTTTTGCAAGGAATTCAGGAGGGAGTAGGCGTAGGGGGTGGACACGAGAAGGTGAAAGGGGGCGAGTCGGTGGGGAGAGGGGTAACGTGACTACAAGTACCAGAGCAGCCAAAGAATAAAGTCTCCAACCTTTACGGCCAAGTCATTTTTAAAAGCAAAAAAAGAAAAATGACTGCATTTCTTCCCCACCCCTTCGGCTCACTTCCTAGCGGGAACCGGACAGTCGCACCCTATATCTCAGAGTGAGCGAAAGCCACCCGCGTCCCAGGCTGTGGGCCCGCAGGGGTGGACCTAGCCGAGCACGCGGCGGCCCGCTTCCTGCTGCGGAGCCCTTAGCCACCGCCCCCTGCCGCCGAGGGCGAGGTCGCCGGAGCCGGGAGGGGCGGGGCAGCCGGGACAGACTCCGCCCCGCCCCTCCAGCCGTGGCCGGGCTGCGCCCGAGCCCGGCATCCCCCGCTCCGCCCCTGCTCCGCCCACCCGCCGGTGGCCCCGGGGGACGCAGGGGGAGGGGCGCGGAGGTGGCGGCCCCTGGAACCGCGCAGCGTAGGGAAGCGCGCTCTGCACTTGGAGCCTGCCCGCGGGTCAGATCCTGGCTGTGCATTCAGCGGTGAGTACCGGCCCGGCCCGACGGATGTCCCGGGGCGGGAGCGCCCGCCGCCCTGTCCCTGGGGCAGTCGGCGCGAGCCTCTTCCGCCGCGCCCGAGGCTCCCTCCCCGAGAGGGACTGACGTGCGCAGAGCCGCCCGGGGCTGGAGAGAAGCCGGGAAGGCCCAGGGGAGAATCGGGGAGGGGACTAGCTCCGGGCAATCGACCTCTCCGCTCGTCTCCAGCCTGTGCCGCGCGGGCGACAGGATTCAGGGACTGGAAATGGCTTTCCTCGTCCCTCCTTGCCTTGACTGTGCATGCCGCTGGAGAGTCCTCGCCGAGGTTGTGCGGGCCTCAGAGGGAGTCCTCACCCAGGCTCTGCAGGCCGGCCGAACTGGCGAATCCTAACCTAGAAGAGGGTGTGCGGGCCTCGCTGGGGTGTCCTAACCCCAGGAGGGTGTGCGGGCCTCACTAAGGAGTTCCCACCGCGCCCGGGCTTACGGAATAGGGAAATCCTCACTGAGCCGGCAGGTCGGGGAATCCACACCGAGTGATAAGGGGCAAATGGGGTGAGGTGGAAGGGTTGAGCACAGAGCCTACCTTCATAGATTCAGAGATCCCGGAAGGAGCATGGGCTGCCTTTCCTAATTGAGCCAGACATCAGAATGGAACATCTTTCCTGCAACACACATAACCCTCCTCACAGGCTTGGGGGCGGGGAGACACAGCCTCTAGGACAGCAGTGCTTAAACTTTTGGGGCGCTCAAAAACCCCTTTACACTCATGAAAATTCCTATACCAAAGAGCTTTTGTTTATGTGGGCTGTATTTTTTATATTTACCATATATATAAAACAAAATTTACCGTATTTAATAATCCATTTTTTAAAATAGTGGACCTATTATATATTAACATAGCATTTTATGAAAATATCCGTATTTTCCAAAACAGAATGTTACTGAGAAGAGTGGCATTGTTTTATATTTTTACGCATATCTTTGATGTCAGGTTTATTAGAAGGCACCTGGATTCTTATATCTGCTTCTTCATTCAGTCTTGCAATATCCCATCATGTTGCTTCTGGAAAACTCTACTGTATACTCCTGAACACATGATGGTGAAAAAGACAAATTGCATCTTGGTGTTATAATGAAAGTTGTTTTGATCTTGTGGATACCAGCTCCACACTTTGAGAACCACTGGTGTAGGAAATGCTTTGGAGGCTTAAGTCATTTGTCCTCCCTCTTGCTTGGGTTGCTTGCTCTAAATGGAAACACACACCACCCCATGCATGGACAATGTTAACCTCTGGAATTTGGGACCAAGCTTGATCTCACTTTGGAAACTAAGTACTAGGTTCCCACAAAAGAGATGATGAACCCCAGTAGCCTCCTGAAAACTCAGCAAGGCTCACAGATGGCTTTGGTTGTTACTGTGCCCATAGAGCTGGCCTGTCTGTGTGCCCCGATTGCAGCAGTGATATGGCAGAAAGGACCTGTGGTTTCAGAGAAGTGGCCACGGGGAGCCCATGCCAAGTGTGTAGGCATTGGTGTGAAGTTACCAAGTAGTCAAAAAGTCATTTCCAAAAGAACATTGCCTTCCTTTCCTCCATGGTCAATGCTGTTTGTACTTGTGTAGCCTAAGAGCTTATTGAAGTAGTATCAGGATTCCCCAATCTTGGTGCTCTTCCACTTTCCACTTTTAGAGGTGTTCCACCTGGACCAGCCCTGCCTCAGCCCCTTCCAGAAAGCCATGTTCAATGCCCTGGTGTGTGGTGGGTGGGATCCCTCTCTGGTTTCTTTCCTCGGCTTCATGCTCTGTGAAAATAAGTTGCAGATAGAAATTACATACATGTGTACACCAAAGGAAAATGATTCCCTGACTCTCCTCCCTTTTGCTCCGCCATCCACAGAGCCTCTCCTGCTCTGATGAAGCAGCTTGGATACTGAGAAATGTTGAGAAATGTTAAAGCACATAAGTGGGTTGCATCTGTTGTTGCCCTGGCCCCAGGTGGGAGAAGGGAATGGGATCACTGTGCACCGGCTGTGTTCTTGGAGTAAAACTCCACTTTGGTGGTAGGGGGTCTCTTATCCCTTCCGCACTTGTTTATTGACTGCCTGCTTTACCAAGGGCCCAGTCCCTACTGGACACTTGAGAGTAGTGAGCACAAATAGATGCAGTCCCGGTCTTTCTGGAGTTACGGTCTGGTAGCTTAGGTAACTGCTGGTTAAGGGAGCCAGTTCACTGTTGAGTGTTTGCATGAAACCTGGTCCTGCGGGAAGAACACTACCGCTACCAGTTGTGTGATCTGAAGCACATGCTGAAAAAGCCAGAGTCCCAAGCCGTGACGATAAAGATAAAACCAACACTTACTACCATATGCCTTCTTTTCTCTGTTCTTCCTTTTACGGAGGAGGTGACTCCCTGGGGGGCAGCCAGACCCTGTATTGGGAAATGAGCTCTAGTCCGTTCCAGTCACTGGGGCAGCCTTGGGCAAGACACTCTCTCTGGGCCTCAGTGTCTACATCTTTAAAGTGGGTGGTTGGGCCACTGATAACCAAGGAGCCAGTGGTTTGCATTGGCATTTGTGCATCTCTTCCCAGCTCCATGTTCAAGGGCATCACTTTTTTTTAGCTTTAAGTTGGCCGTTATGGGAATATCCACACCACGGAAATCAGGAGATGGCAGAATCAGGGCTACCGCACCACAGAGAGCAAGTAGCTAGAGGTTTCCTGGCACACCGGTGCTGTCGTGACAGCCCGCGTGCTTTTCGTGTGTTTGTGCAGTTGACCCTTGAACAGCATAGCAGACAGGTCAGGGTACTGACTTCCTGCGCAGTAGAAGATCCAGGTATAACTTTTGATTCCCCAAAAACTTCACTACTAATAGCCTACTGCTGATCGGAAGCCTTAGCAGATACAAACCATTACAACACAGTTTGTCTGTATGTGTATGATATGCTGCATTCTTATAGTAAAGCTAGAGAAAATAAAATGTGAAGAAAATCATAAGGAAAATAACATTTACTTTACTGTACTTTGTGGATCAGTGGACCCATGTAGTTCAAATCCTTATTGTTCAAGGGTCACCTGTATTTTTTAAAAAAGAAACTCTTTAAGGGTACCGGGGTGACCCAGTCAGTTAGGTGTCTGTCTTTGGCTCAAGTCTTGGTCTCAAGGCCGGAGGATAGAGCCCTGTGTTAGCAGGGAGCCTGCTTCTCCTTCTCCTTCTGCCTCCCCCACCTTCCCGCTTGTGCTCTCTCTCTCTCTGCCTTAAATAAATAAACAAGATCTTTAAAAATAATTATAATAATAAAATAAATTCTTTCGCTTGGACAAAGACACTGAATATGGGGTATGTGATTCAGTTCCTCCAGAACTTTTCACAGGAAACAGTCTGTTTTCTATCATATCCTAGAAGATGAATCAACAGACTTTTCTTTAGGCTTTGTGGGCTCTACAGTCTCTTACTGTCCTTGCACCTTTTCAGCTCTGTTGTTGTTGTGTGAAAACAACCACAGACAATATGCAAATGAATAGGCACAGCTGGGTTCCAATAAAGTTTAATTTATAAAAACAGGGGCTGGGCCATAGTTTACAGACCCATCTTAGAATGTCAGAACAGGAGCCACGCTTTGAGGAGATGATTTCATGGAAAGGGACATTCTTTAGGACTTTATCCATGAATACCACAGATTTGGTGCTCGAGGACACACAACTGGAAGAGCCAACTGCAAAGGATTTGGAGTCGATTGAAAAAGAATCCATAGTAGGTTGTTTAAATCAAGGCCAAGTATGTTCCCATTTTGAGGACACAGCCATGGATGGTGAGGAGGGAAGATGTCTTTATTCCCAACTGCCTCTCTCTTAGGAGCCAGCTCAGATATTATACTGGGACTGATAGACCTGCAGTCTAAACCAGCATGTGAATTTTGGGCGTTCTTGGGCAAAAATCAATAGTGTTTCTAACAGGTATTCTGATTCCTGGGAGAGGGACAAAAGTGTTAAAAACAGGAGGGGAAATCATCATTACATGTGTTTATATTATATACACTGTGGATTACATTGTGTGTGTGTACCTATACGTGCATATTTGTCTATATATGAATCTAAGATATGTGGCTGTGCAATTATTGTTCCATGTATTTAAAAGAGTCTTAGGAATGTTTAGAAGACAGACATACCAAGCTGTTACCAGTAGCCAGTTCTGGGCAGTGAAATGGGGTAGAAGAAAGACGGGAACTCTTCACTTACTACTCTTTGTAATACTGTGTGTTTGCCTACCATGCAACATTCAAGTATTGCTTTTATAACCTAAAAATAAAAAACTAAAATCCCAACAACCGATACTTTTTGAAAGAAAATAGGATTATTTCTCTGGTAAGAATATTACTACCACCCCTTCTCCCCTAATAAAACAAATTATTTTAACTGTCACATCACAATTCTGAACTAGCATATATACTACTATATATATTAATTCAAAATAATATTGGAAGAGAGGCCTCTCAGATCAAAACATGTTAGTAGATGACTTAAACCCCTGTCCAAGATTACAAGAACCAGACGAGTGTTCTTTTATGGACTATTATGCATCCCTTAGATTACTGTTGTAAAATATTTTTTCATGAACCTGTCATAAAGTATAGTTTTTAGATTAAAACCAGGTTATCCAAGAATAGTTTCCTGTGGTCCTGTTTTCATGAGGAGAGAAAGCACATGCATGCGTATATGGGCTGCACACACATGCACAAAGGCAAATGATATGCCAAAGGCTCCGTGGTTTTCTCTTGCTGATGGGGTGAAGTTGCTTTTTAAATTTTCTTCACTTTGCTAATCAGTATTTTCTAGCATGTATTAAACAAGTATTAAATTTAATAGAAGTAGTAAATTCAAACAGCTATTAAATTTGATAGGACCAAAAATAACCACCCAGTTACTTGTATCTTGGGGACAGCACAGTTGCCTTCATTTTCTCCTGACTTGTCTCATAGCAGATGCCTGCCTACTCCCTTTCTCCAGTGGGAAATAGAGAAAAAGTATGGAGCAAGAGGCATGGGGAACCAAAAACGGGCCCACGGACAGACCTCAGTCAGGCTGTGCTTGTCCACTTCCCTGTGGAGTTGGCTCCAACCTCAGCCCCTCCCTCTTCCTCCAGGTGACCCAGAGGTTAGAAAGTGCATAGGATTAGTGCCATTACCTGAGAAGCTATCAGCTGACCATCTTCCTAGAATAAATGGCCTTTGTTTCGTTTTGTTTCTTTTCTTTTTTCAAGTAGGCTGTATGCCCAATGTGGAGTCCAATATGGAGCTTGAACTCAGGACCTTGAGATGAAGATATCAAAAGTCAGACATTTAACCAACTCAGCCACCCAAGCACCCCCCTTTTTAAGCTATTTTTATTTTTTTTTAAAGGTTTTTTGCTTTGTTTTGTTTTTTATAAATGCTAGCTGCTTTTTTTTTTTTTTTTTTTTTTTACAGATTTTATTTTTTTATTTCATAGACAGAGATCACAAGTAGGCAGAGAAGCAGGCGGGGGCGGGGGGGGGGTGGGGAAGCAGGCTCCCTGCCAAGCAGAGAGCCGGATGCGGGGCTCGATCCCAGGACCCTGGGATCATGACCTGAGCCAAAGGCAGAGGCTTTAACCCACTGAGCCACCCCGGCGCCCCTTTAAGCTATCTTTAATGGAAAATTTCAGATATATAAAGAAGTAGAGAGTATAAACTCAGCTTCAACAATTGTGAACATTTGGCCAATCTTGGTCCATCTATACCTTTCCCCAAATTCACTTCTTTTCTTCCCTCTTTGAGGAATTAGCATCTTACTTTCAACTGTATAAATTAACAAAAACTTATTATTTATGGTGTCTTTTTTAAAAAGCATGCACTGATACTGTAGGAAAATTCTTCATATTCTACCCTAATGTCAGCCCAAATGAACAACTGCCCAGCCCTTGAGCCCTTGCTGTTTCCTGCTTCCCTGTGTTTGCATTCATTCTTCTCTCTGCCTACGAGTCTAAATCAGTCTGCTCTCATTTCTTCTCCCAGTGCTCTGTAAAGCCTTTCTCAGTTCTCCAGGCTATAGCTGTCTCTTTCCTGGACCTTCTTTATGACCCTTATTTAGCATATCATAGTTATTTGTGTCCTTATCTTGGATAAGCACTGTTAGACTGTACTGTTCTTATGAAACAAGGAGTATTTTCCTGACCTCCCTCTCCAGTGGTACTTCACAGTGCTTAATGCAGAGAAGGTGCTCAGAAATATGTGCTTAATTAATTTGACTTAATTACATTCACTGAAGAAAATTTTTGATTATATAAGAAACGCATCACACTTAAAGGAAAATGTTCAGATACAGCCTGGGACCGAAAACATTTGATCTCACCTGCAAGGATTTTATTTTATTTTTCTAAAGATTTATTTATTTATTAGAGAGAGGGGGAGAGCAGAGGGAGAGGGATAAGCAGACTCCACACTGAGCATAGAGTCCAATGTGGGGCTCTGACCCAAGACCCCGAGACCATAACCTGAACCGAAATCAAGAGTCGGGAGTCCTAACCAACTGAGCCACCCAGGTGCCCCTCACCTACAAGGATTTTAAGACTTTAAAGAATTGTAATGAAAAGAATTTTCAATTTGAGCCAATATAGAAAGGCAACTTTTTTTGAGGAAAATAATTTTTGTTTATGGTCACTTGTCAGTTTTTCACATATATATCTGGAACCTATAGCTCTTCTCTGCTTTTTTAGAATGTTTTTTTACCCCAGCTAGGTAAGAGTGACTCTGACTTTTTAGAATATCCATTGTGTTTTAAAACGTAGAATATCCATTGTGTTTTAAAACGTAGATTTAAATCTTCAGTAACAGAAACAGGCTACACGTCGGACGCACAGGCCACATGAAGTAAGTTGATACCGATCTCATGGATGCTGGTAGCTCACAGGTATAGAGTTCCCTGTGCACACCGTGCTGCACTGTTGCCGTGTGTAACTATCAGAGCAGCCCTTGGGAGGTGGGCAGAGCAGCCCAGGGCAGGTATGGTTACCTTAAATCTGCAAGGATACAAACCTGGGTTCAGGGAGATGGAGTGAATCTTGCCAAAGGCAGAAAGAAGGGGAGTGTGATTTTTAGGCTTGGACTGGAAACCTGAGGGCTTTGGGATTAGGTGTTGCAAATGTGCAAAGATAGGAAACTGTCTTTTTCAATATCCTATGTCTTTGGGAGACAGACCAGGTTGCTGAGGTAAGTTATGTATCCCTTAAGGCCATAGAACCACCGAAGTGATCTGGTACTTTTTGAAGCAGTCATTTCTCAGATCCCTCATGTTCTGCCTTAGTCTTTTGCCATAAGAATGAATCCACTTTCTGATGAATTAGCAAGGCTGCTATGGCTAAGTGCCGGTGTGGTTCTGTCTCATTGTCTTTTCTTGGCTTAAGGAGAGCTCTGAGCAGGCCCATCTTTGGATAGTGTGACTTGCCTAGGCTCTTGCTCAAACAGATGTGTATGGAGGACTTCGTTACTCCTTTGCCTCATCATCCTTTTATAACCATTTTTTTTTAAGATTATTTATTTATTTATTTAACAGAGAGAGAGAGACACCACAAGTAGGCAGAGAAGCAGGCAGGGGGGCAGTGGGGGGCGGGGAGCAGGGCAGAGGCTTAACCTACTGAGGTAGTCAGGCACCCCCTTTTATAACCATTATTGTAAAATTACAAAGCAAAATATGTACACTGTAGTGTAGTTCATGAAGAGGTTTTGTCAGCCTAAGGGAATCCTCCTACATGATCACCAGGTTTGAATTTTGGTTTGAGAAGAGGAGAGGGGAATATACCATTGCTGATGGTCTCTTATATGCAAGAGCTATGCTAGGAGAGGCATACAGAAAGTACAGTTCTGTAATAGTGGTGGCAGAAGGACGAGTCTCAGGATTGGTTTTAAGGGTGGTAGGTTTCATAAAAGCTTTATTTGTTCAGTGAAGTAATCAGTTGCATTTTTTTTTTAAGTAAGCTCCACATGCAGCATGGAACCCAGTGCAGGGCTTGAACCCACGACCCTGAGATCAAGATCTGGACTGAGAGTAAGAGTCAGATGCTTAACCGAATGAGCCACCCAGGTGCCCCATCAGTTGCATCTTAAATGCTGGTGTTGTCTGTATTACTGACATCAGCTCATCCTTTCAAAGTTACCTATCATGCCAATTTTGCCAAAGTCAAGGATATTTTAGGGGAAATAGAGATTAACTTTCTAGTCTTGACACATGTCCCTTGGAGTGTGAAGATTGTTTTAATATGAGATTTCATTTTTTACATCCATTTGATTAACTTGGGTTTTCGTATGAGGAGTGACCATAAGTTCCATCACTTGTGCCGCTGACTTGAGGCAACACAGTGCTAGAGTCAGCCCAGCATCACAGGGCCTGGTTTGACCCCCAGCTTAGCCACTTACCAAGGCTTAACAGCCTTGGCATATTACTTAACCCATCTAGTCCTCAGTCTTACTGCTTATAAAATGGGATGGTGATGCCGTTCTCACAGGGTCGCTAACAGACCACGTGAGACAACGTAGCTGAGGTGCCTGGCACCCCCAGGCACCCAGCACCCTACAGTGCTCACAGACGGATGGAGAACTTATGGCACAGTGCCTACATGCTGCTTCCATTCTCCCGAACTTTTGTCCCAGCCCAGAGCTCCTGAGCTCCAGACCCACGTAGGCAGCCACCTGCCAGATGTCTTCATCCCAAAGCCGCCACCACTAAAACCAGTATCTTGGCTCCGGTCTTGGTAATTGGCTCTGCCAGTTTGCCCAGAAGAGTTACATGGGAACTGTCCTAGACTTCTTCCTCATCTCTCTTCTTCAGTCCATTCTGCTTGCTTTACTCTCGCCGAGATCACTTGCCTCTGACCTCATTTTCTGACTTGGTGACAGTAACATCGCGGTAACCTGCCTCCCCAATACCAGTCAGCATCCTTCCCCTGAGGCAGTCCCTGTGACTCCCAAGTGATCTCAGAAAATCAAATCAGGTCTGTGGGAGTTCAGCCTCGAATCCTTTCACGGTGCCTCCTGTCTTCAGGATAAATCTGAGCCTTTTTGTGATGTAGACCCTGCCCTTCACTTTTCGCTCCTCTCTTAGCTCTGTCCCCATGAACCCTGTACCTCATCCACCTGGGACTTTCTGACTTCCATGAGGTCACACTTGCGTGCCTTCGCAAGTCCTATTTTCTCTGCCCAGAATATTCTTTCAGCCTCCTTCTGTGTAGTTCTGGGAGGCTTGTGGCTGGTGTTGCCTATCCCTGGAGGCCTTCCTGTGCCACCCTCCATCCTACGCTGCTCTCCCTAGAGGCTTCTTTATCACCATTCACCCCTGCTGCAGCTGTCATTAATGCCTCACCAGTCTATATGTGACTGAAGAGCAATGGGGACTAGTATCCCTTTATCCCAGTGGTTTGTAAAAGTCCTGTGTGTGAATGAACTTGCTTCCCTTCCCTAAGACAACCCAGAGAGGCTCAGACGCCAGGTGTGTCTAATGCTATTTTATTGCTTGTCACATCTTTGAGGCAGTGAAGTGGCAATTGCATACAGATGCCATGTCACTGTGTGGACCACCAATGGAACTGGGGCAGAGCTGCCTGATAGGTGGGCTCTAGGGTCTGATGCACTGGATTTTGAGTTCTAGTTCCGTCTCTCGACAAGCCTGCCATCTAGCTTCGGATTTCCAGCTCCTGACCACATCGCTGTACTGCTAATGGGGGAAGAATGTGATGCTCCAAAAACAGGAGCATTGGGTCCTCCTGGCAGTTGCCTTGCTTCTGGAAAATCAGCAAATATTGGGTTTATACCTCAAGCTTCTGGGAACTCTACTAGCGTGAGTCATCCTTCTCTGGTCCAAGCAGTTCCGAGGTGGGTGGGGGTAGATGACCTCAGATAGTGGGTGCATTTGTGGGGATAGATGCTGCCCTGTGAGACCCTAGCAGCCTGACACCTTGCCTTTTGCGGTGACACTGTTTCTATTTCCTAAAATTTGGGTTAGAAAAGTTCATTACCAAGCATCTACAAAATTAGTTCAGAAGCTTGAGGAAATCAGGCAGCTTTCTTAAAGAATGGATATCAACTAGACCTGCTCCATAATGCTTTTAAAAGTATAGTTGTCTGCCCCTATCCCACTCCTCCTGCTCTCAGAAGTTAGATCCAATAGGATGTGATTCTGCAAATGTCATTTCTGGGTTGTCTGCAGGTGTCATTTTTGAAGCCCCACTGATCGCTGTGGGTTACTACAGAGTAGGGGACCCACATTCCGAGAAGGGGCTGAGGACTGACCTTAATGAGGAGAGGATGAGGTCAGGAGCGGAGGCCTGGGTCAGGATGACTGTGGGGGGGGGGGGCTGCCCCGCTTCTTCCTTCCTTTCTGGCCAAATGTTTTATGACCTCACAATGACTTTCTCTTCCCAGTGCAGCTTAGGAATTATAAACTCTGAAGTTCACAAAACTTTTTGTGAAATTGCTTGTATTAGCCTGCAGTGATTTCAGAAATTAAAACTATTTCTGTTCTTTCGAGTTTGTGCTATTGCGGTTAATATGAAATGAGCTTAAGGGATGTGTCGGGGAAGTCTTCTTTGGGAATCAGCAAGCCTAGAACTGGGAGTCTTAATGAGACAGGGGCTGTTGGATGAGACAGCACAGTGGCCATGGCCATGGCCATGGTCCCCCAAATCCTCACTGTTGCCTTTGGCAGTGGCTGTATACATCTGCCAAGTGAGTCATGATCATTTTTATGACACATCATTAAAAATTTCCAGAGTTACTTAATAATGAAGTTTAAGGAAACAGAAGGGTTAGATTTCAGGAGGTAGCTACTTTTTAAATGCCATCTAGTATTTTCATGCTATGACTTAATTTCACATCAAACTTTAACAAATTCTGACATTGGGAATCTATAATTTAAACCAAGTGTAAAGCTAGGACGGTGCATTGTAGTTGGTCTTTAGTCACAGTTCCTAGAGTGGCCAATTCTGTGGCCTCCCCACCTTGTCTCCTCCTTTTCTGCCCTCACTCACCCTCTTCAGGCCTACTTGCCTTCTTCAGACCCACCTCAGGGCCTTTGCACATGATCTCACCCCTCCTCCAAATAGTAGCTTTTCCCCTCACTTTCTTCAAGGCTCTGCTCAAGTGGTTGCGTATCAGTGAGATCCTCCTTTCATCTCCCAGTATCCTTCGCGGCCCAACATTCCTTACTACCTTCATCCTGCTTATCCACAGAGCTGGTCACGCTCTGACATTCTGTGTCTTTATTTAGCTGTGTAGTCTTTCTCCTGCCCCTACTTCCCTCCCTTCTCATGGAAGCACCACCAGGGCAGGGACTTTGTCACTTCTGCTCCTGGGTATATCCCCAGTGTCTAAAACAGTTTCTGGCACATATTAGAGGGTTAATATAAATACGTGTTGAATACATGAATGAATGAATCATGGAATTTTTTCACTTAGGAGGGACTTTTTAGGATCATTGTTATGTTATGTTACAGATTGGGAAACTGAGGCACAGAAAGATTGTGTGGCTCATTCGAAATGGAGCTCAATCATTTCACCACTGTTAACAGCTCTTTTTAAAAATCCAGGAATATATGTGGAGCCTTCTGGTCAGTTGTCCAGGATGAGACAGGAGAATAAGTGAAAACAGACTGATAGTTTAAAAATTTAACAAAAATAAGACAGGTCATTGTGTAATGGCAAAATTTTCTAATACAGAAAGCAGAGTCTTGTTTATGTTCACACCGTAGAATGCACCTCGCATATAATTAGTGCTCAGGAGATATGTGTTCATGGATTTGGTTACATTTTTATAAAGCCATTCCTTTCTGTAAGACCCTGCTTCTGTGCTCTTTTTCTTTTTTTATTCTCTCCCCAAATAGACGATTGTTCTTAGGGCTTCTCATTCAAACTTCTTTCAGTTACAAGTGTCCAATTTATGCACGCTCTCTCTCTCTCTCTCTCTCTCTCTCTCTCTCTCTCTGTGTGTGTGTGTGTTTAATTTCTTCTACGAGTAGCTAGCAGGATCAAAGAAGTGACCTGGTCTCTGGGAAGATCGAGAGATATTTAGTTATTCCCGTTTTCCAGATGCAACTACCTCAGATAAAGCAAAGAACTAATCTTTCTAGTTCTCCACTATGTGGAAAAAATCCAGCTGACAAGCCATGGTGGTTTGCTGGCCTGCATGGTTCTGACCTCAGTCTTATTTATGCTTACATAGACATCCTTGGAATCTCACTTTTGACAAAAAGTTGTTTATAAGTAGCATGATGTTTAGATACACAACAGTCAGTTTGGGAAGTGGGACCAATTAATTTCTCTTTAAATAGAAAAGAAATGAAGCATAGCCAATCCTTATAGTGACCTGAAGTGAACTTCAGATGCAGTGACCTTAACTTTAAGAGTTGGAAGCCATGAAAATTCAGGATGGGTATATTTAGGAAAAGTGAGAAGAGAAATGGGCAGCCACATGAAATAGAAACCTCTTTATGTTGTCAGCATAGATTTTAAAAATCCACTCTTGTGTGTCTTTAGATATCCTAAATAAATAAACAATTCGGAGGATGTATTGTCTGCACTTTAGACCATTCTCGACTAATCACCTGCAAACTCTTTCAAACTATACAAGCTCTCCGATATGCACACTCCCCACCCCTCCCCAAAACAAACAAAACCTCTGTCCTCCACGCCCTACCACTGGCAGGAGATGACTCTCCTCAGCTCCTTCCTACTGGTCCGCGGAAATCCTGCAGTTGGTTGTGGGGCCCATTCATATCTGTGCCTCTTTCTCTATCATAAGATAACCGAAGAGGATTCAACTCTGATAACAGAAGCAGCTAAATCTTGGATTTATATACTCCACTGGCTGGAAAGTGACTCCAAGAGCTAAATCTTACTGTATCTGTCACCGGCATTTAGCCAAAGTCGCCTTTTTCCATGCGTTTCCACAAATCTGACTGTGCGGGATAGCCCCGTGGTGCGGCATTCCCTGCCATCTGGGTGCGTGGTCCAAGATGTGCTTCTAGCAAGAGTGATGGTTTAGCAGTGCGCTGCCCAGACCCCAGACTCAGTCTCCCACACAAAACCTCATGTAGGAAAGACATTAGGGTTGGAAGCTGACAGGGACAGGACCCATGGGCAGAAAAAGCTGCATGGCCCATTATATACCTCCAAGTTGGGAGGGGGTAGGGATAGTGTAGGCCTCCCAGGTATTTTGGAAACAAGGTTCTCAGGATCCTGAGGGGACTTATCTATTTTTGGGAAAGGTCATTTAATATTGTTTAGTAAAAACACAGTCATGGGACCTTTCAGATGTATACCGGTGAGTCATATGCTTGGAGGGTGATTTCTAACATGTATATGGGGGGGAGGGGGAAGAGATAAAGGAAGTTCCCAAAGGAATTTTTTTATGTTAAAGTAGACCGACAGGATCTTGGGGCTTGGGCTAAGATTCCCTTCTGCCCTTAGCAAACAATTCAACATCAAGGGAGCTGAGTCCCTAGAAGAATGTCACTCTGCCTGTTTCAAAAACTTGTCAATGGGCTGGAATTAGTAAGGAAATTTAATAATCTTTCTTCTGCCTTTGTTTCCCACATCAAAACCCATCTGCAAGATTGTTGTCTGGGCTTGGAAGTTAAGTCTGCCTAACAGATAGCAAAGCTCACTGAACCAAATGGGGATTTTGCCCATGATTTAAGGTAAAGGGGCCACCTACCTTGCTCTAACCAGCTAGGTTCATGACATACCCCAGCGTGGAATCAAACTGTCTAAAGATTTTAGGGCCCCATCAGAGTTTTGGGCTCCGTTCTTGACTTTACAGGGTTACAGAGCCGTGTCTTAGCCACATTAATAGCTCAGTCAAGTCCCCCACAGAGATGAGAACATTTGGTCACCAGAGGCCATCTCGGTTTGGCCTGTCCCGCAGACAGTTCACAAAAGAAGAAATTCACATGGTGAAGGGGCAGATGAAAAAATATTCACCTTCACTCACTAGCAATTAAAGAAATGCCCAAGATTAGCTTTTTAATCTCTCAATTTGTCCAAAGAAAGAAAGAATTACATTACCTGGTTGAGGCACTTGCATTCGCTGCCTCAGAGAAGGGTCCTGAGTGGGAACAGTCTTTCCCAGGCCACGTGGTGACGTTGAACAGAATCCAGACATGCAAATCCTTTCTCCCAGCTGCCCTACTTCTAGGAACCAAAAGCTAGGAATTTATATGGAGGAAATGGGTTGAGGACCTACTCAAAGAAGAGTGTACAAAGGTTGCAGCATTGTTTGAATGTTAATACTTGGAAACAAACTACGTATTTTAATAATAAGAGATTTAAGTAAATTGTTGTATATCTGGGTGATAGATTTTTATAGTGTATTTAAAAGTGATATGAAATATCACATGCTGGCCTGATAAAGAGATATTGCTGAGTGAAAAAAAAAAGCAATTTATAAAACAACGTGAGGTCTAATCCATTCTTTAAAGAGATCCAAATCCATTTAAAAAAGTCATGTTAGGGGGCGCCTGGGTGGCATAGTCATTAAGCGTCTGCCTTCCGCTCAGGTCATGATCCCAGGGTCCTGGGGTCGAGCTCCGCATTGGGTTCCCTACTCGGTGGGGAGCCTGCTTCTCCCTCTCCCACTCCTTCTGCTTGTATTCCCTTTCTCACTATGTCGCTATCAAATAAATAAATAAAATCTTTAAAAAAAAAAAAAGTCATGTTAGGTGAAACTCCAAACCCCTATGGTGACTTTTATTTACTTCTTTTTGTTTATCTGCACTTTCTAATGTTTCTGCAATGATCATCTATTTCTTACTGTGATATTTTTGATAACTGCGCAGGCTTGGTCTCCTGCTGGGATTGCTGGTGGAGGGAGGAAGTGGAGATGGGGCTAGGGAGGGTGGTGAGTAGGAAGGGGTCCCACCTGGATTGATAACGTTCGACGGATACGAGGTATGCAAGAAGTCCGTCTAAAGTTAGATGTGAACCATTCACAGATTCTCTTCAGAACCAGTGCACTGCATCAGAGGTGACAAAGGACAGCATTTGGGGAGCAGAATGGGTTTACTTTTAAATAAATTCTCATCATTTTTTTATTTTATTTTTTTTAAAGATTTTATATATTTATTTGACAGAGATCACAAGTAGGCAGAGAGGCAGGTGAGAGAGAGGGGGCAGCAGGCTCCCTGCTGAGCAGAGGGCCCGATGCAGGGCTCGATCCCAGGACCCGGGGACCACGACCTGAGTGGACAATAGAGGCTTAACCCACTGAGCCACCCAGGTGCCCCCGCCCCAGCTTTTTTAAAGTAAGTGACAAAGAAAACATGCTTGCAGAAAATAGAGCCTGGATTCTGTTCAGAAGTTAAAAGTCCTCCCCACCCCGCCCCGCCCTGCCCTTTAAACCATGTATTCTTTCTTCTATCTAGGGATAATCAATGTTAACTTTATTCTAGATCTTTCTTTTTGTATTCATTTACATATACAATGGTATGTGTATGGATGAATATATACTAATAGTCTTGCGTTTTTAACTTAAGTTAGATTCTAATATACATATTATTCTGCAATTTTTTCTATTCCACTTACATTACTTGATGTGTCTTAGCTCACATTTCTTATGTTGAATCTGAGTAAGGAATTGTATGTTCGATATTTGTATCAGTAAAATTTATTTGCCCTTACTCCTCTGCCTCTCGGAATAAACTCAGTCACCCAGGGCAGATTGTTAAAAACTTAGCCCTAAGTTGGGAAAGCTACACTTTCCCAAAGTGTAGCTCAGTCAGTTCTCTGCAGTTTGGAACCCCATGGAAGGCTCAGTCAGTGCTTAGAGAACTAGCTCACAAAAGCTCCAGAAGATTGTGATATGTGAAAGTGCTTTGAGTGGTACTTTTTCAACTTTACTTTTGAAGGATTTTAAGCATTCTTTTTCCCCCTGCCAGAAATTTGCATTTCACTGGAGAGAAAGTCATCTGTATGTTCTTCCTAGGTCTACTACTCATAAATCCACAGACCCCGCTTTCTTCCTGGGGGCCTGTTTTCTGGTCAGGAACATGCTACTGCATGTCTAAGGTTCTTTCCAGAAGGCTCAACATTCTCTGATCCTGTCTCATCACCTTCGAAGCACCTAGGACAAGGTGTCCCGGGGCATGGGGGTGGGGGGGATCAGTTAATGCCATACCACGTAAGCACAAATGGTAGTGCTCTCCGAGTCACGTGCAGGCATCCAGAATTGGGACCAAAGGTTGACTGGCAGCAAGACTGTGGTTGGGGTGGAGCCATGGCTCTGAACTCCCTGTACCTTTTTTACCGACAGCATGGTTCATTCGTTAAATGTCTCAGATCTGTCTGCCTGTGTCTAATGTTTAGTTAGTTGGTTTTTTTTTTTTTTTTTAGAAATTAACAAAAAAAATTTTTTACCTTAAAAATCTGACGTTCAGCACTCTCTCCCCACTCCCGCTCTTCTTTGTATCCATGCACAAGATGGACCCGAGGGCGTCATGACATTGGACACGTCACCCAGCTGGTATTTCAGGATGGGTTACCTTCCAAAGACACTGTTTCTCAACCAAGTAATTCTTCTGATTTTAAAGAGTGTGAGCTAGGTGTAGTGAAGGGTTTCAGATACAGTGCAAGTGTCTCTTTTTAAAATTCCTTTTTGCATAAGCACTGGTCACGGGTCCTACCTGATTCACACTCGGGGTGGGTACTGTTGAGCCCTCCCAATGGTTCTGTTCATGAAGCACAAGCTCCAAATGAGCTCAGTGTCACTGCTTCAAAGATATCACTTCCCCTTCTTAACTTTCTTCTTTTTAAAAAAATTTCTTTTCTCTTTTCTCTTTTCCTTTTTTCTTTTCCTCTTCTTTTTTCCTTAGCCTCCATGCAATCCTGTTCTTAATCTGTGGAACAGAAAACGGTAGCTCCCAAGCAGATTTCCATGCACACGAACCCTTCCCCGCTAAAAGAAAAAACAAAACAAAAACAAAAAAAACTAGGATAACACTCCACCCTCTCCCAAAAAATCCACAGTGGCTCCCTCTGTTCACGCCTTCCTTTTATGAGCATTGAATGGGGATTAGGTAGAACAGAAAAAAGGCAGGAACAAAGCAGAGGGGAGGCAGGGTGGGGAAATAAGAAAAGAAAGGCGTTGAAACAGTGGGGTGTGGGCTTTACGTGGATGTGGGAGGTAAGAGGGCAGGTTTCTAGATGAAACCCAGACCACAGGTAGTTTTGGAGTCTGCAGGATTTGCAGTACTTCTTGAGGTTTGAGGATGAGGTACGATTCTGGCCAGGGGAAGGCAGACCTGGGAAGCATTCATGATGCCCAGATTCTACTTTGGGTCTGGACTGTTCCCAAGCCAAAGATCTCTCCCTCCGACCCTCCTTGGAACATGATTGATTTTGGCTTTCTCTTGGGATCGCTGAAGCACGGGGAGCTCCTGTAAAGCGATTTAAGACAGGAGTGATAGCTTGAGTGAAACTGGGAGGGATTTCCAGAGCCCTCCAGGTGGTGTGAAAGGACTGTTTCCCAACTTGGAAGCAAAACCAGTTTTTGGTCGCCAGAACACAACTCCTGTTGCTTTCCATTGACCTGTGGCTCAGTGAAGAGTGCAAGGGACATGTGACAACGCTGAGCTCAGACCGACCTACTGGGATGACCCTGGGAAGAAGGAAAGGCAACTCCAGGATTCCAAAGTGAGTTCCAGGAGGAGGAGTTCTCAGGTCCCTGAGCCTCTTCTGGCATTTTCTTTTTAACCTGTGGGGCTGGTTGGTGACCTCTAGCCAGCATGCCCCTTTAAGAACAGGAGTTGTGGGGCGCCTGGGTGGCTCAGTGGGTTAAGGCCTCTGCCTTCTGCTCGGGTCGTGATCTCAGAGTCCTGGGATCGAGCCCCACGTCGGGCTCTCTGCTCAGCGGGGAGCCTGCTTCCTCCTCTCTCTCTGCCTGCCTCTCTGCCTACTTGTGATCTCTGTCTGTCAAATGAATCAATAAAATCTTAAAAAAAAAAAAAAAGAACAGGAGTTGTTTCTCAGAGGGAGGATTTAAAACCCAGCTCTGCCTCTTGCTAGGTGTATGTCCTTAGGCAAGTTCTTCTATCTCTCTGAGCTGCAGTTTCCTCAGGGGTAAAATGGAAATAATGACATGCTTTTACTTACAGAGATGTCGCCAAAATTAGAGAGGATGGTGTAAAGCCCTGGGTATTTATGTTTCCGTACCCATGTACTTACATGCTGCTACTGAGTAACTAGGGACTGATTTCTTTCTCTTTTAGCTTCTGCAAGGAGAATTTGGTTCATTAATATAGTGAAATTAGACAATTATCTAGTTTCTAAGGAAAAAGGGAAGCAGACGGTAGAACACTTTACAAAGCCATTTTCTATAAACGCTGTGACGGTCTCTATGTCTGTCCTGGAACACTGGCTGGCTCTGTGGTGGGAGGAGCGGGAATGGACTGAGTCTTCGGAAGTTCTGTCCCAGGGCATTTATAGGCTCCGGGGAAGCGGATGGACGGACACATTTCAGCCTCGCTGATTCATGGTCAACATGGGTACAACTTAGCGGTTGATTTCACCACAGAATTTTGGCAAACTGGAGGCGCCTGGCCTCTTTAGGGTTTGACACAGAGAGAGAGAGGAATGATTCAGAGCCTTGAGGCTTTTTAAAGATGTGAATGACCCACCCTGCCCGGTTCTGCGACCGTCCCCCACGTCTTTTGTGTCTGCAGAGATTCTCATGGGTCCCGCGGCCTCTGCGGAGACACTGTTCTCTTGATCCATCTCCCTGGGAGGCAAAGAGCAGTTTTACTCTTGCATTTGCTGCTGTTTAGAGTGGTTAAGTCTAGGGGCAATGATAGCAAATCCAAGGGAAAATAAGATGATTGCCTTTTTCAGTTTACACCTTTAAAATTCCAATTAGTCTTGTTTTCTGAGCCCACAGATTTGTAAACTCCTGCACACGGGCGAACACATTTCTTACTAAACAGCGTATTTCTAGGTTTTTTGTCCTCTTGCCTGGCTCCTCATTTAGTGGGGAGGGGTGGGAAGTCTCTCGAATCTGTGTGGCACTGAGAGCGCTCTTCCCTCAAAGGGGCCGATTCGGTGACTCCGCGGCCACCCTTTCTCCAGCCTCTGCCTCTTCTTCCATTGCAGCAGCCATCCTCCAGCGGCTCACGCAGGTCACCTCTCGCCTCCTCCCTTCCCGCAGTCCCCTACCCGAGTTTTCTCTCTCTGGTGACCCTGCAGTCCTCCAGTCCCCGGGTCACGTGGCGCCCGCAGGCATGTTCAGTTTGGCCATCATGCAGCAAACCCACACAGTCATTTAGAAACCTTTCCTTACCAACACTTCTAAACCAAGGGAGTCCATGTGGAAATCCACACTGCCAGACTTGCTTGACAAATAGGATGATCTTTCCCCACGGGGAATTAGGGGACAAAAGCAGTTCCCAGCACAGCACTGGCAGAAAGACACTCTCCCCGGCGTTCTCTGGAGCCCGTGACAGGCGTCTGGCTTGTCCTCCGGCCTCCACAGAGGCAGGGGCTGCTTCTCAGCCAGCGCTTCTCTCCACAATCACCTAGCACCAGCCTTAGTACATGCACAAAGAGCTATTTCTCTAAAACTTGTGCTTGTTTTCAAACAGTGGCATGTGCACACTGGTAAGGATGCACACGATATGAAAGGATGTACGGTGGACACTGAGTCTTACTCCTAGTCTTGACTTCCCCGCCCCAGTTGCAGCAGCCCGTCCCTTTTGTGTTTTAATGAAGAAACGGGCCTGTCTGTGGAGACAAGAACCACTTGTCACTTTTCATCCCCCCAAACAGTCATTTCCTGTACAGGCAGACCTCATTTTATTGTGCTGTGCAAACACTACAGTTTGGACAGATTGAAGGTTTGTGGCAACCCTGCATTGAGGAAGTCTCCTGCCACCATTTTCCCGACAGCATTTGTTCTCGTGTATGTGTGTCACATTGTGACAATGTTCATGATACATCCAGCTTCTTCACTGTTGCATTTGGCATGGTGCTCTGTGGTCCGAGATGATGACTACCTGGAAGCTCAGATGATGGTTAGCATTTTTTAGCAATAAAGGTTTTCTTCATTAAAATCGGTACATTATTTTTTTAGACATGATACTGTTGCGTACTTGCTAGATTACAGTATAGTGTCAGCGTTTAAATGCGCTGGGACGGAACCCGCGTTATCCCCCGAGGCATGCCCACACGTGTTTTTTCGTTTTACAGTAATATGTTGATCACGCCACATCAGTCGTCCCCAGAATATGTTGAATATTTAAGTATTCATAAAACTCCTGGGTTAATTGGGTAATGTTACTATTTTTTATTTAAGATTTTCTCTTTAAGTAATCTCTACATCCAGTGTGGGGCTTGAACTCACAACTCCGAGATCCAGAGCTGCACACTCCACTGACCGAGCCAGCCAGGCACCCCAGAAATGTTACTGTTCTTATCTCAAAATTAAGACTGTTTTCCCAAGGGGTAGGACTGGAAAGCAGGTCTTCCAACTCTTTCTCCAGTGCATCTGCTCTCAGTTGTACAGTTACTTGAAATTGCCATTTATCTGTGTGGTGGAGTCCAGGAACAGTGTCCTCCTATGTTCACTGCTTACAGTTTATACAAAGATACGTGAGTCCTGGCTGAAGCTGGGGCAGAGGGTCTCCTCCACACATATCTGGGCAGTTTGGGCCTTTATGCCCCTCTGCAGGAACAGAGATTCCCCGATTGAACACTGCGTTGCCACCACATGCAAAAGTGAATCAGGAAGACTTCAAACTAATGCATTAACGTCAAATGCTGCAGAGACGGTTACAACAGAAAATAGCTGCTTCTGAGCCCCTACTTCCAAAGTTCAAGTTTTATACAATTGCATGTCATCTGTATGGACCTTTTACCTCCTGTCAAGAAAGACAGGAGTCCAGCTCAGAAGTTTGTTTCATGTATTCGGGATTTACCATGAGACACAGCATACCTTATCAGCGGAAGAAGGTTGGAAAGTTGTAGCCATCAGACAAAAGAAGTTTGGGATTTTATGCTCTCTTTAGAGGTGAATGCTAGCTTTCGCAATAGCTTCACAGAAGCCCATTTTATTTGCTAAGATGCCATTCTTGGAGTCATGTATGTCCCGCCCTCCTCCTACTTTGAAAAGATAAGTGATGTCTTGAAGTGGATGTGTACCATAATCATTAAAGAGGGCAAATACGCCTCAGAATCAATGAAATCCAGCTTTGAAAGTAGAAATTAAGTGTTCTCTTTTTTTTTCTTTTTTCTTTTCTCAGGAACACGTGGCCATCAAGAATCATGAGCAACCCATTTGCACACCTTGTTGAGCCTTTGGATCTTGCACAACCAGGAAAGAAATTCTTCAATTTGAATAAATTGAAGGATTCAAGATATGGTAGGTCCATGGCTCTCTGACGTAATTGTTATCAGAGCAGTTAGACTCTTGTTTACATAATAATTAAGCTATATAACTAATTAGCCTTTAGGAGAGTTGAAAGAGGGAGTAGCAGAAGTGTCTGAATGATCTTGGATTAAGCGCACAAACTCACACACACACATATCTTTCTTACGTTGCCCATTTTCAAGTAAGTAATAATAATTATAATCATGTGATATTTATGTAACATTTATAGTATATAGAGTGTTTGTACATACATATTATATTATTTAATCTGTATAACAGCCCTGTGAGGTCACATTTATAAAACATAAGAAGACCTGAGGATGCTGAGGCCCAGAGACGGTCAGTGATATGATCAAAAAACAACTATGTGGGTAGTAGAATTAGACAAAAACAGGTCTCTTTTATTCCAAACCCTCTACTTTCTACCTGAGCACTCTAATCTTTTCCAAATAGTATTGGTGAATAATTTTCATAGATCAGGATAGAACATTTCTTTTATAAATAAACAAAATAGTTTTTCTTATGAATTACCATTGTCTTATCCTTAGACCCATTACCAGGGCCGTCCTGTGTGGTATTCAGGCTTGTATTTCCTTTGAAAGGTGCATGTGACTGTCTTTGGTCTTAATTACAACAGTTGTAAAGGAGTTATTTTCTATTTTCTTAAACACTAGTTTTCATAAGAAATATTACTTTGCATGGGTGTTACTTGCCAACATATAATACAGTAAATATCTAGATTGACTTCTTTCATGATAACTTAAGGGAAACTCTGTTTTTGGAATCCAAGATAGGGCAATAATTTATTATGAAAGAATTAACTATAAATATATATATATTTATTTTTGCTTAGTCTGTGGGTATTTTCAAGTACCAAATGTCTCTTAAACCCATTCGATATGCTTATATTTTAAACTGTGGAAATCCCAATTTAAACTTGCCCTCTTTCCCTGTTGGAAGAAGTAGTCTGATGCCTTATATCGAGTTTATATAGAGATTGGCTTTAACTGGCTCTTATGAGAAGGTGTCTCGTGGCTTTTGTTTGTTTTGTTACGCCTTCTCCTTTTTCCCCTAGAACGCTTACCATTTTCAATCAGAGTCCTCCTGGAGGCAGCCGTTCGGAACTGCGATCAGTTTTTGGTGAAGAAAAATGACATCGAAAATATCCTAAATTGGAATGTCATGCAGCATAAGAACATAGAAGTGCCATTTAAGCCTGCCCGTGTCATCCTGCAGGACTTCACGTGAGCCTAATGTCACTCCACTCCCCTCTTCACCACCTCCCTTGTCAGCCTTTAGATCAAGCTTCACACACGTGCGCGCACACACACAGAGTACCTGTATAATTTATCACCCAATATCCAGACACTTTCGAAAACGTAAGCGGTGTGTTATCCTGGACAGCAAGAGATTGTCTTGGACACACTGGGATGTGTAGTCACGCCACCTCTTCCAGTGGCGAAGGTCAGCATCTTTGGTCTGGGAGATCCTAGTTTTAGGTACACTAGAAGAAGGTGGAAGAAGTAGCATTAGGTAGGGCTATCTTAGAATCTTCTCTCCCTCACATCCTGTTACCCACATAGCCAGTTTCAAACAGCTGACTTTAGAACAGTGATGTGCTGTCCCCTTAGCCGTTAAGCCTCAGCTCACATCCTGCTATTCCCAGGAGTCTTTACTCCTCATCATGGCCTATTTTTTTAGACACTGCCTTTCCTTTTTTTTTTTTTTAAAGATTTTATTTATTTGACACAGAGAGAGAGAGAGATCACAAGTAGGCAGAGAGGCAGGCAGAAGAGGAAGGAAAGCAGGCTCCCCGCTGAGCAGAGAGCCTGATGCGGGGCTCGATCCCAGGACCCTGAGATTATGACCTGAGCCAAAGGCAGAGGCTTAACCCACTGAGCTACCCAGGTGCCCCTGCCTTTCCATTTTTTTTTTTTTAAAGATTTTATTTATTTATTTGACAGAGAGAGATCACAAGTAGGCAGAGAGGCAGGCAGAGAGAGAGAGAGAGGGAAGCAGGCTCCCCGCCGAGCAGAGAGCCCGATGTGGGACTCGATCCCAGGACCCTGAGTTCATGACCTGAGCCGAAGGCAGCGGCTTAACCCACTGAGCCACCCAGGCGCCCCCGCCTTTCCATTTTTAAATGATGATTTTTTATTCCTTCTAGAGACCAAATTTCATTTTTCTAGAAGACAGTCTAGAGAACAAATTTTACACTCTAAAATAATAAAATGGAATGATTCGACCTAGTCTCAATTTGATTCATAGCATACTTCTCTGAATTACATCCATTTCTTGAAATTTGGTCTGAAGTTGGAGGTCAGATCCATGGATCTTCTCTAGGCTTTTGTCTCCCCATCATATGAATGGGAATCAGCCATGGCAGTAACGTTCCCAGAGTTTTTTAAGTGCCTGCTTTCCCAAAGTCTCTGGTTAAACCCTACTTGTTGTTAACTTTAATGCAATGACAAAACTTCATGTAGAGATACCACCCAGTCATGGCACTTACTACCAATGTCTGCTCAAGGAAAGGTGTTTAGCAGCTTCCACTTTTCTGAGTCATCCATTGCTCACCCCACTGATGAAACTGGCTCATGGCCAGTGTTGTCAGTAGAGGCCAAAGCTGACCATTCCAAGGACACTTGTTCAACAGTTTTGTCTTCTGCTTAACGCTCTGTTTTCTTAGGGGTGTGCCAGCTGTGGTTGACTTTGCTGCCATGCGTGATGCCGTGAAGAAGTTAGGAGGAGATCCGGAGAAAATAAACCCCGTCTGTCCCGCCGATCTTGTAATTGATCATTCCATCCAGGTGGACTTCAACAGAAGGTGAGAGATTAGGATCAATACTTGGGTTTTCTGTTTTGTGCAGAGTCTTCCAGTTCAAGTCTTCCTTGTTGGTCTATGTAGATAAACAGAAGAAAATCTTTAAAAGATGTGTTCAGAAAAACTCAAACTTACTATAGATTTTCCAGTGAAGATTTTTTATTTTTTTTTTTAATGTATTTTTGTTTTTCTTTTTACTTCTTCTGGGGCCCAGGCTGAAGGAGAAAGCAGCTATCTGGTGATCATCACAGAGTCTCAAGAGGGCAAGTAGGAACCCACAGTATCTCTTGAGGCTTATTAGATCAGGGCAGGCATAGAATCAATTCTCTTCACAGTGACATTAATCGAAGCAAGTCCAGCCCTAAATTAGGGGTGGGGAATACACTCCATCTGTTGTAGGAGTAACTGCCGGATTATACAGGGAGGGCAACCAGGTACTGCTAGAAGAATAACTGAATAGTTATTATCAACTATGAGTGGGGAAAGAGGGAGTTTTACCACACTCAGTGCTGGGGAAATTAATTATTTGGGAGAGAGAGCGATGCCTGTGAATTAAAGCTTTAATATTTTTTAAGTTAAATCATCAAAAAACTTAGAAGAAAATTATGTATATGTCAAATGTCTTGAGGAGACCTTTCTAAATTTAAAAACAAAGAATGAAGCAAAAAAGAAAAAGGACTATAGTTTTAATGACTTCAAAATTAACAGTAAATATCTTTAAAAAGATTTGCCACAAATATGACAGAGGGTTAATATTCTTAATATATAAACAGTGTGCATAATCCATTCAAAAATAGTAAAACTCAGCAGATAAATGGGTAAAGGAAAGTGGAAATTTCACAATAAAAGGAAAAGCAAGTGAACACTATATAAATCCTTTTCAACTTCAGAAGTAATAAAAAAGTAGATTAAATTCTTGAGATACCATTTTCTCTTATCAATATAATTAAGGTTAGAAAATAAACTTATTAATTATAAAGGTGTCATGAAGGAGACACTTTTATGCACTGCTAATAATAAATTAGGAATGATGAAAGCAGTGTGTATGAAGATTATTAGAAATTGTCATATCCTTTGTGCTGGAATTTCCACTTCAGAGCATTACCCCTTCATAGATAATCTAGAAATTCAGGAGTAGCTTAATCACTAAATAGTGTTCATTAAATCATTATTTATAATAATGGAAACCTAGAAGCATTCTTAATGTCCAACAAAGGAGAATGATTTATTAAATTATGGTATGTGCTTAAAGTGAATTATTAGTTAACATTTACTGTTATAATCATAAAGTGTTTAATAACACTTGGAACATGCTCATGTCAGAGCTCAATGAGCCAGATATAAATTGCATGTATAGTGTGATCTCAGCTAGATGAAAAGTTATACAGAGATTAAAAGATTAGAAAAACTTGTAAATGATTTATTTCTGGGATTGTAAGAAGCTATTGTTTTTATAATAAAAACTCATTTAACAGTATGAAACAAACCATTCACAGAGGAAAAAAAAAAACTTGCTTTCTTGGAGATTTAAATGGGTTCCATACAGCTTCAAGAGAACTGGGGTAACTGGCCATTCTCAGATTAAGGTTGCCATTGTAAAAACCAGATAAATTCAGGATAAAGAAAAATGTGCTTTGTCCTCTGAATTGACGATTCTTGGAACAAACGGATCCTTAGCAGCTGTTCCCTTTCCTTTGGACTCTAACCTCATTCTTAGGCAACTTGTCTTTTTTTTTTTTTTTGTCCCTTAAATCACGTGAGCTCAATTTAATGGTTTGGGGTCAAAGGGAAGAATTAAAAATACATCCACAAAATGTTATTCAATTTGAGAAAAAGATATTTCCCAACACCCCACTGCAGAATTTATACAAGTAGCCTCACAAAATCATGGGCAACTTTATCTTTCTTGGAAATTCTCATTGGCATTGATGATTTACCTTGATTTCACTGCCTGGAAGGTGAAAGGACTGGTGGGGACAGAATTGTAATTGTTTTAATGTCTGAAGTCTTTTGACTCAAAATTCAAAGAGTTCCTGACTGTTGATTAAGCAGTATGAATCTGGGGCATCACAAAGTTTGCTGTAATTTATTTTTCCTCTTTAAACCTTGAAATCTATCAACTCCAGTTTCAGTTTTTTTATGGACCCTTTTCATTTATACTGCACTACTGAAAACATTTTATGAAAACAGCAAAGTCCAGTGGGGAGCTAGGGGGAAGGACTTTGATCCAAACTGATACCCAAATCTGGGAACACTTTTTTTTTTTTTTTTTTTTTTTAATGAAAGACAACATTTTTGTTAGAAGTATTTTCATTGGTGGTGTTTTGTTTTTATTGCTTGAATCTGGTTTTGCAATTTGACCTCCCAGTCTCTTTCTTCATTTTTGTAAGGAATTAAATGTGATATGTCCCAAATTTTGTGGAACTGTGTCTATGGGCTGATTTCCAGGTATTTCCAGACATGAACTAGAAAAACTGTGGATGGAGTGCTCAGATGATAAGTATTCCCATTTAAGTATTTCTGAGCTCTTTGCCTGGTTTGAATAAAAATAATTGGCCTCAACATTTTTAGGAATGAAAGGTCTAGCTAACTCATTATTGTAAAGTTTTTCAAAGTTACCTCAAAAATAACCTTTAAAAAAAAAACCAACAAGATATCATAACAATTTCTGGCTAGATTTTATGGGTATGGAAACTATCTCCTCTGTAAATACTGTTTTTGAATTTCTGGAGTACCATTAAATGTAATGCTCAGAAAATTTGAAATACATCCAAATCTGAATTCAAACTATGTAATTAAGGAGAAATTCCCTCTTTAGTCTGTGAGGCCATTCATATTCAGAGACCTTATTAAAAGCTCAGTTGATTGGTAAATTTAGGGAAGTCCTGAGTGGTGGAAAAATCTGAATTATAGGTCTGTTTACTCATTCATTCCAGGAACTAGCACTGTTAATTTGAGCCAAAAAAGGTGTTTTGTTTTAATGAGTAAATAGGCTTTCACCTGGAATTAACCTGTCTTAAAACAGCCTAAGCATTACTGGCTTCTGCTTGTCCTGTGAATATGCTATTTATGTCAGGCTGACGTGCCAGCATTCTCCGGCATTAATGTCACCCTTCCAAACCTGCTTTTCTGCTGTCCTTCTAGTGCTGGGAAGGATCAGTGAGGGAAAGAGACCGTGACTGGTCATCCACAAGTGTTCCAAGTAGGAGAGCTAGAACCTGGGGATCCGGGGTGGCTCAGTGGGTTAATCCTCTGCCTTCAGCTCAGGTCATGATCTCGGGGTCCTGGGATCAAGCCCTGCATCTGGCTCTCTGCTCAGCGGGGAGCCTGCTTCCCCCTCTTTCTCTGCCTGGTGTTCTGCCTACTTATGATCGCACTCTCTCTCTCTGTGTCAAATAAATAAATTAAATCTTAAAAAAAAAAAAAAAGAAGAAGAGCTAGAGCCAGAGAAGAGCAGAGCCAGAGGCATATGATTAAGGGCCCCATATGATTAAGAGCAATGTTCCAAGATAGCTTCCTTAAATCTATTTAAGACCTACTGTGTATTTGTTTAAGAAACAGGTTAGTTTAGAAGAGAGAAAATTAAAGAACACATAACTTCAGTGCAGTTGCTAGGTAGGATAATCACGGAGAAGGAAGCAAATCATCCTGACCTGAGGAGTCCAGAGGGTTCTGCCGGGAGCATCAGGTGCTCCAGGTCCTGAAGGAGCTTTACAAGGAGGGAAGCGCTGGAAAAGGCACTCGGCACAGAAAGTATGGAGTGTGAGGGAAGTGAAGTTTGGGAGAGTATGAGGGCTTCAATGTGGCTAAAGCTGAACAAGGTTTGGACCAGGTGATAGGAGAGGGCATATAAAGGAAGCTTGAGGTCACACGGAAGGACTTCATTTTTTAAGGCAAGGGATTCGTACTTTATGTAGAAATGGAAAGCCATTGGCAGGTTCCAGGTGGGTCATGATGATCTGTGCTTTAGAGAATGGATTCTGGCAAAGGTACAAAGGTAGGCCAAACAGACTGACAGGAGCCAGTTAGGCTTTTTCTGGAATAAATGCTTTGATAGTTGCAGAAACTAAGTGGTGGGAGGGGAGGTCATTAGATGATGTAGAAAAGTGAGAGTGGGGATGAGATGCGGGAAGGAAACTCATGCATTAGGGTTTGACCCATTGACAGTGTGGTGTCACAGTATTTCTAATACAGGAAATGTGGATGTGGATGGAGCCCTCAGTGGACTAGTGAGAAGGAGATGAGTGCCTGGAGGAGTAGCCACCCTGGTCCAGAGACTCTGCTGTTCCAGGAACAGCATTCTTGTCCTGCCTCTTCCTCCTGTGCTGGCATCTCTCCTTTCTCTCTCTGCCTTTTGCTTTTCTTTAACACATACACTCACAGGCATTCATACTCTACATCAGGGATCAGCACATCTTTTTAAGGACCAGTAGTAAATATTATAGGTTTTGCTGGCTGCATACTGTCTCTGCTCACATACCCTTTTTTCTTTTTTACAACCTTTACAAATATAAAAATTATTGCTTGCTTGAGGGCCAAACATGGACAGGTATTGGGCCAGATTTGGCCTGTGGAGCTAGAATTTATGGCTGCCTGCTCTAAGGCACCCTCAGGAACTGATTCCATCAAAGCAACTCACACGGGGGCCTGGGTGGCTCGGTGAGTCAAGCATCTGCCTTCAGCTGAGGTCATGATCCTGGAGTCCTGGGACGGAGTCCTGCATCGGGCTCCTTGCTCAGCAGTAACTGAATGTGCTCTTTGTCAATGCTAAGTGCTTCCAGTCCTTTTTTGCCCAAGGAGCACCTGCCTATCTTTATCTGGTTGATGCCACATGTCCTTCAGACTGCCCCAATGACACTTCTTCTGGAAGGTATCCCCACCCCCAGTCTGAATCTGCGACCTTTTCTGAGTGTTCCCCCCGTACCATGGCAGTGACAGTCACACTCTTACAGTTGCCTGCCTGCTTCTCTGCATCGCCCAGCAGGCTCTGAGCAGTGCACGCACTGCTCTTACACCCTTGTGTTCCCAGCAGGGGGCACAGAGTAGGCTCTCTGGGTCATTTATAAGTAAAGGAAGAGCGTGGATGCGATGTAGAGAACAGCGGTCAGGGGACAGGCCCCAGGGCCGTCAGACTTGGGCTCAGACGACGGCTCGATCATCGACAAATGTCTGGCCTTGGACAGGTGAGCTCAGCTCTCTGTGCCTCGGCTCCTCTTCTGCACACAGGGCTAAGAGTGGAACCTCTGTGAAGGATGGTTGTGCACACTGATGAGTTCATGTGTGCAAAACACATGAAGCCTGTGACACGACTGTGTGCTGCGGCTGCCAGCGTTCCAATTCCGGTTCCAGCATATACTAGCTGCATGGTCTTGAGCAAGTCTCTTAACCTCTCTGTATCTCAGTTGCCTCTTTTGGAAAAATGTGGGTGTTTGTGGCATCTAATTTAAAGGGTTGCCATGGAGACTAGATGAGAAAATAAATTTTAAATATTTAGAAGAGTGGCTCATGCCCAGTGAAGTCGGTAAGCGTTAACTACTAATTAATGAAGTCTGACTTAGGTCTCAGCTATTAATTCTACTATCCTTTCCTGGGTGCACGCAATCCATGGTTTGGTTTATGAGTGTGTTCTGAGTGCCCGACCTGCCAAGTCGTAACTCTGGTTTATTCTACCTTAACTCAAAACAATAGATGTGATTTGATTATAAAAATCCTGGAGAGGCTTCTTGATGCCCTGCTCTGCCTGCGTCATTCCTGATGGACTGAATGACTTTGAGTAAACCTCAGCATGTAATCTGCCCTTCACAGATGCTCTTGGGTAGCACCATCCTCCTCGGAAACCTCTGTCCAAGAGCTAGGAGATCGTGATTCTATAAATGCCCGTGCCTCCTGGCACTGCTGATCCCTGTCTCCCAAGAGAAGCAGATGAAAATGCCGCCCGGACCCGGCTCAGCTCAGAGAGGTGTTGTAACGAAGTCACGCATGGGAAAGGAGTACAGAAACAACAGTCCTTTCGATATCAAAGCTGCTGTTGTCATCATAATTGTCTGGAGTCTGTTCCTAAAAGTCAGGCTTTGTGAATCTTAGATTAGTTTCAACTTAAATTCCCTTAATGTTCGCTACTCACCGTGTATTGTAGGATCACTCGACCCAAATAATAATTATTCTTTCTACTTTTGGCAATTCCCTCTCGTTTCCCATGTGAATGAATGCATCAGCACCACCCAGCAAGCCTGTGGATGAAATTGCCGGTGCGTTTGTTTATCACCAATAAATTCGACTGGTAACATTTCAAGCCTTAAAATGTATATATTTACCTTTTGTCTCTGACAGGACAGACAGTTTACAGAAGAATCAAGACCTGGAATTTGAAAGAAATAGAGAACGATTTGAATTTTTAAAGGTATGGGCGGAGTTTGGTTCCACTGGTTGTTTCTTTATATACGTGGGTACAAGGAGAGGTGCCAGGGAGGTGGGATGCACAGAAACACATCAGGTTTTCATGGTGTTCTTTCCGTTCTCAATCCTAGTGGGGTTCTCAGGCTTTTCACAACATGCGGATCATCCCCCCTGGCTCAGGAATCATCCACCAGGTGAATCTGGAGTATTTGGCGAGAGTGGTATTCGATCACGATGGCTATTATTACCCAGACAGCCTCGTGGGCACGGATTCGCACACTACCATGATCGATGGTTTGGGTGTCCTCGGTTGGGGTGAGCATCGTTCCAGGTTCCTCTTCCATATAAGCTCTTCTCTAGTGTGTAGCTTGATTTCCACTCTTACCGTGACATCCCAGGAGCATGACTTTGCACGATCTTTTGTCTGTTTTGTTTACTGCTGGATTTCTAGTGCCTAGAAGACTATCTCATGTCTCCTAAGCACTCAGTAATAATGTTTGGAAGAATGAACTGGCATAAAGGTTAGGGACATTTAGAATAAATGCAGATCACCTCTGTTTGTTAAAAAATGGAGACTCCTGAACCCCATTTCTTTTTCTTTTTTTTTTTAAGATTTTATTTATTTATTTGACAGAGATCACAAGTAGGCAGAGAGGCAGGCAGAGAGAGAGGAGGAAGCAGGCTCCCCGCTGAGCAGATAGCCTGATGTGGGGCTCGATCCCAGAACTCTAGGATCATGACCCGATCGGAAGGCAGAGGCTTTAACCCACTGAGCCACCCAGGTTCCCCCTGAACCCCATTTCTTCACTTGCTGTAGAATCAAGGGGATTTTGATGCAGGTGTCCCGTGGACCACACTCTGAGAAATAGTTGTTAAAAATTCCGTAGAGGGAAATAGGGAAAAGATAACTGTTCTTGGGGCGCCTGGGTGGCTCAGTGGGTTAAGCCGCTGCCTTCGGCTCCGGTCATGATCTCAGGGTCCTGGGATCGAGCCCCGCATCAGGCTCTCTGCTCAGCAGGGAGCCTGCTTCCTCCTCTCTCTCTCTGCCCGCTTGTGATCTCTCTCTGTCAAATAAATAAATAAAATCTTTAAAAAAAAAAAAAAGATAACTGTTCTTTACAGAACCCAGATCTGCACTAGTAAAGCCCTGTAAGGGGATTGGATTATGCTTGCGGGATATAGTAAGGCACAGTGAGAGCGCTCCTCCGTCATGCCTTTCTTGCAGGCGTAGGTGGAATCGAAGCCGAAGCCGTCATGCTGGGCCAGCCCATCAGCATGGTGCTTCCGCAGGTGATTGGCTACAAGCTGGTGGGAAATCCCCACCCCCTGGTGACATCCACGGACATCGTGCTCACCATTACCAAGGTAACCATACGCTGCCTCTTCCTGGCCATGGCCGGTTTGGGGGACACACAGGGAGCGAATGCACGATGGAGTCCTCTTGGTTTCCATGCGCTCTAGGAAATAGGATGTTGATGATTTTTAAAAAGAGATAAGGGGAGAGTTCTGCGGTTAAGTGTTAGTTAATGTTCATTTTACTCTTCCGTGGCTGCATGGATCCTTTTCTTTAAAACAATATTTTGAAAGTGTGAAAGAGTTCAGATACACAGAAGTTAAAATGACATGCGTATGCGCCACCACAGAGAGTTAACAGATGGTAACATTTCCCACGTTTGCTTCGGAGCTCTCCCTGTGTGCATATTTTTTAAGAAGTAGAATGAAATATTTATGGCTAAAGCCGTCCTCCGCATTCCTAGAAATAACCGCTATCCCAAGGTTGTAAAACTTGTTCCCAAGCGTGTTTATACTTAGGCTACCTTTTTCCACATGGTTCGTCTTTATTTGTAAATAACAAACTGCTTCTGTGGATTTAATGTCGGACTCTTTTAATTCCCTTCTCTGTATTCGAACTTTCATTGTTGTAACGGAAGTTTCTCCAAGCCGGAAATAGTACTTTCTTTTTCCTTTTCTTTAGCTTTTGCAAGAAATTATTTTATTTTATTTTATTTTACGATTTGCTTGCTTTGCAAAAGGAGAGGAGCATTTTGCAAGATTATTAGAAAAGAGTGTTTTGTTTTGTTTTTATTATCACAAACCTATTTTTGTCTGGTTGTATAGTTAGGAGGCTTGGAATGTTAGGGATAACTACTCTCCTGTTAACAGACAAAAACTATTTCTCTTTGATTTAATCTTTATGGAATTTGGAATTGCATTTATTTGAATGCTATAGGTTATCATAGATGTCTGTGCATTTTTCTTCAAATGCAGAATTACGTAGGACTTTCCCACCGAATTTAGCAGAAGCCCACGTAACCCGAAGAGCCTGTCCGTGTGGCTGTCCACACCACTGGTGAGACTGGCTTAATGCAGGCCAAGTGAACCACGGAGGCCCCAGCCCTGACTGATGGCATGTCTGGGAAAGAGATGGGAGTCAGACTGGCTGATCTTTTGGTTACAATGAACTTGTACTTGTGTTCAGGAAATTTTTTCATTATACCCTTGAAAATAAGCCTGTTACTTAATTACTAAACTAATGTAAGACTATTTAGGGTGGAAGAATTCATTTGATTTTTTTGCACTTGTAGGTACTTCCAGAGATCTTATAAGAGAGGAAAAGTTCTTCTCATCATGTAAAACTTTTATTAATGTTATTTGTGTTTTGGGCATTACTTTTTCTTTCTTTCTCTCTCTCTCTCTCTTTTTTGGGGGATAGAAATTGTTTTTGACATAATTTTAGATTTATAGGATAGCTGATGTAAATACAGATCAAACAGGAGAGTTCTGTTAGCTTTCTCCCAACTTCCCCAAACATTAACATCTCACATAACCACGGTACATTAATCAAAATAAAGAACGTTAGTATGACACTATTAACTAAACTAGAAACTTCTCCAGTTTTTTCAATAATGACTCTTTTCTGTTCCAGGATCCAGTCCAAGATTCCCCATATTTAGTTAACATTGCTTTTTAAATTCTGTTTTTTAAAGTAATTAAAAATATGTTGGGCCAGTTTATGTTTTATGTTTACTCACCAGGCTAGCTGATAAGAATTACAAAGTGCTAGTTCTGCATCTTAAAGATGGGCTCTTGAGTCTCAAGCTTTCTCTTACTCTGCTGCTCAGCACCTGCGCCAGGTGGGGGTCGTGGGCAAATTTGTGGAGTTCTTTGGGCCGGGAGTAGCCCAGTTGTCCATTGCTGACCGAGCTACCATTGCGAACATGTGTCCAGAGTATGGAGCCACTGCTGCCTTCTTCCCGGTTGATGACGTTAGCATCAAGTACCTGGTGCAGACAGGTGAGTGCGGACAGCCCTGGGTCAGGCTTCCTGGAACTCCAAGGATCAGAGCACTGCCTTCTGCCTCTGCCCCTTGGGAGTGCACAGGTTCTCACTTATAGGTTATTTTTTCCTTTTATCAATGGAATCAAAATGGTTGTTGGGAATTCAGAAGATACGACAAAGACACGGTGTAGCCAGCCGCAGGGGCTCAGGTATTTGGAAGCCTAAGTGTTTGTACTGGTCTTCTACTACTGGTTATTTGATGGGAAGCAAGTGATCTTAGTAATGAAGGTGTGCTCTGACAATTAACTAAGCCTGAGGTCCTCTGAATGGACGATGATAACCAAAGAGAGGGGGAGTATTTACAGACAGGACCAGAATCTGCTTCAGAAAAGAGTCCAGATCAGTTAATGACCCCTAGTAAAGAGCACCATCAGCCAGAGAGTCAGAGTATTAGATAGAAAGTTGAAATATCAGCAAAGGTTTTGGTGTGTGTGTGTAAGCAGAATGCACCTTACTTGTGTAATTACCGGTGGAGACGTTCGTTTCACCAGGAAATCTTTTACTTATTTACTTATTTGTCAGAGAGAACATGAGTAGAGGGAGTCGCAGGCAGAGGGAGAAGCAGGCTTCCCGCTGAGCAGGGAGCCCGGGATCATGACCTGACCCAAAGGCAGATGCTTAACCAACTGAGCCACCCAGACATCCCTTCAGCAGGAAATCTTAACCTCTGTTACTTGTTATTTCTTAAAATACCTATTTAGGTCGTGATGAAGAAAAAGTAAAGCAAATGAAAAAGTATCTTCAAGCTGTAGGAATGTTTCGGGATTTCAGTGACCCCTCTCAAGACCCAGACTTTGCCCAGGTATGAGAGAGTGCATTTCCTTTTCCTCTAGGCAGTGATTTTAGTTGTGTATGTTTTTTTCTGAGGGGGCATACTTGTAGGAAATTAGTCACTGCCAAGTCATCACAGAAGAACAAGGTTTTAAAAGACTAAAACAATTAAGAAGATAAGGAATTATAAACCTAAAATGACTTCTTCCTTTTTTCTTGGCCATTAGGTTGAATGTGTGTCCCCTTTCTGACCTACTGATTGACTCCCCTAATGTGGAAGACCTTTGGAGAAGGGCTTCACCAGAGAGAGTAGGGCTGTTTAAGGGGCTCATCTCATCACTATAGATGGAAAAGAAATGGAGGTCAAGCATAGCAGTTAGTTCTGGTTTATCCAGTGACTTACCTTCATTCATTCTCCAGGGGGCAAACTGTCTCCACATTTTTCTGGATTGGCAAGCCTGGATGGTCACCAGGTCACCCTGGTTATGTTTCACAGTATACCTGAGGGAAGGAAATACACAGTCAGACCCAGACCCATTGCCTGGCATTGATGACTGAATGGCAGCATCCTATCAAATCAATTAGGAAAAAGTACAATGGTTTTTGTATCATTTTAGTAGAAAACCCATCTGAAACTAAGCTAAGCATTAAAAAGGATGCATCGGCTGCTTTGCAAAAATGCATGCATAGAAGATGCTGGCCAGCAGCTATGCACACCCTCTGGTCTTTCTGAGAGGTGACAAGGCTTCCTGCCTGTCCCATGCCACTTACGTGCCCATCCTGAACTTTGGAAATTCATTCCTTAGGGATTAAGAAGAACGTTGAGTCCTTGTTTATGAATGTGATGGCTTAGGTGTTGTTTTTTTTTCTTAAAGATTTTATTTGACAGAGCAAGAGAGAGCACAAGCAGAGGGAACAGGAGAATGGAGAAGCGGTCTCCCTGCTGAGTAGGGAGCCTGATGCGGGGCTCAATCCCAGGACCCTGGGATCATGACCTGAGCTAAAAGCAGAGGCTTAATCAACTGAACCACCAGGCGCCCCTTGTTTTTGTGGTTGTGGTGTTTTCAGTTCTCTGGCCCAGCTTGCATTTTTGCTCTGAGGGTACAATGTCAGCTCTTGACTTCCTTCTCTTTTGGGGAGACAGGTTGTGGAATTAAATTTAGGAACGGTTGTGCCTTGCTGCAGTGGACCAAAAAGGCCTCAGGACAAAGTCGCCGTTACTGACATGAAAAAGGACTTTGAGAGCTGCCTCGGAGCCAAGGTAGGGGAGAGACAGGTGGAAGTCCCCCCTCCCCACCCAGCCCTATGCCCCATGTCTTAGAGCCACACTGCTTTCCACTCCCCCCCACCATGACGAAGGCTCCCAAAGCCTGATGCTGATGGCATTTCTTCTCCATCCTGAAGTCTTCAGTGCCTGTCCCATTGGCCAAGAGCCACACAGCTTCCTTAGAGCCCATTACCGTCTGTGAACACAACCCAGCCTGAACATCTACTTTTCCTATGACTCTCATCACACTGTGCACTCGACTTGCCCTGGCTTTTCTGGCCATTGTACTTCTGTTCATGCCCCCCCTTCACCCACCTGCCTGGCTCCTCCCCCTCCCTTCATGTCCATGTCCCTCAGCCTCCACAGCATGGCCTCACATCTCACAGCAGAAAGTCATTGGTCCCTCATTTGAACCTTCCATGGCACTTGGTCTGAAACCTTTGGATGGCATCCATGTTCTTGAACTTACATTGCTGGTCCTTTATATTATTTGTAGGTCTGATTTCCCTTATTGGACCATATGTTTGAGTGAGGGTTTGTGTCAGCATCACCTTTGTATTCCACAAAGTACCTAGTGTCTTGTATGCAGATGTTCAATGAACATCTCCCCAAATGATGATTAAGATATGTGATACGTTTTATCGTGGGGCCATCAGCATGACACCAAATGTTCAGCTGTACTTGATTTGCCTTATTGACCACGATTAGTTGAATCTGGCCAAAAGGACACCTTTTTCTAAATTTCCATCATGTTAGAATCAGTGACTGTGGTTCATATCCATGAAACTCTACAATAATGTCATCTGGTTTAATTAGACTAACTTGGAACTGAATTTGTAGTTGTAAGCAAGTCATTGTTAATAGGACCTCAAAGCAGAGTGAGAGTCAGAAATTATGACTGTCTTTTATAAAGATTTAAAAACAATAAAGAGGCTTTCATTTTTCTGTAGCATTTCAGAGTTCATTGGCCGAGATATTTGTTTTGCTAAAAATTGGCTTTTGAAATTATACGTACAAGGTATTTCTTTTTCTCCTAAAGTGAGAACATTTCACAGTGTTTTTTCTTCCATTTTTTTTTTTCTTTCCCATAGCAAGGGTTTAAAGGATTCCAGGTTGCTCTGGACCATCATAATGACCACAAGATGTTTATCTACAATAATAGCGAATTCACCCTTACTCATGGTTCTGTGGTCATCGCTGCCATTACTAGCTGCACAAACACCAGTAACCCATCTGTGATGTTAGGGGCAGGTGAGTGTCGGCCTCCCTCCCCGAGGTCATGGGGACACGTGGGCAGGAATCTTTCAAGACGCTACCTTGGGGCTTACCTGAATCTACCTGCAATTCCCCAAACCTTTTCTTTTCCTGATGCAGAAATGTGTTGGTCCAAAAGTGTTTACACAGGGGCGCCTGGGTGGCTCAGTGGGTTAAGCCGCTGCCTTCGGCTCTGGTCATGATCTCAGGGTCCTGGGATCGAGTCCCGCATCGGGTTCTCTGCTCGGCGGAGATCCTGCTTCCCTCTCTCGCTCTCTGCCTGCCTCTCCATCTACTTGTGATCTCTCTCTGTCAAATAAATGAATAAAATCTTTAAAAAAAAAAAAAAAAAAAGTGTTTACACAATAATGAGTGTCCAAAGCAAAGTATGCAAAGTAGAATACATAATGCATACTTGTCTTTAGAATTAATGCAGAAAATAAGTAGAAGAAAGCAAAAAAAAAAAAAAAATTTTTTTTCTGGTAAGCTTAAACTCTTGTGTCAGACTCTAAAAGAAAAAAAAACTATTTTCCTATCACAGATTAGTGTCTGTAAAAACCCTGATAGGCCTTTTTGTACACCGGACTTCAGTCTGTCTCAGAAGTATTTTAAGTATCTCTGAATTGGGGCACAGGGAGCTTACTTGGCTCTAAGCAATTCTGGTCAAGTAGTTGATATTATATACAGAGTTTTATTAATAGAAGTCTCTTTAGTGTCAAGATTTTTTTGTCATTCCCAAGAGTTCCTTTTGTGTCCATAAACCAAAGATCATCAAAGAGTTCTTTCTTTAAAAAGTGTACACGTACATATGGAACACCTTTGCCCAAGAATTCATGCGTTGATCCCTAAGCTTTTTGTGTCTGGAGCAAACGAGTTTCCTTAAGACTAGTCAGTAGCTTGTCTGTAGATTCTTGTGCCTTTTTACCCCCACTCATTTCTTTCCAAATTCTCTGATATGTCATAAGAAAGCACCCAGCGTCTCTGCAGTAGTCTCTATATTTGCCAAAATTCCAGCGGCCGAGAGCTCTTGATTTTCTCCTTTAAAAGAATACCTGGGGACTAGATTTTTACTCTACCCTGACCGTACTTCTCACTAACCCGTACACAGTTTATATCCTTTAAGAAAGAGCCCTACCAGTTATAATCTTCATCCAAATAAAACGTAATCAGAAAGATTATTTTTCCTCCAAAAGTTAAAATCTTAATTCTATAATATATTCCTTAATATTTTTAGGTTTATATCTTCAAAAGAAAAAGCCTCTTTCTTCATTTCCCTTACTAATTTTGAGTTTACTGTGTATGTGCAAATACCTTTGGGTCAGTGAGTTGTTGATTTGTGCTAGGTAGCAGAAGGAACAATCAGCACAGTGATCAGGGCTTTGTTGGGCGGTGGCAGGCGACACGGACGGAGGGGCCGGTCTCTCTCCTAAAACCGCCCCGGCACCGAGGGGCCGGTCTCTCTCCTAAAACCGCCCCGGCACCGAGAGCGGGCGGCCACCCAACACTATGTCGGTGTTTACCATTTCACAGGACTGTTAGCAAAGAAAGCTGTGAATGCTGGCCTGAACGTGAAGCCTTACATCAAAACTAGCCTGTCTCCTGGAAGCGGTGTGGTCACCTACTACCTGCGGGAGAGCGGGGTCATGCCGTATCTGTCCCAGCTTGGGTGAGGAGGCATTTTCTTTTATACTTTTCTTTTTATGTTGTATTTTATTCCACACGTATCACGCTGCATCACCTTCTCTGATGGTATCTGATGAGTCTCATCAGCCAGTGAGCAGACTTCCACCCTCACATTCCCACAGAGTCAGGCCCTCCTGTGGACAGTTGTGCTTGTTGTTCATCAGACAAGCATGCCCTTGAAGGGCAAAGCAGGGCTGAAATCAAGCCTGTGCTTTGATGTGGCGCCGCAGCCTTCTGGAGGGGGGGATGTCTCTTCTCAATTGGCAGAGGTCATGAGACGGGCTAGTGCTGGCTCAGCAGCTGAGAGGCTGCCGTTTGGCATGAAAATAACTGGCTAAACATGTTTTAATTCCTGGGTTTAAACAAGTCGTTTGTTACCGAATACAATTCCTCCAGTTTCCCCACTATTCCTGATTTGGATGAGAAAGATTTTATTTGGATGTCTCATAAAAGTCAAAGTCCTTATTGATTATACAATCAAAGTAGTGAATAGAGAAATTAAATGGTGATGTGATTTCAACTTTTAAAAAGCCTAGATAGGCCCCTTTTTACAATTTACTCAGAAAAGACTAACTGAGTGATGTAGAATGGATGAGTAGTATATTAAAATGATCTACCTGGCTGGCTCAGGTCGTAGAACATGCGATTCTTGATCTTAGGGTTGTGGGTTCAAACCCCACATTGGGGGATAGATAGTACTTAAAATTAAAAAATCTTTACAGCACTCCTGAGAATGAAAGCTTTGTAGAAACAAGACTACACTTATTCCACATGCCTCCGTTCTCTGTGAATCAGCTGTCTCTAGAACTGTCCCCAGCAGAGCAGCTCGCTGGGACTCACTCTCCATCTCGCTTCTCTTCCGGCGGCTAGGTTTGATGTGGTGGGCTACGGTTGCATGACCTGTATCGGCAACAGCGGGCCCTTACCTGACCCTGTGGTCGAAGCCATCACGCAGGTAATGACCGAGGAGCCTGTGGGACTCTTTTCATGTGATGTGTGACCTGAATGCTGGTCATCTCAGGAAGTCCCATGGCAGCAGGGGGTGTGTTCAGACATAGGGTTTTTGAAGTCAAGCTAACCCGACTAGCTATCGACCTTGTACCTCAGTTTTCACACCTGTAAATTGGGGGTGATGATAGGACCTGTTTCACAGAATTGTGAGCGTGGAGACGACAGTGGATGTAAAGGACTTGGCACAGTGCCCACACACATGGGCTCTTGGACTACACACGGCTCCAGGACTCTGTGTGCCTGGCCATCTGCAGCCTGGCTCAAAGTCAGGTGTGTCTCCACACAGACAGTGCAGTCAAAACTGCATTGCATGGCCTTGATTTCTGTCCCATAAATTCTGTAGCATTGAGAAGCACCGTTTGGTTTGCATGAATTACAGAACCCATGGAGGTCAGTGTGGCTTCCTTTAGCTTTCAACTATTGTACTTTCCCTCCGGTTCTCAGGCCCTGGGCGGCAAAATCACGAGTATGCTGCCTTCTGACACACCTGGGATTTCATGTCTCTTGGTGTCCTTCACCACAGTCTCCCCAGGGACACCCATGCATGCTCTTCTCCCCACAGGCAGAGGACCAAGGCAAAGGGAGGTTAAAGAACTCCCCCTGTGATGGGAGCGTTCTGCAGGTGGTCTAAGACAGAAAGCCTGGCCCCCTTCTCCGTGTCACCAGATCTTTCTCTTGCCGGACACAGGGAGACCTGGTTGCTGTTGGAGTACTCTCTGGGAACAGGAATTTCGAAGGTCGAGTCCACCCCAATACCCGCGCCAACTACTTAGCCTCTCCTCCCTTGGTGATAGCCTATGCAATTGCTGGGACCATCAGGATCAACTTTGAGAAAGAGCCGCTGGGTAAGATGTCATTTGTGGGGCTGCCCTTGTTTGTTTTCGGGTGAATTCAAAAATATTACTGGAGGGAGAGTAACCACTTTTGTTAATAGATAATGAGGCATAGGTAGGTGGTCGGTTAGTTCAGCTGGTTAGAGCATGGTGCTAATAAATAATGAGGCATAGAACTGACAAAGATGAGAAGAATATTTTCTTTTCTCCCCATACACAGCCAAGACAGAACTGGAACAGACAAAAATCGACTGAAGGATAAGGGATGACAAAAGGAAATCTGAAAAGTCAGAGAGAGCGTACTATTCTGGCTTCATCCCCAATTCTTCTCTTTCTAGCTCCGATTTTTTTTTAATTTTTTATTTTTTTAATTACTTTTCAGTGTACTAGATTTCATTGTTTATGCACCACACCCAGGGCTCCGTGCAATACGTGCCCTCCTTAATACCCACCACCAGGCTGGCCCAACCTCCCACCCCCCGCCCCTTCAAAACCGTCAGGTTGTTTTTCAGAGTCCATAGTCTCTCATGGTTTATCTCCCCCTCCAATTTCTAGCTCTGATTTTATCTAACATGGGGCACTGTTTTAACATATCCAGTGTAGGAACATGTCTCAAATAGTTCAGCCTCCCCAAATCCAGAGAAATGATGCTTTTTGTTTCCTTTCCTCTGGAGGTCTTGCTGTGTCCTCCTCTGTCCGGTCTCAGCAGATTCAATAATATGACAACGGTGTCCCTTCAGTTTACTGTTAGGAGATCACCACTAGAGCTAGAGTCGATCCTCATGTGTGGATTCGGTATTTGCAAATTTGCCTCTTCAATAAATGTAATTGAGCCCCCAAATCAAGACTCGTCTTGCCTCCGTAGTAATTGGCAGACGTGCACAGAGGGGTAAAGCTTTTGAGTCACTTCAGCTACGGCCGAACGAGGCAGGGCCCTGCCTTCTCCTTTCAGCTCGCATATCCTGTTCGTGCTTTGTGTAGTGCCATGTTTTTCCACATTTTTGTGGTTTTGGTGATTTCACTTTTTAAAAATAGCCCCCAAGCATAGTGCCGAAGTGCTCTCTACCTTGCGGAAGCCCAAGAAGGTTGGGGGTGCCTCATGGGACGTAGACTTTGTTCAGGCATGAGTTGTAGTGCTGATGTCCTTGTAAACGCTTCAGCAAGATGTCCTGGATGAGTGTCTTTAAGCAGAAGCACACGTGAAGCAAGATTACATATTGGTTGGGTGCTGAAAGTGTTGTGACGAGAGGCTGTCGGGAGCCTGACCCACGTCCTCCAGTGCTGGCAATTCACACTTCACCACACGGTGTTGGCATGGACTTTACAGAACGCTTCTACCACAGCGAATGGGATTTGACTGGTTGGGATCATGAAAATGGGCTATTAAATGCAGTTTTTCTCCTTAATAAACTTATTTTCCCCAGGGGTCAATGCAAAGGGACAGCAGGTATTTCTGAAAGACATCTGGCCAACCCGAGACGAGATCCAGGCAGTGGAGCGTCAGTACGTGATCCCGGGCATGTTTAAGGAGGTCTACCAAAAGATAGAGGTGAGGTCCCCGTCCGCTCTGCCCTCTTGTGGCCAGGGGACAGCCCTTCCTCTGTGGCGTCTGCAGATCCCAAGGCCGATGGTGGTGGAAACTAGAGGAAGTCACATTTCTTTCTTCAGATAACCAAGGAGGTAGTTCTCAGTCATTTTCTCCTGTGACTTCCATTTTTACACACCCCACACCCTGCAGATCTTCCCAGATTTGGACAAGGTCCCAGACTTGGCAGCAGCCTCAAGAAGAGAGGTTGTAGGTTGTGTGTGATTCCTACCCAGCTCGCCAGAACCTCCCCGCCTCAGACCCTGGGTGCTATGCCGGCTGTGGTTAGGGATCCCTGATGTCACTATAGAGTCTCGCTGACGTAGAGTTCATGGGTTGGATGCCCCTCCCAGAATTATTTGGATGCTTAAAAAAAATTTAAAAAGCCACTGAGGAAAAAGCACTGAACTACTGAATTAAATAAACCTTTCTGTGCATTTGATAAATAGGGAGAAAATGTGTGGGGCTCAGTATCGTTTTCTGAGACTCTTGGATGTTATTCCTTTCTCTGCTTTCTGTGTTAGGCTCACCCAAGGAATGCTGACTGGGTCTTGGGTTTGAAATACAAGAGCAGACTCTCTGGGAAAGAGGGTCAAATTGGGATCACATTCATGGACCATGATCTCCCTCAGGGTGCTCACTGGGAAGTGGTATGAACAAGTTTGCTAGGCACTGGGTTAAATGCATTTCTCCAAAGACTGAAGTTATGGCCCCATGGAAACAGTTGAAGCTGACTTTAATGCATAGCAGCTGTCATTTGCTGTCCCATGTCCCTGTGACCTGGACATCTACTTCCCCAAATCTTCAGAGAGTAAATAATTTCCCCTTGGGTACAATCTGGATTACTATTTCATAAATTATATTATGTATATGGCTTAGTTATCTCTTGCTGTGCAACGAATTATCCCAAAACTTGGAAACCACTTTCATTAAATCTCATGGTTTCTGTGGATTAGAAATCCACGTGTGGCTTACCTGGGTGCCTCTGCCTTCATAAGGCACCAGCCGAGCTGAAGGCTCAGCTGGGGGAGGATCCACTTCCAGGGCAACTCGAGTGGTTGTTGGCAGGACAATACACCTCATAGGCTGTCGGACTGAGGGTCTCCGTTCCCTTCTGATGGTTCCCTAGAGGCTCTTCCCCATTGCCTTGCTCAGGGGTCTCTTCACAGCTCACAGCATGGTCCTGGCTTCCATCAGAGCAGGCCAGAAAGGGAGAGACAGACAGAAGGCAGTCTCTTTATAACCCAGTCTTGGAAATGAGTCACCAGGTTCAGCACACACTCAGCAGGAGCCAATCGCTTAAGGGTGTGCAGCGGGTGGGGGCAGGTCCTTGGGGCCATCTTCGAGGCTGCCTGTTGCAGTGTTTGTGTATTTTGAAGTCATCTGGCATGACAGTGTCTTAGTGTCAAGGAGCTCTTTTATGTGACTAGAATAAGAACTATTTTGGTCTGGGTTTTATTGAAGTACAGTTGACACACGGTGTTACATTGGCTTCAGGTGTACAACATGGTGACCGGACAACTCTGTGCGTTACCCAAGCGTAGCCACCATCTGTCACCATTCAACACTATTACGATACCATTGACTGAATTCCCAACACTGTACCTTCATCCCCGTGACTTACTCATTCCGTAACTGGAAGCATGTACCTCCCCCTCCCCTGTGCCCCTTTTTGCCCATCCTCACACCTCCCCTCCCCTCTGGCAACCATCAGTTAGTTCTCTGTGTTTATGGATCTGTTTCTGCTTTGTTTGTTCACTTTGTTTTTTAGATTCCCCCTAGCAAGGAAATCATAGTATCTGTCTTTGACTATTTCACTTTCATACCTAGAGGGTATTATGCTAAGAATGGTTTTTATTGTACTCTTAGGATATATAGTTTCTGGTTTCATGTCACACTTAACTTTGAATGCAGTGTAATTAGATTTGCTTTTCTTTCTTCTGTCTTTTTTGTTGGTAAGACCGTGAATGAAAGCTGGAATGCCTTAGTAGCCCCATCGGACAAGCTGTATTGCTGGAATCCCAAATCTACATACATTAAGTCACCACCATTCTTTGAAAACCTGGTATGACTTTTTTATTTTTAACAAAATGAGTTTTTCAAAATTCTCTTTCCTTATAAAGTCTATCTGATTACCTTCTACCCTTACTCTAACTATGCATTCCAGTGAAACCTTTACCAACACGAGCAGACAGTACTGGGGAGAGTTCTGAGACACTGGGGTACTTGGCTCTAGGGCCCTACAGTGTCTCTGTCCAGGGGTTCTGCGTGTCTGAGCAGACACGCCCTGGCCATCCCGTACCACCTGGACAGAGACTCAGAAAAGCCCGAGGACTGACTGTTTCAGCAAAACATCCCCGGGCCTGCTATATTTAAACTTTATACTCAAAAAAAAAAAACAAGGGAAATCTTACCTATAACTGATGATCAAGGAGTTTACGCACTGCTGGTGGGAAGAGGAGGGGAGTAGAAGCCAGGGTTCTGGTTGTCCTCAGCATCTCCGTTCCCTGGATGTGGAGACACAGAAGGTCATTTGCAGCTGCATTCCTGTTGCTTTCAAGGGAATAGTCCCAATACTTTGCCTCCCTTCAGGGGTGGAATGTGAATATTTGGAGTAAATTCACCTTACTTTTGGAAGCATCTCTGATAAAACCAAAAACCTAGAATTTTCTGTACAGCAACGTAGGGCTGTCACCCAATTCAGGTCCACCCTGGTGACTGGAGAAAACCTGAACTGGCACTGACTGGCGTATTCTTTGCTAGACTTTGGCTCTTCAGCCGCCCAAATCTATAGTGGATGCCTACGTGCTGTTAAACTTGGGAGATTCCGTAACAACTGACCACATCTCTCCGGCTGGAAATATCGCAAGAAACAGCCCCGCTGCTCGCTACTTGACTAACAGAGGGTAAGTGTGAGCGAGGGGAAGAAAGACTAAGCAGCAAAAATGGAGAGAATGAGGCCGGTGTTTCTGTTGACATGTTCTCTTTTCAATCAAACTCTGGTTTTTCACCAAACCTTGAGGCTTGAAAACCAGTCACGTTTTCTGTTTGCTGCTTTGCAGCTTCCTTGGGAGATTCCATGAGCGAGGAAACCCTAGCACAGGGACCTTCTTTCTGTGCCAGTGTTCCCACTGGAGTCCAGGCTCTGCTCTCAGCCTGCAGGGCACTCAATGGGGTGTCCTCTGCACTGCTGCCCCCTGGCTGAGACATGTCTGACTGTGATTTGCCACTGACACATCCATTGATGGATTCATCAATCACAGACTGACGTCAGCAGGTACCAAACCAGTATTACCCACTGTCCTCTAATACGCCAAGAGTGGTTAGAGTCTGTCCCAGAGCTGACTTTCCCTGAGAATTATCTGGGGAGAAAAACATTCTGGCTCTGCTAGCACCTCCCATTTCCACATCTTCAGGGATGGGCCCAGAGCTAATCTAAGAACAAAATTCAACACTTACTCATTTTTTTTTTCCTTTTTTTTTTTTTAAGTCAGTGCCAGAGGAAAATGGCCTTGACCCCATCTCGCTTTCCTGGTGGCTGAGGTGTTTTCTTCATGCCTCTCCATCCTGCTGAGCCCCACTCAGCCTCTGCCTCCTCCTGGTGCATCCTATAGGACAGTCATGTTCAGAGCAAAAGTAGTCCACGTTCCCCAGAGACGGGAGTGCTGTAAGCATCAGAACCTAGCCCGCCTCTAGAGTAAGGGATGCACAGGAGTCTATCTCAAGATTTTTTTTTTAACGTGGGGCAACTATTGTATTAAATGTACAGGAACTTGCTACACACAGACACAAAGGATAAGATTCTGAAGGGAGGGATTGTGCTTTGAATGGGAGACCTAAGTGCATCACTGAGCAGAGAAGGGCAGGGGATATTTGAGAGGGGTCAGCGAATTCCTGCTCTTTTCCCTCCCCACACTGCTCTGACTACACTGGTGGGTGCCTCAGTTGTTGAATATTCCAGGTAAGTTCAAATACCCTTCTTCCAGAGAGTCTTTGGTTGGGCTGGCTGTTTTTTCCTCCTGGATGCTCTTCCCCAACTCCCTTGCCACTTCAAGTCTTCCTCCATGAGGTCACCCCCACTGTACCCCTGTTTTCATCTTGATCTACTTTTTTTCCCCCTCAGTTATTAACCACAATGTAGTAACACTTAGGTAAGATGCTCATTTTAAAATTATGATTATTTGTCTCTACCTTTTAAAGATTTTTATTTATTTATTTGACAGAGAGAGAGATCACAAGTAGGCAGAGAGAGGGGGGAAGCAGGCTTTCTGCCGAGCAGAGAGCCCGATGTGGGGCTCGATCCCAGGACCCTGAGATCATGACCCAAGCCGAAGGCAGAGGCTTAACCCACTGAGCCACCCAGGCGCCCCTGTCTCTACCTTTTAGAAGTAAGCCCTGCAAGGGCAGGAATCCTCATCTGTGTTGTTCCTTGATCCACCTCAAGCCCTGAGAATAGTTCTTGGCATGTAGCTGGGGCTCAGTAGTTGCTGAATGAATGACTGAATGAATGGGAGAAAAGGATTCACCAATAAACAGAGAGACACGGCGGTTGAGGCTGGAGAAAGAAACTAAGGAAAGAAGCAGTGACCACTACTTTTTTTGATTGGTGATGGTTGACACTTTTGAGATATGGACTCTAGGGAATTGAATGAAAAGAATCCTACCTTCCTAGAAAAGTGCACATATCCCCAACATTCTGGATACAATTTCAGGAGTTTGTAGACATGCTCACCTGCTCCTGAATCCCATTCACAGACTCTCTCATCACATCTCACGGTGAGATCAAACTACCACTCACACACACGTCCTAGCATTTTTAAAGAAACCCAGTGAGCCGATCACTGTGTTATTGTAAAATGTTCCTGTTGTCACAAAGTGTCCTTTCACTGGGGCCCCCAGACAGAATTTTTCTTTGATTTCAGGACCAGGAAGAGCTGTTCTGCCTCTTTGGCAACACTCTGACTTATATCTTATGAAAATTGTAAATCCTGTTGCCTGTCCTGTGTTCTTGTAAATCATGTTGCCTGTCTGAGTTCTTGATGACTTGAGGACAAATGTATACCTCCTTCCAGTTAGTTTACAGAGCATATTTTGTGTTTCCCTAATTCTTGGCTCCACCCGACTGGCCCTTGCTGATTAGTCTTTTGCTTTCCTTTTTCTTACCCATTTTTAATATTTTATCTTTTTTTTTTTTAAAGATTTATTTATTTATTTATTTATTTGAGAGAGACACCGTAAGAGAGAGCATGAGAGGGGAGAAGGTCAGAGGGAGAAGCAGACTCCCCTTGGAGGTGGGAGCCTAATGTGGGACTCGATCCCAGGACTCCAGGATCATGACCTGAGCGGAAGGCAGTTGCTTAACCATTGAGCCACCCAGGCGCCCTCATATTTTATCTTTTGTGACACTTTCTAGGCTACCCTATTGAATCGGTAAAATGAATACTCATTAGAGTTCCTCCTGGTTTTTCTATTCAGATTAAAAGACTAGAAGTTGATCCTGAGACAATGTTGATTTCCTCCTTTCACTGTCCCACCTCTAATCTCTGACTCTACCCTCAGCAGAAGATACAAGAACCAGCTTTTCTGCCTTGGAGAGTGATGCTTAGTAGACTTAGATATCTAGGTCGGTGGTTTTTCCTTTTTCTTGATGGAAGCTAAGTTTTGTCTTTGCACCGTTCACTAACCTAGCTCCTCTCCTGCTTGCATTATTAGCTTGACTCCACGAGAATTTAACTCCTATGGCTCCCGCCGAGGGAATGATGCCATCATGGCACGGGGGACGTTTGCCAACATTCGCTTATTAAACAAATTTTTGAACAAGCAGGCACCACAGACTATACATCTGCCTTCTGGAGAAATTGTGAGTACTATCCCTTTGTCAGGCTCTGGGTGACTGGACATTTACGTAGTCGCTTTCCTTTGGGCCTTGTTTTTTCTTCATAGCCCCGTGGTACCTCGTTTTGAGAAAGTTCATCATGGATAGAGATGCCCTTTAAAGTTTTACAACTTTCTCTTCCTGCTTAGAGATTCTGCTTCATGGTTTCCTGGGAGTTGAGTTTATGAAGCCTCTGAGTGAAATGTCGTCAGTTCAGAGTATTTGAAGGGGAACTTCAGGTTAAGATAGAGGATATTTATCAACAGGTGCTATTGTATGACTTTATTAGCATTTAATTAAGTCCCCATAGAGGAACATAGAGTCCCACTGAGGCCTGCATGTGTCCTGACGGAATCCCTTTGCAGTTGGCCTGTTACAGCAGGAACTGTTCGTTCCCACGGGAGGGAGGCGTGTGACAGGCGGGAGAGTCTGCGCTTTGAGTCTGACAGACCGGCTATGGAGGCTTCAGCAAGTTATTGCCCTCTCTGAGCTTCATTCTTCTGACCTTCGAAGCAGGATATCCACCCTGTGAGGCTCTGAGGCCTAAGCTTAAATAGAATGATGTGTATTAAATACAGAGCAGAGGATCTGGCACATGTTGTGGGTCCTCGGTGTTGCTTCCCTCTCCAGCGGGAGCTGCCAAGCTGCTTGAGAACTGTTTAAGTTACTTGAGAAATCACCCTCCTGACTTACTTAAAAATAATAACAGCTAGGATTTCTATAGAACTTATTACATCCCACATACTGTTCTAAGCTCTTTGCCTATATTGACTTCTTTAGTCCTCATAACCACCCTTTGAGGGAGGTACCATACTTGTCCATTAAGGTAATAAAAATGGAGATTAAAACCCAAGGAGTCTGGGGGCACCTGGGTGGCTCAGTCAGTGGGGCATCCGACTCTCGGTTTTGGCTTAGGTTGAGATCTCAGGGTCACGAGATCAAGCCCCACAACAGTCTCCACACTAAGTCCGGAGTCTGCTTAATTTTCTCTCTTTTCCTCCGCTCCTCCCTGCCTGAAATCAATCAATCAATAAATCTTCAAAACAAAACCCAGGGAGTCTGGCTCCAATGTCAGTGTGGTTTACCACCACCCATACTACCTCACTTATAACAGATTTTGGTAAAGCAAACTCTTCATAGGTCATCAATGATCACCAGGACCCAACAGAAGTCAGTGCCCGGTAGGTAGTTGTTCAGGAAGGAGCAGGGATGATAAGCAGGCTATTAAATGGAAAAGATACAGTTAGGTGGTGGAATGTCCAAGAGACAAGGGTAAAAACGGGCAGTATAGACACTGGCTGGGTGGGGGGAGGGGGAGGGGCTCCAGTATACTGAATGTCATAGTGAACCTCACATATTTACAAACCCGCCATGACACAGGACTTCTCTTCAGATGTTCAGGGCCTCCTCTTACACAAGGAGACCAGAATCAGAGATGAACAGCCATTTGAGCCAAGACTTGAACTTGAAAGATAGACCTAGACAAAAAACAGAGGGGGAAGGGAAAAGAACAGAGATAATGCAAAGAGTACAAGAAAATGAAAAAATGATTATCTTCTCAGAGTGAAGAAATGATTTTCTGTTGGCATAAAGTAATCAAAGGACAAGAAAGGGCTCTTGGTAAAAAATAGTAATTAAAAAAGAAAGAAAATGCTGTTTAAAAAAAAAAAAAGCTCCTTAAAAAAGTCACAGGAAAAGCTGATTAGTTGAGAAAATCTCTCCGAGTATAGAACAGAAAGACAAAGGAAAAATTAGAGAAAATATAAAAAAATTAAAGACTGAAATGAGGAGGCTCAGCATCTGACTAAACAGAGATGCCGAGAAGAGAAGAGAGGTTATTATCCGGGAAGTAATGCAAGGAAAACTCCCCCACTGCCAGATCCGACTCCACAGAACAGCCACTGCATACCTACATGATTATGGAAGACCAGCTCCAAATCGCTTTGGTGTGAAGTTAAGAACAGCAGCGATGAGGACAAGATCTAGAAACTTACAAAGAGGGAAAAACAGCTTCTGTGCCATGTGCTGGGGATCAGAAGTGCTCAAACCAACACTGGAAACTTAGACTGGTTGCACCCCAAAATTCTGTGTCCCATGTTAAAGTAATAACACATTCAGATTCAAAAACTTTAAAAATACTCCTCAGGAAGATACTTGGTGAATGTTTTTTACCAAAATAATGAAATAAGGCAAAAAGAGGGAAGATGGAGGATCCAGGAAAAAGAAATGCAGGGAATCCCCAAGATGTTGGTGAAGGAAGATTCTTCCATCACAGGAATGCACCACCTCTAGAGGAGAATCAGTCCAAATTAGGACTGAAGCTCCTGGAGAGAGATCTCCGTGGAAAAGAATTTTACTTCCTTTTTTATTTTTAATTTTTTTTAAAGATTTTATTTATTTGAGAGAGAGAGCTTGAGTGAAGTGAGGGGCAGAGGGAGAAGCAGACTCCCCGCTGAGCAGGGAGCTAGACTGACGGGATCATGACCTGAGGCAAAGGCAGATGCTTCACACTTTACCTACTGAGCCACCCAGGCATCCCCATGGAAGAGATTTTTAAATGACAGACTTCCTGGGGCCCCTGGGTGGCTCAGTGGGTTGGGCCGCTGCCTTCGGCTCAGGTCATGATCTCAGGTCCGTGGGATCGAGTCCCGCGTCGGGCTCTCTGTTCGGCGGGGAGCCTGCTTCCCTCTCTCTCTCTCTTTCTCTGCCTGCCTCTCCGTCTACTTGTGGTCTCTTTCTGTCAAATACATAAATAAAATCTTAAAAAAAAAAAAAAATGACAGACTTCCTGATACAGTTGAATGTCTTTAGAGAATTATCCTTTAGGCAGAGTGGGGATTAACTGATGGGTTGGGACATAGAAACAGGTGAGCACACATACAAAAAGGAAATTATTAATTCCAGTGGAAATTTTTCTTAATTACCAAGAAAAGGAATCAGAGTACATTACTTGACTCAGCTATAAATAACATTCACATGGTTAAAGTAGTACAAACACCAAATATTGACTTACCCAAAATGTATGACATAATTATATTGGGAGGCTGGGGAGAGGGTACCCAGGGGAATGGTAGTCACAAGAACTAAATCCCTGGGGTGTCTGGGTGGCTCAGTCCTTTAAGCATCTTGATTTCAGCTCAGGTCATGATCTCAGGGTCCTGGAATCAAGCTCTCCCTCGGGCTCTGTGCTCAGCGAGGAGTCTGATTTAGGATTCTCTCCCTTTCCCTCTGTCCCTCCTTCTGCTCGCACACACTGTCTCTTTCAAATAAATAAATAAAATCTTTTTAAAAGGAGAGAGAACTAAATACCCATCAAAGCAGGAAATTGATAACAAAAACGGAGACATAGAGAACTGGCAGTTTAAATATAATACTGAAGACACAGAGGCACAGTAACGGAAGAAACCACCAAATTTTACATCCTCTTCTTTAGAAGAGAGGGCATGTGCAGGGAGCTGTTGCTTTATAAGCTCCCCAGATTTGGGTAACGCCATGTGGAACTAACCACAGGCTCCATCAGCCCACTGAAATAGTAATTTGTGAAAGCTTACTTGAAAGGTTGATTATACACCTTTCTAGAGCTTCTTTTGAAGGAAACCCTCTCTTGGGGATTTTTTTCTTTCTTTCTTTTTTTTTTTTTTTTTTAATTTTTTTTACTTAAGTAGTCAGGAAGAACAGTTGTTTCCTGTCACCAGCAATGATATCCAATGTCTTTGTGAAGTCTTGGCACAGCAGAACAGAGTTCTTGAGAGAAACAAATGAAGACATTTGTGGAAGATGTTTCTCATATATACCAAAATATTAGTTAATCCTCTTCTGTCCCGTATTGATCTGTGCTTCCACCTGTGTTTCTGCTGTCTCTGCCTTGACCTCCTTATAGAAAGGTGAATAATACAAGTTCGCATTTGGGGGCACTGGGTGACCCAGTCGGTTAAGTGGCTCACTTTTGATTTTGGCTCAGGTCATGGTCTCAGGGTCCTGGAATCAAGCCCCGCCCCAGGCCCTGTGCTCAGCAGGGAGTCTGCTTGAAGATCCTCTCTCCCCCTCTGCCTCTCCCTCGACTCACTTTATCTAAAATAAATACATGTATGTATGTTTGCATTTTATGTCATTTCAGAACATGTCACCTTCTTTGTGGTTGCTACCCTACATAAGTGACCATCACTGAGTCCCTGAGAATGAGTCAAAACCCAGGTTTAGGTGGGATTCTCTGTTTTCTAAGCTGCAAAACAGTTAAATCAGTGGAAGAGGGGGAAAAAAATCTGATCTACTTTATTTTTTTTCCCTTGATGCCTTAGGATTTGATGCCTTAGGTTTTCTAAAACTAGGACAAAAACTAGGCATTTCAGTTAAAAGAATATAAAGCTCATGGGAGGGGTGAATAGATGGGAGCTAGTTGGAGATCTGTAGAGCAGGCCACTGATTGGTTGAGTGTTGGCTGTTGGCTTCGTGTTGACTTGGGCCCCTGAAGACCCTGTCCTTCCCACCAGGTCCCCCTGGCCTGTGTCCACACTGCTGCATGTGTAAACCTTGCTTTTCTCTTCCTCAGCTTGACGTGTTCGATGCCGCCGAGCAGTACCAGCAGGCAGGCCTGCCCCTGATCATTCTGGCTGGCAAAGAGTACGGCTCAGGCAGCTCCCGAGACTGGGCGGCCAAGGGCCCTTTCCTCCTGGTGAGTGTGACGTGGAGGGAGCCCACAGGCACGCTCAGGAAAGCAGGTGCTGTTTGTTCAGCTCCTGCTTCTTGGCAGATCTGCCTTTACCCCCCTCAGTGAAGGGTAACGTAGAGTTGAACCGGTTCCTCAGATCAGATACTCGTATTCTACGAACCGTGGATCTTTGGGGGTGTCTGTGGAGCAGTTGGGAGGAGGGTCTGTGAAGTCTCTGAAATTATTTTCAAATATGTGTAAACATGACTTTTTTTATGGGGAAAAATGGCACGGTTTTCCTGTTATTCAGGTTGAGGACCCGCAGTGTATTTTAGGCTGTTGTTCCAGGAAGCAGTAAGCCTAGGCCGCTGCTCCCGTGTTGTCTCTCAGGAGGTTCACGGGAGGGTAAAAGTAAGGAGCCTGTGCTCTGGACAGACTTGTGGAGTGCACTTCTCACAGTGGCTTTCCACTGCCTCTGAGTCAGCTTACAGACTCTCTAGAAAAGGCAGCTCTCTCTGGACGCAGACAGGCAGCTCCTCAGAGGCCTGAGCCTCATGAGGTGTCCCCTTGGAGGGGCCATGCAGGGAGCAGACGGTTGTTACCTCTTGAGCATCGTCCGGCCCCAAAAGCAGGGAAGAGTCCTGCTCAGCTTCTATTCTCAGGGTAGGGTAAGATGACCTAGCTGGTGCCAATCTCTGATTTATGACTTGAGCAAATTAAACCTTGGGAAACACCTCATACAGTGATTTCCACACATACGGTAAAGAAGGCAGGGTCTGGCAGGCAGCCCTCCGGGGATCCAGGCTTCAGTAAATCTCTGTGAACATCACACTTATTGCTTTGTTTTGTTTTTTATCAATCATTTTGCTCTGTGGAGGGAACAAAAGATGTTCTTTGATTACTTGGTAAGGTATCAAAAGCCTGCCTTTTCTAGAAGCTGCTGAAAAGAACCAGAGAAATTACGGAAGAGGAAAGAGTTTTAGGGATGGGGCTGGAAGCTGGCAGTGCAGCCGCTGGGGGCTGTAAGAGCTGAAGGAGGCTGAGAGGACTGGTGCATGAGGGGTCCCCTGGGCTCTAGGCTTCTGTACAGAACAGCTCCGAGTTCCGGCCTCCCCGGCCAGGCTGCTCAACAGTGCTGGGCTCTCCTCACGGCAGATGGGGCTGGACACCTGGTCTGCAGCCCTGCGCAGCCCTCACCCAGCCTAGGGACGTGCATAGTATGTGTTTACAAAGCTGCCACTCCCCCCAAAGTGAACACATGTGTACACAGATCCATACGGAAGACCTCCTGTTCTTGAAACAGGAATCACAAAAGCAGCACATCAGTTCCTTCCTCTGTAGTTTGTTCTGAAAGTTGTTTTCCATTAAAACTTTTCGTGTCTGCACCTATTCAAGGGAGAGAAGAGAAAAAATTTTTATGTTGTTTTGCAGTGTGGATTCTAGATACGGTGGAAGTGTGCTAAGAGATGTTGTATCACAAAGCAGCTAAGTATGTGGTCGAGCTGCATGGGTTAAATACCAGCTACCACCGCTGACTGTGTGGGTGATGAGACAGCAGTTGCCTCTATCTCCTAGGGCTGGTGGGGATGGGATGAGAGAAGCCACTTTATTTTACTGCCTGTACATTGTAGGCAGTCCGTGCAGCTGCGGTGTTATTTACTAGAGTAATTGTTTATGTAAATGACTCATTGGTACTTAGAATTTAGGTGTGAGAGGAGTTTTGACTGAAGAAGCCTTTTGTCAAGTTTCTGTGTATCTAAAGAAAATGGAAACTGTGTCCAAAGCACTGTCTTGGCTCCTCAGGGAATCAAAGCTGTCCTGGCTGAGAGCTACGAGCGCATTCACCGCAGTAACTTGGTGGGAATGGGGGTGATTCCCCTCGAATACCTCCCTGGGGAGACTGCAGACACCCTGGGACTCACGGGGCGGGAACGATACACCATCATCATTCCAGAAAACCTCACACCACGAATGAAAGTGCAGGTCAAGGTAAGCTGGAGCTCCTCCCCCCCATGCCACGCCCAAGTAACAGGACCTTGTGTTCATCTCAATGTAAGAAGGAAATGAGTGGATTTGGAAGGAAAACAATCACTCAGTAGGAGTGCATTAGACCTAGGAGTTCTGCTGTCACCTGCTCTGTCTTCACAACACAGTGAGGAGGAAACCTGTTGATTACCTATTTCCGTTTACTCACAAAATTACCATCAGTTCCTTTCTTACTCCCCAACCCCACCAGCCCCACTGTCTCCTCTGACTCCCAATCTCTCTTGAACCCAGAGAAGAGTGCGGGAAGCTCGGAGACAGGACATTTTCACATGATCTAAAAAACATCTTTTTATAATCAAAACGTGGACATACCCCATTCTTGAGCCTCACCTCAGGTGCCAGGTTTTGGTTAGCCCAAAGGTAGAGGTGAGGCAAAGCAGGTGCCCAGCGCTGACATCCCAGGGTCAGCAGCTGGACCAGCTGCCTAAGGGACCACCTCAGTGAGACCTCTGCTGACACATGGCTCCCAGAGGAGGTCTAATGTCAGTAGGAGCTGCTGCCCCGAGAGACTTGGCCCTTGGGTGTCCGTCATCTCCATCATTCATACCCCGAGGTGCTTTGCTGCACAGAGGAGTCGGCTCGGGGGCTGGTCCAAATATAGCCCCTGATTCACTGGGTCTGGGCTAGAGCCAGGACAGCACGTGCCCCCATGTGCCACTGGCTCTGCTGGTGTGCAGATCATGCTTTGAGGGGCAGCTCTGAGGGCAGAGGGGGCGTACCTCCTGACACAGCTGCCCGGCCTCCTCCCCCACTGGTTCTCCTCTGCTTCTTTGTCGTCACAGCTGGATACTGGGAAGACCTTCCAGGCCATCATGAGGTTCGACACAGACGTGGAGCTCACTTATTTCCACAATGGGGGCATCCTCAACTACATGATCCGCAAGATGGCCAAGTAGGCGAGCTGCGCTCAGAGCCCCAGGCTTGGAGCTGCACCAGGGGAGCAAAGCGCCACTAGCCAGCCGGGTCCTTGGCGCAGAGCATCCCCGCATGGAGGCGTGTGAGCACTGAAGTACCGGTGCCATTCCTCCAGGCACAGAATGAGCAGTTTCTACATTCTCTATTTTTGTGGATCTTTTTCTCTTTTTCTAGAATTTGGAAGCTAGAATGGTGGGAATGTCAGTAGTGCCAGAAAGAGAGAACTTGGGCTTGTCTGTAAAGTCAGTGATCACAGAATGTTGATTTTTCACTCTTGGCCTGTTAATGTTCAGCTGGACACTAGTCAGTCTTCTCAGAAGCCATCCCTTGTCCTCGTTTCTGTTCCTCTCTCTTCTCCTCTGCTCCATGAAGCCTTCCCTTGAGGTCCACTGGTCCTTGCCTGTTATACCAGTATGAACTGACATGGTAGATGAAAACATTCTCACACCGCAAATCACGGTGGGGATTGTGATTCTCCCCTCCGCCTTTTTCCTTCAGATGGAATGATCCAGGCACCTCGTGGACAGGTCAGACACTGACATTTTTTGATTATGTACCTTTTGATGGATCAACACTAAAAAAAAAAAAAATGTGATGTTTTCTTTCACTCTCTTCAGAACTTTTCCCTAGAAAACTTTTCATTTCTCCAGAGGAGAACTTTGGAGGTGGTTTTGGAGAGAGACATAGAACATTTGTAATTTGGATAAGATTAAATCTATTTTCAAGGAAAACTTGTTGACTTTGGAACTGAATTGTGTTGTGTGTAAAGCTCTCGTCTGTAATATTTCGAGCAGAGCAAGTCTCAGACTACAGTATCCTGAAGCCGGAGACCTTCAAGTTCTGCTTTTACAACATCTGTACTGTGGAGGGGGGAGGGGTAGGGGGAGTGGAAGAGCTGAGGAACAGGATTTCTCTGCCCTGCTTGGGAGCAGACAAGAAGGTAGCAGTAGCAAATATGGTGAGCAGATCATTTTTTTTTTTTTTCATTTTACGTTCTATAGTTTACCTAACCTGCTTATGTTCATCATAGTCTGCTCCAGCTACCATAACAAAATATCATAGACTGGGTAGTGTAAACATCAAAAATGTATTTTCTCCTAGTTCTGGAGGCCAGAAGTCCGGGCTCAAGTTTCTAGTCAATTCATTTTCTGGTGAGAACTTTTTTCCTGGCTTATAGACAGCCACCTCCTCCCTGTCCTCTCACATGTCTTTCCTTCATGCACGTATGAAGAGAAAGAGGAGGAGTTGGCTCTCTGGTGTCTTCTAAGGACACTAATTGGATCAGATCGGGGCCCCACTTTTATGACCTTATTTAACCTTAATCACTTCCTTAGAGGTCCCATCTCCAAAGAGATGCCCTGGGGGTTATGGCTCATAACAGGTCACCTTATAGCTCCCAGGTTCATCTCTTTGTAACAAATTTTAAATCTCAAATTTAGCACTCAGCGAATGTGGCCTGGCCATCTGAACACCCAGGACTGAGTCCTCTCTCTGCCTCTCCTGAGATGAGGAACAAGACAGGTTATTGAGCAACCCTGCCCCCGAGGTTCCTGGGGCCCAGCTTGCGTTCCTAAGATTACAGACAGAACCTTGTTGTATAAAAAAGCCCATGACCTTTAAATAAAGATCAGTCCTAACATAAAAACACAAAGAAGGGCTGAGAAAACAGACCTCTACCGCCTTAGTTCTCCATTACTGTGCTCCTGGGGAGCTGTCTAGCTCCTCACATTCCGTGGTTATGTGGAGACAGAGTCTTGTGTCTATGTCGTCTAGAAGAGGATCCCTTCACTTCTGGACTCCTCTGCCTCCAAACGCATCCCATATCCTGTTCATTAATAAAATGTCTTGCCCAGTGTCACACCCTGGCCCATGACAAAACCAAACAAATAAGTTCCTTTGGCCTAGTTTCTCAAGAAGGCACTAGTCCTCTCGTTCCAAACTAAATGTTTGCTGCTTTTGTTCAAGGTGCCTGCCAGTCCTCTTCTTCTCCTTGGAATTCTCTTCTCCTTTGTTAACAGTTTTCCAAATCCATTACGCCTGACCCGTCCTAGGAAAGCAGGCATTCTTCGGTGCGCACAGTCTTAACCAACAGACTTATTTAATGCAGCAAATAAGCACGTATGTCTTGGGCTGTGGGACAGCCATTAGCAGATGAGAGTCGCCTCCAGGAGGGGTGTAGTAGTAATGACTCACAGTGATTTTAGAAGCACAACTCAAACTGGTTAAGCAAAAATGTTAATAATAACAATTGGCTTGGGACGCCTGAGTGGCTCAGTGGGTTGAGCCTCTGCCTTCAGTTCAGGTCATGATTCCAGGGTCCTGGTATCAAGCCCCACATCGGGCTCTCTGCTCAGCAGAGAGCCTGCTTCTCTCTCTCCCTCTGCCTGCCACTGTGCTTACTTGTGCTCTCTGTCAAATAAATAAAATTTAAAAACCACCAATAATTGGCTCATAGAATGAAAAACAGAGGTAGCCACAGCCATAGGCTTGACTGGATCTAGTGACTCAAACTCAGCTTCCCTCCCTATCATTTCTCCTCTCATCTTACCTCATTCTAGGCTGTTCCTTGTGCCTGGGGAATGTAGCCACCAGCAGCTCTGGTATAATAGCTAGTAGTTCATAATCTTAGAGATTTATCTCCCAGTATTCTCTATGCTAAAGTTGGGAGTTTCCAGATCACCAAAATGAAGAACCATATCTTGAGCCCAGTTTCCCTTTCAGGGTTATGTGAGGACAGTGGAGTACCCGGCAGGGTTACGTAGAAGCAATGCAGACTTACTTCCAGAAAAACAGTAAGCTTCCCTGGCTGCTTTCTGAGGAAGCTGTTAAATGTCATGACCACAAACAGAGTTTAACACCCAAGTAGTTTTTGTTCACCCAGACAGCCTAATTATCATAAGCGACAATTATATAATTATAGCTGATAGTTTTAATAGTTCGCATCCCAAGAACAGAGGTCTACATATTAGGAGCAGATTTGCTGAGTGAGATGTGTAGTTTTACTACGTATGATAAAAGAGTACCTGATATGATCCTGAAATTAACATTCCAGTTGGGCTCTATCTGCTCTGTGGCAAGACTGCTCACCTGCTGTGGGACTTCCACAGGATGGGAGTGGTGTCCCTTGGAGAACAGGGTTCCAGGGTCAGCATCTTTGGGAACCACTGAGTTAAAGGGGTCTTGTTAGCACACATGACAGTCATGGTGTAAATCATTCATTTGAAGGGCGGGCTGGCAGCATTTGTTTCAGAAGCCTGTCTTGACCACAAGAATGTTTTCATCAGAGCATCTCACAGAGTGTATGTTTCACAGGACTTGCTGGAGGAAATGCTGACCTGATGGTTTGTCTTTTAAATTCAAGTAATAATATCAGTTTTACCCCCACCCCGAAACTAATAATACACTACAGGTTAACCAAATTGAATTTAAATTTTAAAAAAGTTTTAAATAAATTCAAGTAATAATACCAGTTGTAAAAACAGGAATCAGAGTTTCCTTATTACACAATCAGGCATTTGACTGAAGGCAACTTCTCATTTCAGGTGAAAAACCCATCACAATGTCAGCACTAGCAGGAACCATAGAGAAACAAGGTCCTGCGGGTGTGAAATGGGTTGTATCTGAACCACCTGAGGAACCTCACTAAGTACACATGGCTGGACACCCTGCCAAGATGTCCTAATGGGGGTGGGGCACGTGCCCATGAAGACTCCCCACTTGGTTCTGACATACAGCTTTTGACCGAGAAATCTTATGACCAGCATTTAGGCATCAGTCAAGAGTCTGCATTCTATCTACCTTTTTTCCTTCAGTTTTTTCCTTCAGTAAATAGTAACCGAGTGCCTAACTCTGTTCCAGGCTCTGTGCCTGGCAGTGGCTTGACTCAGGGCAAAAATCCAATTAGGAAATTCTAAGATTTTTTTTGTTTCACCTTCAGTCTGCCTTCTGTTGGCTGAAGAGAGGACCATTCACCTTCAAACAAATTGGACCATTTAGATACTTGAAAGAACTTTTCTCAAATCTCCAGTAGGTGTTTTAAACATCCTATTAGGGTTCTTTAACAACAGCATCCAAAAAAGGCAATCACATATAAAAAGAGATACTTGTGAGATAGTGATTTACATAATAAATATCTCTGGCTTTCATCCCCAGCTCTGGCACTGAGCTCCGAAAACCCTTGGAATTTCCTAAGTGACACAAGTGACAAGGGGTCTCTTGTTATGCTAATGACATGGCTTTTGGACCACACCTAAGGATGGAGCTGGTTGCCAGAACAACCAATTCAGATTCTAGGGCTGGAACTCTCAGTCCAGCCCCCTAACAACCGGGGAGTGAAGTTGGAGGTTGAATCAATCACCAAAGGCCAATGATTTAATCAGTCATGCTTACATAAGAAAGCCTCCATAAAATCCCAAAGGATAGGGTTTGGAGAGCTTCCACCTGCTGAACAGGTGGAGATCTGGAAAGGACATGGGAACTCCTTGTCCCTTCCCACACCTTGTCCTATGCATGTCTCCCATCTGGCTGTTCCTGAGTTATATCCTTTTCTAGTCAACTGGTGATTAAGAAAATACAATGTTTCTCGGAGTTCTGTGAGCTCCTCTAGCAGATTAATCAAATTCAAGGAGGAGGTCGGGGGAACCTCTGATCTATGCCGTCAATGAGAGGCTCAGGTGATTCCCTGGATTTGCAACTAGTCCCTGAAGTCGGAGGAGGTGGGACAGTCTTACAGGACTGAACAAGAACAATTTCAGTATGTTAAGGGCAAAAGTCAGTTTATGGTAGAAACACTTTCAACATTTCCTTCCTTCCTTCCTTCCTTCCTTCGTTCCAGTGTGTACTGAGTGGCTACACTGGCAGTCAGTTGTGAAAGGAAAGATCAGAAAAGAAGTTAAGGCTTTTTAATTTTTCCCAAGTACTTAGAGCTCCATTGGCCTACAGAACATTAGTGCTGTTATCACTTGTGTTGTACGTATGTGATACAGTTCAAACTGCTAAAAACAATAAAAAGAGGGTGAAGTTAAGTGACATATTCAGTTTGATACAAGTTTGGGTAAAGTGTCTTCACAGTGGTATACAAGCAATCCATGACTGTACCCACTGGGGCTAATTTCTTCAGTTAAGGTTACCCATTGCCTGTAGCTAAAGACTGAGGACCCAAGGTCATTTGGACATTTCTGTAGCATCAAAGGGTATCTTCTCAAAAGGAAAATCCTTCCACTTTGCATATAGCTTCTGAGCTCCAGTTGCAATATCCTCCACCACAAAGCTTTCTATTTTTATAACTGGAATCTCAAATGTCTTATACTTCACATGGATTCCCCAGTCATGGCAGCAGTTCTCCCTGGCACAGAAGATCTTTGCTTTCTTCTCAAAATGCCCAAAGGTCTTTGGTTTGGGGTGTAATTTGCTCACATAGCACTTCCTGAAAGCATCTCCAACCACAGGGTAATGGCAGTCCTACAGACAAAGGGATTGAATAAAACACAAAACAGAACATTAGAACCAGGACCGAACTGTGATTTTCATGAACTCCACAACAATCTGAGATGAAAAGCAGGTAGGATCCCACTTATGTGACAGATGGGGTAAGAAGGAAATATGCATTCACTGAAGGCCAGACTAGAATTCATGCAACTTAACTCCCAGTTCCAAGGGTGGAAGTGAGCGTGGGGATGCCAAGTGAGGAGATAGGGGCCATCTCATGAAAACGAGGACTAAGAAGTTTCTGGGCAACCGAGCTTCTGAAAGTAGATACTCTTTATTAGTTCGGAAACAAAAGCGGATATTTCTTGAAGATCTCCAATGCCTGAGTTTACCTGACAGGCACAATCCAAAGGATACAGAGAACAACGAAGGGTCAATGCAGATCTGCAGAGGGTCACAGACTAATGTGTCCAGAGGCTCCAACTACAGTCAACTTTAGAGTAAATCTGAGAAACGCCACTCTGTACAGAGCAAATGCAGACCCAATATACGGGCCCCTGGGAGGGTGGCGGGGAGGGTGGGAGGAAAACAGTCACAAAGGGCCTTTGCAATAGAAAACTCACTCAAATTGGAGCTGAAAGGACATTTTCTAGCTAAAGAAGCGATTTACAAAGGCATGGGAATTTGCTAGTATCACCCTTAATATTACGCTTCTTGCTCCATTGGACTGATGAGAGACCAGCTTTCCAAAGACCAAAGAGAATCCTAATAACTCATCATCGGAATCAGCCTCTCTTCTATCAGGAGCATTGGAGTTACAGGCAGTTTTTGTCTTTGGAGATTATTCTATCCAAAAAATTTTTTTTCAATTTTATTTATTTATTTGACGGAGAGAGAGAGATCACAAGTAGGTAGAGAGAGAGGGGTAAGCAGGCTCTCTGCTGAGCAGAGAGTCCGATGTGGGGCTTGATCCCAGGACCCTGAGATCATGACCTGAGCCGAAGGCAGAGGCTTAACCCACTGAGCCACCCAGGTGCCCCTCTATCCAAAATTTTTAAGGAGGAAAAAAAAAAAAACAAAAAACAACTAACCAGCAGTTTTTCTAAAATAAGGAGATATTTTGTTTTCATTATAAAAGTGATCTATGGGGCACCTGGGTGGCTCAGTGGGTTGAGCCTCTGCCTTTGGCTCAGGTCATGATCTCAGGGTCCTGGGATCGGTCTGCATCGGGCTCTCCGCTCAGCAGGGAGCCTGCTTCCCCCTCTTTCTCTGCCTGCCTCTCTGCCTACTTGTGATCTCTCTCTGTGTCAAATAAATAAATAAATTCTTCAAAAAAAAAAAATAAAGTGATCTATATCCCAAAAAGAAAGTTTAGAAAACATAAAATAGGAAAAATCATGGAGTCTCACTGTAAAATATATATTTAGTATATTTCCTCTAGTCTTTTTCTGGACAAAGAAAATGTCTTTGTTACAGTTGAGAGTGATGCGGGTATTGTCACTATTATTTCACACCCCAAAACTCACAGCATATTAACAACTTTGTTTCCTTGTTATTTTTTCTACTTCACCACAGTCTGTAAGAAGTTTTTCATTATACATAAGCTTTATGTTCATTTCGTTTAATAAACTCTACTTTGGAGTCCCATTAGATTTATAGAAAAGGGCAAAGTTGTCCAGGCATTTCCTGTATCACATTCACCCAGCTTCCCTGAATGATAACATCTAACATACCACAGTGTATTTGTCAAAACTAAGAAATTAGGATTGAAACGTTACTGTTAATGGCACTACATATATTTACTTTTTCTAATTAATATTCTTTATTAGGATTTAACCCCAGATACCCCATTCATTTAGCATGACCATTATTATTTTTAATGGTTACGTCATATTTAATTAAATGCCTTCTTTTTCTTCTTCATTGTTATAGGTTTCCTTTCAAAAATTTTGGCTTTTTAAAATATCATGGCCATGATAACAACAAAAATAATTATATTCTTCCACAAACATCTCACCAATAATAAGTTTAATTAGTGCTAAAAAATGACCCAGTGCTCTTTGCTCAAAGTTCGCTTACCTCTACCACTCTGATGTCAGCCGTGTAACATGCAAAGCCCTTACACTTTCTGCAAAGCAGTTTTTTATTCTCCTTATCGGGTACAGGTTCTACTTTTGCTTGACTATCCCTGATGAATTTTTCTTGCATCTGTATCTGGAGAATCTACACGCAAAAGTCCAAAAAAACCAAAAATAAAACCCACCTTGTCAGTACAATGGTATAACTAGGAGGTATTTATGCACGTGTGCATGCAAATACACACACACACACACACACACACACACACATATTATCATTCATTCATTTACAACTTCCATGAACATACAGTACCTGACTTTGTTTATAAAAATCCCATAGATAATTTTATTGGGTTCTCCTAATTCTTTATTTAGTCAGTGTTTAACTGTGACCTCCAATGAGCCTTTAAATTTTTGCATCAAAGATACCCATAAAGGGAGCACCTGGGTGGTTCAGTTGGTTAAGCAGCTGGCTCTTGGTTTCACCTCAGGTCATGATCTCAGCGTCCTGGGACTGACCCCCATATCAGGCTTAGTGCTCAGCAGGGAGTCTGCTTAAGGATTCTCTCTCCCTCTCCCTCTTCATCTGTCCCTTCACTCTCTTACTCTCTTGCTTTTCACAAGAAATAATCTTAAAAAAAAAAAAAAAGATGCCCATGAAATACTAAAGATGTTCATAAAACAATCATGTGACCCCTGCTTTCTACTTTAGTAGTTGCCAAAAATTTTTAAATCATTCATAAATATAAACATATGTATTGACTGTTTCAGGTATAGTTACACCCACTTCTAGGACAGAGACCCATTAAATGGAACAGCAGGTAGAAGAGTCCCCGTCCCCTAAATCATTTTTCTCTCTCCCCTTCTGACCACAGAGAGTTACAGTAAAGTTAAATGCTTGTATATAGTATGACTGCATTCTACTTCAAAACTTAGGGCATGCCTACGTACAACTAAGAACCTGGACATTATAGGGTGCCTGGGTGGCTCAGATGGTTAAGCATCTGCCTTTGGCTCAAGTCATGATCCCAGGGGTCCTGAGATCAAGTCCCACGTCAGGCTCCCTGCTCAATGGGGAGTGTCTGCTTGTCCCTCTCCCTCTGCGCCTCCCCCCACTCTCTTTCACTCTCTCTCTCTCTCAAATAAACAAAGTTGTTTGTTTGTTTTTTTTAAGCCTGGACATTATAGATAAAATAAACCTAAGAAGATTTAGAAGGAAGGAAGACAGCTAGAAAACACAAAACCCTAAGAACAAAATGGTACTGAGTAACCTGCGTTTTCTTTTCATCTCCTATTACCCCAGATTTGAGACTGAAGGAACTGGCAACCGGAAATGCCTATAGACACAGATAAAAAAGTATCTCAAAAAAAAAAAAAAAAAAAGGTGTCTCAACAGAAGCCTACTTTACTCTCTCTAGTCAAAGGACCAGGAAAGAGGCAGCCTAGCAAGACAAAAAACTTTTAGACAATGGCTGTTCTACTTCTGCCAAACATCACAGAATGGAACAAACAGCTATGGTCTAACCCCAGCCCATGCCAGCAAAGACTGAGTGGGCACCTAGATTTCCACTTTAACAAAGCGTCTGCACACTCCCACCTAGCAGTGTCAGAGAAGGCCAAGGAGGGAGCCATGCTCTGCCCTGCCACACGGTAGCCACCCTTGCCTGTGATGTCAGGGCAGACCCTGCGGGGAGCCAGAACGCCCAGCCCCACCCACGGAATGACCAGCCACCAAAAGGTCCTGGCTACACTGGTTCTGGGCTCCCTCTCATCCCTTCCCACCTCTGCCCATTTTCTATGGCTGTTAGGGGAATCCCAGATGCTCTTCAACAGATGTTTAACCTGTTCTCTCTTCATCCCACTCCTCGTCCTGGTGAGCTGGCTACAAAAGAGTCTGGGTATAACTGAGCCTCCGTCTCCCTCAACAGGCTTTTACTCTTTCTCCCCTGCCACACATGAGTCTATGTCATTGATCACCCAGTGGAAGAGACAAAAATTATGTCATGGGTAGTAAAGCTATTACTGTTTTAAAGATTTTACTGCCAACATCAACATATGCTACAAAAGGGGAAGATGACTCAGTGAAAAGCCTCTATTCTCAGTAAAGTTAAGGAGGAAAATTAAAGAGGAACTAAAAAATTTCCCTGCAATTCTCCTCAATTAAAATATGGAAGAAGTATTTTTAAATATTTTAGTCTCTAAACTTAGGTAGAAATTTTCTAAAAATGAGTGAATACTGACATAAAGCTGTCCTTTTATGTCCTAAAATAAGTGTTAATTTGCTTTAGACCACTGCTTCTCAAAACTATTTTTGAGCAAAGAGATTATGACTTTTCAAAATTATGGACACTATGGAGTTGGTCTACTGAATTGTAAGGTTCATCTCTGTGAAGTTAAAGTCTGCCTCATGCCTCAGTCCATAACAGTTCTCATTTTTTGAGCACTTACTTGATTCCAGGTACTGTGCTGAGCAATGCATATACCCCCATTTTATCCCTAAAACTGCCCTGTGAATTAAATACCACTACTTTCCCAACTTTACGAATGAGGAGACAGATTTAAGAGACAGAGTAACTACCTGAGGTCACACTTCTTCTAAGTGGCAGAGATCCCAAGATGAAAGTCTCTGCAAAGGGTCTAGAGAAAGTGTGGGGGTTCTTGTATGTGCATGCACGTAAGCCTGTGTGTGCGTGTATTTGCGTGTTTCTGTTTCTTGACCTTCCCCAGTCTGGTTCCATGCTTCTGTGTTATAGAGGAAATTGAAGTAAAATGAAGGTCACTACCAAGAGGCTGAACTAAACAGATACACCACTCCACAGTGTGCGTTCCTACCCACACCTACAAACAGGCATTCTAACGTGCACTGTGCATGGGGAGCTTTTCTCCAAGGACTCCGGATGTTAGCGACAGATTTGAAGGCTGTGTTTTGCCATGTTAGGGTGCAGTCCTCAGGATGAGCTACCAACTTGAGGGCCATCTAACTCAGTTTGCCCTTTTATAACTAAAAACCTCACTCCAAGTATTAGCGCTAATAACATATATTTTAATCTCACTGAGACCCAAAGCAGAATGAATCTGATGTTTACTGCAGGACAAAATTTTAAGCATAAACTTAGTGTTCTCATGTAACAGAGCAATACGATAAAAGGCACCAACTACCCTCACATTCTGTTTGTTACTCATGGTCAGATTCTGCAAGAGTGACACAGATTAAAAGACTTACCTTTTCTTTAAATACTGCTTCATTCCACGTCTGAAGCCTTAAAATGGATTCATTCATCATGTTTTCCTTGTATATGTTTATTTTTTCTTTTTCGATTACATCAGCATTGCTGGTCAGAAGGAAGCACTTGCTCCCTCTTGCTCTTCCTCTGCCTATCAGAAAATAAGTATTTGGTGTCTTTGACTTAAAACTCTGATAAATTTGAGAAGAGGTAAACAAAGGGGTACTCCTAAAATTCAATTCTGATTCACTGATACCCGCTTTCATAGGAAAGCTGAGCTGTTAGAGCACAAACCCCAATGCAAGTGTGTGCCTCCATATTAAACTACATGTTAAGCCAGGGGCGCGGCTTAGGCTGGCTTCCTTGGGGGGTCGGTCTCCAGGCAGTGTAACAGGACAGCTATATTATCAGAGACACTGCCTTAAAGACAATCCAACTTGAACACTCAGGAGGACACCGTGAGCACTCCAAGATGAATAATGAATAGATACCCCCTCAAGACCCTTTAAGCAGGTGGGGAAATAGATATGTTCACAGTCACCAGAATACAGGTAGAAATACTAAGTAAAATAAGGAAGATAAATGTAAAGAAATATGGGCATTCAAGTTTATTGCCAGCTGGGGGATCAGGGACAGGTGATACAGAAGCAGGGGGAGAGGGAGGAAGTAAAACAAAGGTTATGAGTAGCAGTACACGAGCGCTTTCTTCGACAAGAAAGTTATCCAGAAGTGGATAACGAACAAAGGGGAAGAATGGGAAATAGGTTGGAAAGATAATTTGGTGCTGGATTGTGAGCTTTTTAACACCATGTAAATTGGGAAATACTGGAGTCTCTATACAGGGAAGTGACATGCCCAGACATGCCCAGTGACATGCCCAGCCCCAGAGCTGTTTTTCAGGAAGTAAAATGCAGGTGTTGTTACAGAAATTGGAAAAAGGAAGAGAGGCTAGTTGGGAGACTACCTAGTTCAAGTGAGAAGAATTCTATGGAGTATCTCTTCTAGAATACAAGGGCCCATCATTACCATAAGCACAACCATGAAGGGTCCACACGTTGGATGCCAAAGTCTCAATCCAAGTGGGAATTATCTTTCCATAAATATGTCAGTCAATGTTGGTCAAGTAAACAGTACTCATCATAAACAAGAATTAAAATGGGGCATATATTAGTGGGCAAAACTGTACCCACACAATCCTGATCAAGTAAGCTGCCTTTGGGGCCAAAGACGCCAGAGTCCATGGTGCCAATGGTCCTACAGTCACAATGGCTCAGTAAAGGAGAAAAAGCCAGAAGCACAATGACTAGGACAGAGTATGTTTCTAAATGACAGACACACTCACAAATCAGAGAAATCACCAGCCGTTTAGTAATGGAATCAAAGCTCTTCTCACCTCTGGTTTGAATCATTCTGATGACATTGCCCACATACTCATACGAGATGACCAAATTACACTCAGCAATGTCGATGCCTTCATCAGCTACTGAAGTGGCAATCAGAATCTTTTTATCTTTTTATCTCCATCGGTTCTAAATGCGTCCAATGCACACTTCTGTGCTGAGTCATGCCTGAGTCAGAGTCAGAGGGCATTCATTACACAACTTATCAAAGAGGGAACTTTACCCTTGAAAAGTAGCCATTAATAATGGAGTGCTATTACGTGCCAAATACTGTGATAAGTGCTTTATATTCATGATGTCAAAACAACCCTAGGCAGTAGGGTCTATTCCTATCCTTGTTTTAGAGAGGACATTAGGGTGATGTTCAACAATTTGGACTCTGCCACAGACTGCCTGAGTTCAAATCCCAGCTGTGGTACTAACCAGCTGTACAACTCTATCGCAAAACAAATACGGATTTTTTTTTTTTTTTTGCAAAACTATCAACAACTATCAACAATTCATAGTTTTTTGCAAAACAATTCATTGTAATGCCTTTGCATGTGTATAGGACTTTACAGCTGGCAAAACAGTATCACAACTACTTAATGGAATTTCACAAAGCCCTTTGAGGCTGATGTGGCAAGTATTACAATTCTCCTTTACAGATGAAGACCTTGAGGTTTTGGAAGTATGATAAACTCACAGGCTAGTTAGTGGCAGAACCAGGCCTTGAATTTAAGTCTGAAACCCTAACAGTGTGCAGTCCTCAGCCAGTGATATACTGAGAAGGAAAAGAATTTCAGTGGTCTCCACCTCCGAGTTAAGAGAATTTATAAAAGTTCTAGTTTTTTCCTGTACGTTGGCAGCCAAAATCTTCAGATATATTTTGTTAAGGCCAAAACAATTTCTTTTTACCATCATTTTCTAGTGAATAATGAGCATGCCCAAGACAGACACCATACTTCATGAATTTCTAAACTTAGTCATCTACTTGTTCATCATTTATTCAGCAATTATAGTTTGTCAGATACAAATACAATGGTTAAAAGGTCATTTTTATCTACAAGGATCTCATGGAAGAAGGAGATCAATAGGAAGCTACTGATAAAATTGGTATAATATTGATATCATAGGAACTGCATCTGTGGGACTCTACCAGTCTTGGGGTTGGGGAAGGCTATTTGGCAGAAGCACAATAACTGGTACAGAATAAGTTTCTAAATAAATGTGGATGGATGGGTGATGGATGGATAAACGAACAAACAAGAAACTATCTTGAATGCTTATCTGTAAAGAAATAACAAAGTTTGAAAATCAACTCATGTTAGAGTCAGACGGCAGAGCTTTGAATTCCAACTGCAGTAATGTGGTATTGGACTTCATTTGGTAAGCCAAACTTTCGAAATCTGAATATACTTATTATATTCCCAAAGTTTAAAATCTGCATAAGGGGAAAGTGCAAGAGTGATGCCTGCGGACTGACAGGATGGGGACTGCTTATTAGACACAAAACTGAACAGGAGGAACAGAATGAGTATCTGTCCCGGCTGGTCACTGAGGGTTGGGGAGCACGGCTACGGGAATGTCAGGTGAGGGCTGGCCACCCGGGGATCCTCCTGGAGGATTATAGAGGCACCCCTTCATCCTTCAACCACTGTAGCTAAACTGCAGGATTTTGTGCCTGAACTTTTTTTTTACATTAAAAAATATATAATACACATAAAAGCATCTCTAGCTTAAAAAACAATAAAATAGAAACAGAACATTTTTATTTCCAGCTAATCTAAATTTACTGGTTGAAAATTAAAGAAAAAGAGTGACATGCTCAAACAATATTTTAAAAAATAACTGGTTTCATCCGAAGAACCTATGGGAAGAGGAGATGTCTATAAGTTTTTGTATTTGAGCACTGTGATGGCTTTTTGTTGTGGCTAGGCTGAACTACAGTACCCGGTTATTGATCTAGGTGCTTCTGTGAAGGGAATTCACAGACGTAATTAAAGTTCCTAATCACTTGACATTTAAGTTACAAAAGGGATTCATCCTTGGATGACTTGACATAATCAATCAACCCTTTGAAAGAGGGCTTAGGCATTAGTCCAAGACCTCAGAGACTCCAAATAGCTCACACCTGTGGGTTTCAGACCTGCTCCTGTCCACCTACCCCATGTATTTTGGACTTCCTTTGCCAGACCAGTTGTGCATGCTAATTCCCAAATCCCTACAAGTTTGTGTGTGTGTGTGTCTACACACAAGCAACATATATATGTATATATATATGAGTGTATAATCACTTAATGGTTTTGCTTCTCTAGTTGAACCCTGACTGATGCAAGCATTAAAAAAGAATTTGAATATATTATAAATAATCTTATAGTATCCTAAATCTAATTCACTAATATAGTACCTGTGTTCTGATTTGTTTTGCCACGTCCAGTCAATATGCCAGGGTTTAGAAAGCTGTTCTCAGAATTTTCTTCAATCCACTTCTTCAAAGCCTGAAAATCAAAAGCAATTATCAGTTGGACAGTATTTGTTGGTTTTTTTTTGTTGTTGTTGTTGTTTAAGATTTTTTATTTATTTATTTGACAGAGAGATCACAAGTAGGCAGAGAGGCAGGTAGAAAGAGAGGGGGAAGCAGGCTCCCCGCTGAGCAGAGAACCTGATGCGGGGCTCGATCCCAGGACCCTGAGATCATGACCTGAGCGGAAGGCAGAGGTTTAACCCACTGAGCCACCCAGGTGCCCCTGGACACTATTTGTAGACCACATTTGTGTAACTATTAATTCGATATTGATATATTGCAAGAAGGAAAAACTTTTAGTAAGTAGTTCTCTGACTGACAAACCTGAGAAAAAAAGTTTTTTGGAATTGAATTCTATGCAATTAAATATAATGGTTAAGATTTTTGTGATCTGATATAATTTAATCTCTGAGACCTTTTTTAAATGAAAAAAGCAATGTTCAGGGGCACCTGGGTGGCTCAGTTTTTAACTGTCTGCCTTCGGCTCAGGTCATGGTCTCAGGATCCTGGGATCAAGCCCCACATCGGGCTCCCTGCTCAGCCAGGAGCCTGCTTCTCCCTCTCCCACTCCCCCTGCTTGTGTTCCTTCTCTGACTGTCTCGGTCTGTCAAGTAAATTAAAAAAATCTTAAAAAAAAAAAAAAAAAAGCAATGTTCAGAATAGTGATTGTGTAGAATAAGTGAGTTTTAGCAAGATCCCAGGACATAAGATAATGTACAGAAGTCAGTTGTATTTTTTCTCACCAGCAACAAGCAACTACAAGCACAATTTACAATAGCATTAAAAAATTGACACTTAGGTATAAGTCTAATAAAATACGCGCAGAATCTGTATGCTGCAAACGACAAAACGGTGATAAAAGAAACCAAAGAAGATGTGGTAGATGGCCTCTCGGGTGGCTCCCAGTGATCTCCACCCGCTGGTCTTCAGATTCTTGTGTAATCCCCTCCCTTCAAATGTGAACTGAACTTACTGACCTGCTTCTAATAAATAAAAAATGGAAGATGTGATCACTTCCAAGTCGAAGTTACAAAATGACTATGACCTCCATATTAGGCATACTCTCTCAATCTCTCTTGGATCACTCACTCTAGAGAAGGCCAGCGGCCATGCTCTGAGGCAGCCCTGTGGAGAAGGCCCCATGAGTGAGCTCAGAAGCACATCTTCTGAGGCCTTCCACAGCCAGGCAGATATGGTTGGAAGTTAAGCCTTTCAAGTAGGATCCTTGAGGTGACTATAGCCTGCTGAGAGATCCTGAGCCAGAATCATCCAGTTAAGTTGTTCCCAGATTCCTGATCTATAGATGTTGTAAGATAATAGTTTGTTGTTTCCAGCCACTAAGTTTCAAAGTAATTTGTTACCAGCAATACATAACTAATACAGAAGAGATAAAGATATACTATGGTCATGGATTGGAAGACTCCATACTATTTTGTTTTGTTTCGTTTTTTAAAAGATTTTATTTATTTATTTGACAGAAGGAAAGACAGTGAGAGAGGGAACACAAGCAAAGGGAGTGTAAGAGGAAGAAGCAGGCTTCCTGATGAGCAAGGGCCCTGAGGCAGGGTTTGATCCCAGGACCCTGGGATTATGACCTGAGCCGAGGGCAGATGCTTAACGACTGAGCCACCCAGGCACCTCCAAGACTCCATATTGTTAAGATGTCACTTTCCCCCGGTTTTATCTCTCTCTTTTTTTTTTAAGATTTTATTTATTTATTTGACAGAGATCACAAGTAGGCAGAGAGGGAGGCAGAGAGAGAGGAGGAAGCAGGCTCCCCGCTGAGCAGAGAGCCCGACAGGGGGCTCGATCCCAGGACCCTGGGATCATGACCCTAGCCGAAGGCAGAGGCTTTAACCCACTGAGCCACCCAGGCGCCCCCCAGTTTTATCTCTTGATTCAATGCAATCCCAAACAAAATCCCAGAAGATTTTTCATATATGTGAATGAGCTGATTCTAAAATATAAATGGAAAGGCAAAGGAAGATAGCTAAAAAAATTTTGAAAAAAGGAAAAAAGTTGGAGGACTCATACCATAAAGCTAATCAAAGCAGTATAGGAAGGGTGAAAGGATAAATAGATGTAGATGAATGTAACAGAATAGAGAATCCAGAAATAGACCTACGTAAAAAGGCCAACTGATTTTTCGAAAAGTTATAAAGACAATTCAATGGAGAAAGGACAATCTTTTCAACATACAGTCCTCCAGCAAGTGGACAGCCACATGAAAAAGATAAAAAGCATCTCAACCCATACCTCAAAATAGATTGTAACTGTAAATTGTAAATTGCAGAACTATAAAACTTGGAGAAGCTAACAAAGCAAATCTTTGTGATCTTGGGTAAGCAAAGGGTTCTTATATACAACACCAAAAGCACAATCTCCAAAAAGAAAAAAAATTGGTAAAATAGAATTTATGGAAAGTTAAAATTTTCAATCAGTAAAAGATATTGTTCAGAGAATTAAAAGATCAGAAGAAAATATTTAAAAATCACATTGCTGACAGAGGACTTTTGTCAGAATATATAAAAAAATATTTTAAACACTCAACAATATCATGATAAACAAATCAATCAAATCCTATTTTTATTTATTTATTTATTTTTAAATTTTTATTTATTTGACAGAAATCACAAGTAGCCAGAGAGGCAGGCAGAGAGAGAGAGAGAGAGAGAGAGAGGAGGAAGCAGGCTCCCTGCTAAGCAGAGAGCCTGATGCAGGGCTCAATCCCAGGACCCTGAGATCATGACCTGAGCTAAAGACAGAGGCTTTAACCCACTGAGCCACTCAGGTGCCCCTCAAATCCTATTTTTAAATGGACAAAAGAGGGGCGCCTGGGTGGCTCAGTCAGTTAAGCATCTACCTTCAGCTCAGGTCATGATCTCAGGGTCCTAGGATCGAGCCCCACTGCTCAACAGTGAGTCTGCTTCTCCCTTTCCTTCTGTGATCTCTCTGGCTCTCACTCTGTCTTATATAAATAAATAAAATCTTTAAAAAAATAAAAATAAAATAAAATGGGCAAAAGATATGAACAGACACTTCACCAAGGAAGATATATGGATGGCTTATAAGTTTATGAAAAATGCTCAAATGTATTAGTTGAAACGCAAATATAGTAAAATGAATTTTAAAACCCTAGGGAGATACCATTACATGCTCAGAGGATGGCTAAAATTGTTTTTAGTTAACAAAAAATTTTTAAAAGTATGAAGTCCTTGCTCTACAGGTACCAAGACTTACTATAAACTAGAGTGATGAAAGTGATGAAGATAGTAAGGTATTCGTATAAGGATAAACAAACGGATAATCAGAACAGAATAGGAAGCCCAGAAACAGACCCACACTTAAATGGGTGAGTGCCTGATTGCAGAGCAGTGAGGAAAGGAATGTCTTTTCGTACTGGGTCGATTTATTATCGACAAGAAGAAAGAAGCTTACATCCACAAGTGCTCTGGTTTTCACAAAGAGGATGGTTCTACTCTCTGGGTTTAAGTGGTACTCTTCTTGCAAGATGAAGGAGAGATCTTTTAGTTTAGGGTTCTCGTTGCTGAAATCCATGGAAACACTTTCCAGTTCCTTCAGTTTTTCTGCAAAAAGGGAACATTCCGTAAATGGCTTATAAAGTCTAGAAATTTAGAACACATGACCTTATCTATAGTTCAGTTAATCTCTCAATCTTTGACCAGAATCCCAAGAGTAATAACCACTGCTTTAATGCATATATTAAAAATGCAGCAATAAATGCATCCTTATTTTTCCCCAGACAGCTGGGTGCTCAAAGCATAGCAGCACACCACTGGGCTACACTTATGTATACTTAATACTTTGATATAAGCCAAACAAATTTATTAGCAGTAATTACCTTCAGGAAAAGGATTTGGAGAGAGGGAGAAGAAGGACTTACTTTTTATTTCAAATCTTCCTATATACTTCTTAATCCAAGAACAATAGGATTATGGGCCATCTCGGTTTTCTTCTATATATAAATTTATATATAGTATATATAAATTATAATCTCTTTAAATCATTAAAACACTTTTAAAAATATTTTTAAAGCTTTGTAAAATTACTAAAAGTTGAACAAAAAAATGCCACCACCTCTCAACAATGAGAGACTCTGGACTCTGGGAAACAAATTGAGGGTTGAAGAAGGGACAGGGAGGGGTGGGGGGGGGAGTAGCTGGTGATGGGCATTTGAGGAGGACACATGATCTGATGAGCCCTGGGTGATGTACGCAACTAATGAATCATTAAATACTACATCAAAAACCAATGATGTATGTTGGCTAATTTAACTGAAAAAAATAGAGTCTCTTACAGATGGAAAAAAAATTGCCACTACCTATTATAATTTCTATGGGATGTGTCCTTTGCAAATCCCATTTTTCCTTTTTCAAATTAAGAAATAGTGAAAGCAGCATATTTTTTCCATTAGTACCATATTTCACTGAAGCTTAATAGTCCTGGTGTCTATAGTTGTCTTCTTAAGCCCAGGACAACTCCCTGAGCATCATCATAAACTAAATGCAATACAATATAAGTATCCTGCCCTGGAGTCGCCAGGTTCCATTGACTTTTTCCTCTAACACCACCCACCTTCGAATCTACGAGTGAGGTCCTGCTCAGTCTCATCAAATCCTGCACTTCGGACATCAGCGAAGAAGTCTTTTAAGTAATCCAGAGCATCTTTCATCCGTGCATGCTCATTGATAATGAGGGCATTGTTATATTTCTGTTTGAAATGAAAACAGAGTTTTCAATGTTTCCAGTGTCCAATGCATTTGCTATACTCACATTCAATTAGCTGTACTTAGCATGGAATTAATTTTTAAAATAAGCTCTTCTTAAATCTATTCCAACTTAGTTTTTTAGGATGAGTGGTTTCTAATGGTACTGCAATAAAACCTTTGAACCAAATACTATTTTAAATACCTTTATTAGCTAGGATCATTAATCAATTCGGATCATTTTGGAGTCTAGAATTCCACCCTGGACGGGAAAGAGAAAATTTACAAGAAAAATGCATGTCAAAGATTAAAAAACAAAAAACAAAAGCAAATCAACTTCCACATCAACTTGCCTCTTGATTCAGACACTGAATTTAATCTCTTCATTCATCCAGAGCCATCAGTGAATTGCAACAGCACCTGTTCCAACTGCTGGCGCTGACCGCCTACCCCAAACATGCAACTAAGTTCGTTAAAATTCTATAAACGCATGCTGACTGAGTGCATTTTTAAATACTCTGAACAGCATGATAAGCAGAGATGATGGTTATTGTTTCTTAACTTCTTGGTTAACCAGAAAACAACCAAAGACCCTGGATTTCTGAGCATGTGGCTTTGCCAAAGGTAAGAGCACCCATGCTTCAAAATAGGGCAAAAGCAGTCGCTTACTGAACTCTCAAGATGGCTGTCACCAACCGCATATCTACAATCATGTTCATCATCCCCCAACTTTTTCCAGTCGTGTCAATCATGGGAATGCTAGAGGCACATGGTATAGAGCCCCAGCATCTGTTTCTATGCTGTGGCTACTAGTGTTACGTTTCAGTAAGCAGACAGAGAAGATGCTGAATGGGATAATTTTAAAGTTTGCTTCAGAAGAACCCCTCGGAAAGTCCCTAAGTGAGCTCTTGGAACAGGGTGAGAAGTTGATGTTCTCCTGGCTCCCAGAGCCAACCTCCCAGGAGGTGCTACAACTAAAATATGTCGCTACAAAGAACCCACATACCCGCAAGTGGGAAGTGTACAAATACAGGGCTTTACAAATCCTGCTCTCTTCATCTTTGTCGGGCAACTGAAACACCATGCACGCTTTCTGAACGGAAACGATCCACTGCTCATATTTCTGTGTTCCAAAACTCCTATTTTGAATTTGAGATACATTTTCTGGAAAAAAGAAAAAAGTGTTTCATTGTGCCATGTGGTCAGTCATTTAAAGTTCTAAGCAAGCCTCACCCTCTGATTTTCTTCCTTCCTCTCAGTAAGCAGAGTACTTCTCCTGAAATAGGCGGTTTTCTGTAGTGAATCTGGTTGGCACAGGGCTGCTTACTGAATACTTACTCTGCACCAAGAATCAAAGTGTCTTACACTCATAATTTCATTCATTTTCACAAACCTCTGAGGTGGATATTATATTTTACACGTGAGGAAACCAAAGCTCAGAAAAGCAAAGTAATTCACCCAAAGTGACATAGCTAGCATGGGGCAGGGGGTGCAGGAATGCAGATCCAGGTGTGTCCGATACTGAAGGCTTGCCAGCTCTGTGAGCTGATGAGCAAAGCAGCCCACAGGTAAAATGATGGACATGATAAAAATATCTAACTTTGCCTTTAACAACAAAGCAGCGAATAAAAGTAATAGGTCTCAAGAGATTCATGAGGAAGGCATCTAAAAGCAAGAGAGACAGAACTCAACACAGTCTCCTCTGTCTTGGTGTGAACTCAAGCTCTCTGATCTCCACAGCATCATTCACAGGGCCCAGCAAAGAACAGGCACTCCAAAGATGCTTGTCATGGGTGCTTCTGTGTGTGTGCATCTCCTAAGCTATGCCTCAGTTGCTCGGTCCAAAAATTGAGCATCAGCTCTGGTCCAGGCTGTGTGCAGGGTGCTGGTGGTAAAAGGATGCAGAAGACAGAAGAATCCTATTCTCAAGCGGCTCAGATCTCCAGGGCTCCCTGGGAAGAGCACAGTTTAGTAAAACTCACAGGCAAGAGCTCTGTTTCTGGGTTAAATTGCTCCTCTTACCCATTCGTGTTTGACAGGAGGAACCAAGGAGGCTATTCAGACAAGTAGCATTGACATGCTTCTTTCCCAGCTCCAACTACAGACAAGGTGGCCAGCAGTAAACCAGATGAATTAACAAGTATTTCTTGAATGTGAGTAGGTGTGAAAATGAGCTAAGCAATCTGGAAATGAACAGCTGACAGGATGTAGACTGGAGAAAGGCGGAGATAGGGAATTAGAAGTGGGAAGAATAAGAAGGTAGAAATTCATGTCTTCCACCCTTCTGCCACTCCCTAGTTCAGACCACATCATAATGCTCCTGGATAATATGACAGCCTCCTAAGTGGTCTCCCTACTTCTTGCCTTGGCCCCCCCCAATTCACTGCCCACTCAGCAGAGAGAGTTTCCAATATTACAGATAAAACATTTTGTTACCCTACCACTTAAACGCTTTTAGGGGAGTCTTCTAATCAAAGTCCTACCTAACTCCCAGGATCCTCTGTGATCTAGCCTCTGCTTCTGATTCTCACCTCCAGCTTCACTGCTTCCTTCATTTGACAGGACTAATGGATGTCTTCCTACTCTCTCCACTTTCCTGGCCTTTGCACATGCTGTTCCCTCTGCCTGAAACACACCTGATCACCCCCACCCACCTACCGTTATCCCATTGTTTCATTATTCCTTATCTAACTTTGGCTTTACCGTTGGATTGGAAATGCCACAAGGACAGGAGCTTGTCTCAGGGTCCATGCTATCTCCCCATCAGCGATCATACTGCTGAGCACCAAGTGGATGACAAGAGAATGAACGTGTTTAAGGAACCGCTAAATCAAAGGACTGGAGTAGGGAAGGATTGGAATGTAAAACTGGAAAGAGAAGTAGAACCAGACTGCGCAGGCAGGGCCCAGACTGGCAGGTTAGAGGCTTAGAGAGCTTTGCTTGTAAGGCAGAGAGATTCAAGCAGGATACTGACATGACAAAACTGGTATTTCAGAAAGCTCAACCAGGTAACGGGGGGGCTGAATGGAAAAATGAGTGGGGGCGGGCAAACTAGCCAGATAGCCGTTAGCGTAAGTCCTAAAGAAAGCTGTGAAAGAGGAGAAGAGAAAAACCAAAGTACATGTGAGGAAAGGTGAATTCACAAACTCAATGTCTCCAAAGTTGCTCCCCGTTCTGGAACCAGCACTCCCCACTGCTATACCAACAAGTGTGCAAGACGGAAGCCTGGTGCAAGTCACCCCCCCACTCCCACCCTAAACCAGCTGGCCGTGAAATCGGAACACTTCCTGTTTGCAGCGCTTGGTACAAGGCTCCTCCCTCCACTAGCTGTCTCGACTGCCTCTGGCCCTCTTTGTTCACTGGTATCCTCATCACATCATGGATCGGGTTAAAGTCTTTAGATGCTTCTCCCTGCTTTTAGGACAAAGTCAAACTCAGTTTGGCCTCCCAGGCCTTTCCTGGTCTGGTCCCTGCCTCTGTAGCATCATTCCTTTCTGCTACTCATGTGTTAGGAGTACCCAAAATGCTTGCAGTTCCTGAAACTCTTCCTTCAATGCTTGATGCCTCACTTGGTTGTCTCTCCTTAACTTGGCTGACTTCAAGACTGCCTCAGACACCACTCCACCCCAAGAAGCTTTCCCTGCAGACCATTCCAGGCCAAAGTTCCCATGAGCTCCCGGGGCACCCAGGGTGTACCTCTTCCCTGCTGTGTGGAGGCTGCTCACATCTGATTCTCATTATTTGACTGAGAGTTCCCCGAGGATAGGACTTTGTCTTTAACCTTGTTCTTTCCATTAAATGGCAAAATGAGTATCTGGTTAATGAATGAAGGAACAAAAGAGAGAAGAATAGAACTTGGTAACTTCACAAGAGAGTCTCAAAAGAAGAAAGAATCGAAGATCTCTGCCTGTTTCAATCTGAGCCATCAGGGAAACGGTGGTTTCATTCACATAAACAGGGAAGTCAGAACAGAAAGCTAATTTGGAGGATTAAGAAAGCCATGAACCAATTTAGATTTGGTATTTTTCAGTTATGTATGTCTACAGAGATTTACTTTGAATTTGAAAAGAAAAAAAGAAAAGGAGATTTATCTCACCAAGAGTTACGGTACCGAGTTCGTCAAAGATACTCTTTGCCAGACTCTCTGTCTCCCTCATCAGCTGAGATATGATGCATTTAAATCTGTCAGTAGTCCGGGATTCTACTTTCCTGAAAACTAGAGCCATCAAAACAAAGTGAGTATTTTTCAGGAAGAACACATTATAGTTCAAAGTAGGCATCTGCACACCTTTCTCTGCCTCTGTTATTTCTTCTGCAAGACCTGAGGCCCCAACCTCAAAGGCAGGTAGTCTAAATGATGTATCAAATGCTCAAAAACCTTGCAATAGCTCCCTAGGGCTTACTGCACAGATTCTAACATCTCCATCTTTCATGGTCTATGTTGAATCCAACTTCTCTTTCTGGCTTTCCTGTTACTCAACATAGAGCCTCTATCCTGACAACGCTGGTATCCATCCTGTCTCTGCAAATACAACACTTTCTAACCCTCTCTCTTCTCTGATTTTCTCCTTTCCCACCCAACCCCCAGAAGTGCTCACACTGTTCCTAAAATTCATTACTGCATTGCTTCAGCAGAAACGTAATAACTGCCTACCACCTGCTGTGTTCTGGTGATGAACAGTTGAAAAGAACACAGCCTGCGCTCCAGACAGGTCTGTGCTCTCAGGGGAGAGAAAGATACACAGCCAAATAACCACAGTAAAGAGCTGTGCCAGGTGACATGGAGCACAAGGAAACACATCTCTGGTTCTTCCAAAGGAGATGTTGTGGGATAAACAGGGGGAGAGGAATGGAGGAAGGACAAGATGCACTTGAGGAGCTCAGAGGAATGCAACATGGTTGGGCTTATAGGGAGGGGGCAGAGGGGACTGGATTACAAAGAAATTTGTACTTAATACTAAAAAGCTTAGATTGGGTACCTTCCTTAAACTCCTTATAGGAAGCTCCCAGATAAGAACTGAACTGTCTCTATTTCATGTGTGTTTACTCTGCCTTATACAATCCTACACTATCCCCAGAGCAAGGAGGAAGGCAAGTTATGTCTCCTTTTCCATTCTCCCTCAATGGGTTAATACAGCATTGAAATTTAATATATATTTGCAAGCCAATTTTTTAAAAAATCATATTCTGATCTGAGGAAAAACATGATTTCAACCCAAATCATCAGATACATATTCAAATAATGAATGAGCACACAGCATCCTCCTCAAGCTTGCAACACACAGAAGGACTAAGCCAGCTCTTGGCCATTTACATGCTTTGATTTTCTCATCATGTCTCTCTCATTGTTAGTATCCTTATAAGAACTTTATCAGAAACAGAACAAAAACAAAACAAAACAAAAAAAATCATCAAACCAAGAGTAAGAATGTTTGCTTTTGACAGTCCACTCCTGAGGTTCATCCATTTACTGAGGATAGAGCTCGGTTGAGAGAACCATGAAGTGTAATTATTTCCTAAGTTTGGAGTTAAATATTTTCTACTAAAAAGAAAAAGTAAAAATTCAGTATTCATTCAAATGTCTCTGAGCTAAGAAAAGCAGAGGATAACAAAGTTCTAAAGGTCTTGTTATGGGATTCCACTTACACTTCTGGGGCTTATAAGCAACTTCTTCCAGTTCCTCCAAGTTGTCTTTGACTGTTGCTATCACCGCCGTGTCAAGAGAGGCACACAGTTTGCAGATATATTCCATGGCTTCATTTGTGTTTTTGGCATCTCCAGTGCCAACCGAGGCAGTCAGCCCAATGACCTGTGAGAAGCATTGCAAATTGTCAGATCTCTGGAAAACAGCATGCCATTTCCACAATCCCCCATGCAACCCTTTCCTGCTAAAGTAGGGTTTGGGTTTTTTTGTTTTTTTTTTTTTAAATAATTTCAGATAAAGAGCAAGAACACAGTTTTTTTTCCCCCTGATATTCTCTATGACATTGCAAATGGAAAGGTCCCTATTAGGCAAAGCACTAAATAGATGCAGGAATCACAACTTAACAAACATGAATTAGCAAAGAAACTAATGGCAGAAACCCTTTCAAGGCAGGACTTCTCTCTTCTCTATCCTTGTGTCCCCCAAGATGTGTAGAACTAAAAGGAAAGGGACTGAAATCAGACACAACTCCATTCTAAAGGCAACCATGTCACACTGGCTAGGATCCAAGAACAAGTACCTTCAGCTCTCTTTAAAGCTGGGAAACAATAGCTATTCAGAATGGTAGGTGTGTGAATTCAGCAAGGTAACATTTGTAGGAAAAAAATATATAAATTTTATACATGTATATATGTATATATGTATAAAATTTATATTTTTATATACTATGTATATTTTATATATTATATATATTATATATATTTATATATATTATATATATTTATTTATACACACACCACACACACACACACACGTGTGTGAGTGTGTGTGTGTGTATTAGCTTAATGGTCACGTAATAATTTTTATCTTACTTGAATAGCAACTCAGTAAATACTGAATAATTGACTCATTAGCAAGGAATCTAATTAACCACCAATTTTTTTCTAGAAGAAGAAGCTGTTAAAAATGTGACTGCTACTAAATTTTATCTACGGGTACCATGCTGAATTTCTTCTAACCTATGCTCCCTAAACAGACAGTTATTAGGGCGAGAGAACTTCATGCGCTGCACTACTGGTGTACTATAGCTCTTCTGAGAAATCCATGTGGCTCTGGAGATACCTGAGGCAGTGGGTCTGAAGATCCTCCAAGTTTCTGATCTATATAATTAAACATGATCATATTGTAAGGATGGTTTTTACCGGTGTTGTGACATTCATCAAATATCATCAAAGTAAAGACAGAGAGTGATGGAATGGTCCCATTTCTAAGGCTATTCAAAAGAATCTGTGGAGTTAAAATGATGATGTCATTGTTCTCAACAATCTGTTCCACCGACACAGTCTCAGCTGTTACTCCAGAAACACCTGCAACTTTATACCTGAGAAATGACAGAAAATTCCCTATTACTAACCATGATGTGAATGAGGAGCCATGAAGACATGAAACAGTAGCTCAGAGCATCAACTGATTAAGTTCCCCCTACCTCCAAAAGGAATATAACTGGAGACAAGTATTTAGTTTAGCACAGAGTCATACATACAGTTAAAGGTCAATAAATGCAAACAAATTTGGTTTTTTATGCAAATAAAAAAATACAAACAAAATGCAAAATTGCTAGCAAGTATGTTAATTTCTTCAAGTCTTAAGAAAGAAAGTAGTACTTAAAAGAGTAATATTGAAGAAGTTATAAAATCATTAAAAAGTTAAATGTGTCACTGAAATGTAAAATTGATCTCAAGTCATTGACTTACAAAACAAGAGCTAACCAAAGGAGTTTAGGATTTCAAGCATACCTACCCAAGCATACTTGCATCCATGAAAAATTAATTACATCTAAATTATATAAAAGCTAAATCTATTATAAATTTTTGAATCCTAGCTTTCCAAATATTAAACAAAGCTGAGTACACACCAGTTACATGAAGCCAGAGAAAAAGAAATGGATCAACTGTTATGCCTACCCAAGTTTTTCAAAATAATCGGAGAACGTGGATTTCTGCTGTTCATACAGTGGGAGTTGAATAGCAAAAAAGACAACTTTCCCCTTTTGTCCTTGTGGAAATTTTTTAAGATGATGTTCACATATAAGAAGGGAAACAAGGGTTTTTCCACATCCTTTTAACATACAAAGAAAAAGAAAACATGTAACTGATATTATACTAAAATATTTCTACAGAAAGGTAATTAGTTTTGGCTCCCCTAAAACCACTGCTCCAACTAATAAACTAGGAATGTCGATGGGTTAACTGCAGCAGAATTTGTACCAGGACAGAAAAAGACCAAGCTACTTCCTAGGTAACATGCAAATAAAATAGTCAAAGCATTGAGTAAGCTAAAAGAGGGCATTCTTCTTTCCCTCCTCGGGTTCCTTAAAAAACCTGGAGACTATGTTAGTGGGAAAGTTTTCTCAAAAGATATATGGAACAAGGAAAAAATGGAAATTTGCCCGTTTTGTCCCAGTATTCAAATAAAGAAAAAAAAAGCGGGGGGGGGGGGAGCAAACACAGAAACAAACCACATAAGTAGTGGCAATCAGCTTACCAGTAGGAGCACATATTAATGTGTTTTTTCCTTCCTTAGCAGGCAAAGCGAGCTCTAGTTGGTAATTTCTTGGCTTCAGAGGCGTGCAGGTAGGAGAGGCTGCTATAATACAAAAGGGACAAAATTACCAAATAGTTACAGCTCTGAGGAATCAAGGAAAGAGCTATCTATCACCAAATAGACAGGAATTCCGACTTTAGCAAAAAGGGCGTTGTTTAAGAAACTTTAGAATCCTTGTCTCTTGTTAACCTTTCCAGCCTCTGCACTGATGTGAAGTACAAACTTCTCCCTCAGTGACTAAGTATCAATGGCAAGAATTCTTTTAAAAAGCCACAAAGATTTCTTTCTTAAATAATCTTGGAGGTCTAGTAAGGAGAAACTAAAGCAAAAATGGCCTAATTCAGGGCAAGACAGATGGCCGCTGGTTAAAAGGAAATGGTATATGGAACCAAATAACAAATCCCTCCTAGATCTATGAAAAGCAAAAACTATCAACATTGAATTCCCAGAGCCATGGAAATAGTGGACAGCAACCATGCTTCCAATTCTGCAGGCTCTCGCAGGGTATCTTCTCTCAAAATGACCAGAAGTTTAAAAAAATAACCAGAGGCTTTTTTTCACTAACAGATAAGCATATAGAACGTTACTGCTAGAAAAGACTTTAGAAATCATCTATTGACCCCAACCTATTTTAAAGAAAAGGAACATTTCTAAAAGGGTAAGTGAGCTCACTAAGGTCCCTTACATGTCAGAAAAATTTAAAGCAATTTACATTCAGTGATTTTACTCTGAAGTGGAAAAAAAAAAAAAAAACTTGTATCATTTGGTTGCAGAAGTAATCTGTAGATCTTCTTCTTGCGGTGTTATTACCAAATCAGATTTTTCTTGCGGTGTTATCACCAAATCAGATAATCACCACAGATTCTTGCGGTGTTATCACCAAATCACACTTTTCTTCTCACACTACTCAGTATTAGTCAGAATGTCTTCCCTGATGTCCTTCTGTAAAAAAAAAAACTTTTTACTGTGGCTTGTTATGCAACTTTCTGGTCCCCTCATGATAACATGCTTCTAGAAACAGAAGGTGGGCCTTATAACTAAGTTATTCAGTGCCTTTGTGTGAAATTAGAAAAAGGAGATCCTCTGGGAGGGTACAGCCCCTCCGTGCCCTATTTGGCAAAGAGCACAGGCTGGATCTCAGTCCCCACTCAAACTCAGCTGGGCACATTTGTTTAGTTCACAAACTTCATCAGCTTACAGGCCAGTCCTGGGATAATAAAAGGAAAGTGAGCAAGTGACTCAGAAACATTAGTGTTTCTTTAGAGAGCAGGGCTGACTTTGAATTGCATAGACACTAAGTTTCCAGGAGGACCCTATTTGCATTTTCAATATAGACATGCACATATGTCTTAGTGACAAAAGAAAATAAAAGAGGCTGACAATAGCTTTAGAAGTGAGAAAACAATATTTTTAATCATAGAAAAAGTATCTATTTTAATATAAATTATATTTTCTTTAAAGAAAAATAAATGATCTTTTCTTACTTTTTCTTTAAAACCTTTTATAACACTATGACTTTGCGTACTGCAAGCCATGTTCCCACACAAAATACCTGAGGAATATCATTATGGAAAGAACAGTGCTGGGTACCTGAGGGTGGAGATGAGTTCTGACTAAGATTCTGGCATTCTGGTTCTTCCTTATAGAAAATCTGTATGTCAGAAGTTTCCATTTCATCATCCTCAAGAACTTTCGGTTCAACATTTTTTGCATCTGTATGAGACCAAAAGACACCTTAGAATTTTGATCTAATCTGATGATTGTCTTGAGAGCACAAGTCCTACAAAGAGGTCATAATCCTAAAATTCTCAAATTCCGTTAAAATTTCTCACAACCACACCCTTCACCTTCTAAAACAATGAAAAAACCTTTTTTTAAAAAGATTTTATTTATTTATTTCACAAAGAAAGACACGGCGAGAGAAAGAACACAAGTGGGAGGAGTGGGTGAGGGAGAAGCAGGCTTCCAGCCAAGCAGGGAGCCCAATCTGGGGCTCAATCCCAGGACCCTGGATCATGACCTGAGTTGAAGGCAGATGCTCACCGACTGAGCCACCCAGGTGTCTGGAGAAGAATTTTTTCGAGTGTGATGTCTCAATCTGGAGTCTGAACTCCAATATCATTTAGGACTTAATTATTCAAACTGTGGAACATGGGCCAGCAACTTCCTGAGCTTGTTAGAAATGCAGGCTCTTGCATCCCTGCTAAGTCAGAATCTGCATTTTAACAAAATCCCCAGGTGATTCTCACATAAAGTGAACAAGAGAAATACCACTTTGCAGACATTTATGGCTTCCATTCCTGACCTAATCCAAGAAATCAGATGGGTATTTATATAGACATTTTCTAGAACAACTTGTGATCTAAAGCAGCCTAGACAAGTGAAGACCAAACAGTTGCTTTACCAGATTTTAAAACAATGCTCTGAGCAGATTAGCTACAGGAAATCACATGACAGCACAGATATCTAATCACAACACATTCCTTTTTCAATCCTGTTCTGGCTTAGTTCCCAATGGCGCAGGCAAGAGGAGTAGGCTGTCTCTATTACAATTCTAATCTGAACAGGGGGCAAATTCTGGAGTTTGAACCTTCCACTCAAGAATTTTAAAGCTAGGGACGCCTGGGTGGCTCAGTTGGTTAAGCTGCTGCCTTCGGTTCAGGTCATGATCCCAGCGTCCTGGGATTGAGTCCCCCATCAGGCTCCTTACTCTACAGGGAGGATGCCTCTCTTCTCAGCCTCTGCCTGCTGTGCTCGCTCACTCTCTTGCGTGCGCTATTTTTCTCTCTGACAAATAAATAAAATCTTAAAAAAAAAAAAAAAGAATTTTAAAGCTATTTCTCTGATGAGTGAGCTCAGATTCTGCCTTCCCCAAATCCTTTGAGCCAGATGGGCTAATTCTGGATGAGAGCAGTTTGCCCTGGTCCATTTTAGGGGTTACACACAACCATATTACTTCTGTAGGCAAGTAGCCACTTGCTTCCGAGAACTCAATTTCATGCTGCTCTCTCACTAGAGACTAGAGAATGTAGTCACCATGTAGCCATGGGTGTCTGAAGGACAAAATGACTCTGACACTGAGTGATGGACAGGCAGGAATGAAAGAGGCCCTAAGTAGAACTATGAGAAAAGCAGAGCATGTTTTCAGACCCTCCCAACCCTTCAGGGCCCTTTGCTGGAATATTCTACCCACCTTTGTCTACAATCCACAGTTCACTGAACTTGCTCTCTTCCATCTCCAAAGCAAGTTTCAAAGTTTTGGGCCAGTTTTCCTTGTCTGATCTGAGAAGGCATTCAACCATTTTCTCTGCACCTGCCATCAGCCCCTTGTTGGAACACACCTAAGCAAGACAACTGGAGTTGATCAATCATTCTAAAAGTTTTCAAAAACTAAAGATGTACTGTATGGTGATTCACATTACACAGTTAAAAAAAAAAAGTTTTCCTTTTGTGAGTTTTTATTGAAGAAATAGCAATTCGAGCACTATCTGATTTAAATTAATTGTATACTGTGATACTATGGTTCAATAGGTCTTATTCATGACCATTTTTTGCCCCATCCAACACAGTGTCTTTTAAGACACCCTTTCCTTTGTCTTTGTCTTTCCATGTGGCAATGCTAGGTCAAGCCAGGTGCTCCCAATCCTCTGAGACCGTTTATCTATCTCTATCATCATCAGCAATATTAGGAAACAATCCATTTGACAACCATTCAGACTATGGGTGTATTGGTACAGAGAGATATTTGGGAGAATATAACAAAATACTAACGATATTTTTTTTCAGGGTAATGGGACCTACATGATTTTTATTATTCATTATAAAAACTAGAATTAATCAAGCACTTATAATTATGTCAGGCATATGTAAGCACCTTACATACATTATCTCATTTAATCCTTCTAAAAATATCGTGTTAATAAGGTACTATTATTATTTCCATTTTACATGAAGAAATAGGTTTAAAGAAACTAACTTGCCTAAGATCATACTACCAGTAAATGGATGAACTAGGATTCTAACAAAATTTGTGTGCAGAGCCTGAATGTTCAACCATGAGAGTCTATAGCATTTGTTCTTTTTTATGTGCTAACTTGTTCAACTTTGCTTAAATTTGTATAAAACATTATTCACAAAAGTAATAATAATTTTAACTGAAAATAGGCCAAACCTGAAAAAAACTCATGACATTAAAAATTACTCAATTCACAACTAAAAATACTATTCCAGGTAATTATGCCTTAGATTTAAGGACTTCTGTGGATTCAATGATCGTTCTTGGGTCTAAATCAGTGGAGAAAACAGAAGACATTTCCCATGTTCAAATTACCTCCCCCGAATTTAGTATTTTATATTAAATTATAATTAATTGTGTTAAATACATTAATTAAATTACCTGTATAATTTCTTCGCACTCCTGACTAATTAAACATTGGGATATTTTAGGAAGGATATCTTTTGGATTAACTGTGGTTTTAAATTCTGGTTGTAAACGCTTTAGAAGCGATCTGTACTCCTCTAGACTTTCAATTTTTTGGAAATCCCAAGTTTCAATGGCTTCATAAAGTCCAGAATAACCTGGAAAGAAAGAAGAAAACAGGGGCTTTTATGAAACCAACTAAAAGATATTTTAAGATTGTTATCATAGAAATTATGTTTGAATGTATAGTAAGAGAAGTCAAAAGATATCCGTATAGCACCTCAATAATTAATGATCTTTCAAAAAAGAAAACAACATTTATTATAAGCACCCAACATTTTAGGTCCTCTAACAATGTTTATCATCTCTTAGGAAAAAGTAACAAGGATAATGTGAACTCTTACTTTTGGTCTCAGTATAAAATTTTCCTTCCAAAGTACCCCATGGACTTTGCTACAACCTCTGACTTGTCCTCCAGTGAGTCAAATCATCATGCAATTCAGTATCTTCCCAGTGCAAAGTAGCAAAACCGGCAAAACGAAATATAAATCTTAATTCCTGTCCCATAGGAATTTAACCTTCTACATTACTCCCAGAAAAGAATATTAAGTATAATGGGAAACTTGAGGAGAAAAAAAATGATTTCCAACCGTAATAATTCAAGAATGCTTCTTCAATCTAAGGTTCTCAAACAAAATCACCAGATTTGTCTGACTACACAGCCCACACTCTTCATTTGGCTATAAAGAGCATACCAACAAAATGAACACATGGGACTCCATTACCTAACTTAACAACTAGAATTTCCCAATACTTTTGTGGGAGTGTGCTTCCTTTTTTCCCAACCTTCCATCTCCCTGCAGAGAGACTACCATCCTGTGTTTGATGTATTACTCCCTTCATTTTTTTGAATAGTTACATGGGATACACTCATTACCTCAACAATGTATCTTCAGGAGCACCTGGGTGGTTCACTCAGTTAAGTGCCTGCCTTCTGCTCAGGTCATGATCTCATGGGTCCTGGAATGGAGTCCCAGGTAGGAGCTCCCTGCTCAGCGGGAAGTCGGCTTCTGCCTCTGCCTTTGCCCCCACTCCCCACCCCTCACACCCCCCCCATTCATGTGCGCGCTTTCTTTCAACTAAATAATCTAAAAAAAATTTTTTTAAACAAAGACTTAAAAAAAAAAATATATATATATATATATATATATATTTAGTTTGGTTTGTTTGGAACTTCATAATGACATCCTACTAAATGTAATTTTCTCTGCTTTTTAAAAAGTTTAATATTACATTTCAAAGCTTCACCTGTGTTGTCATACATTTTCATCGCAGTACAGTGGACGATCATGTGACTATTATAGAATTTTATTATCCATTTTCTTCTTGAAGGATACTGGATTGCTTCCAGTTTTATTTGGTCGCTTGCTTGCTTCTGTTATTACAATTATTCTATGAATATTCTTTAATCAGTATGCTGCAATATATGTGTTAAGAGTTTTTCTAGGGCACATACTTAGAGTGAAACTGTTGGACAGGGGAATACAAGAGTTCAGTTGAACTATGTAAGATGATGACACATTGGTTTTTTGTTGTTGTTGTTAAGATTTTATTTATTTATTTGACAGACAGAGATCACAAGTAGGCAGAGAGGCAGGCAGAGAGAGAGGAAGGGAAGCAGGCTCTCTGCTGAGCAGAGAGCCAGATGCGGGGCTCGATCCCGGGACCGTGGGGTAATGCCTGAGCTGAAGGCAGAGGCCTTAACCCACTGAGCCACCCAGGTGCCCAGACACATTGTTTTTCAAAGAAATTGTCTTAATTTACACTCTGTATAATGACACTTAAGATTTCCCATGATTAAATAACCTCTTCAAGCCTTAGCATTGTTGGACTTCCTAAGTTTTGCTGTCTAGTAGTTAATAAAATGCTACCTCATTGAATTCCTAATTCACAATTCCCTAATTGCTATTTGGGCTGACAATCTTTTCATATGTTTATCAACCTTTCTTATTTCCTATTCTTTATTATGTAAGTTCACACTTTTGCCCTGTAGACGTTTTCTTTCTTTTTCTAACTGATTTTAAAGCCTTTTTAATATATTCTAGATATTAATCTTTTTGGTGATTATATATTTTGCAAATATCCTCTTCCAGTTTGTGCCTTGTTTTTTCATTTTCTTTCATTTTTGACAAAGAGATGTTTTTAATTTTAATGTCAACAAATATATCAGTTTGTCTTTTATGAATAATGCTTTAATGTTTGTTTCACAAATCCTGACACACCCCAAGGTCATAAAATATTATATTCTTTTTTTAAAATTGCTAAATTCTGGCTTTTAGAATTAAGTCTTTAATTCTTGTGAATTCATTTTGTGGCTATGTGTGAATGGAATGAGCTAAGGAATACAAATTTATTTTACATGGATATGTAATTTAGGGTTTGTTTGGGTTTTAACATTATCCTGTTTATAATGGCCCACTGAAATTTATTAAAACCCCTCCATTCCTTTTTTAATTTTTTTTAAGATTTTATTTATTTGAGAGAGAGAGAGTGCGGGAGAAGTAGAGAGTCAGAGGGAGAAGTAGACTCCCGGCTGAGCAGGGAGCCTGATGCGGGACTTGATCCTGCGACTCCAGGATCATGACCTGAGCCAAAGGCAGTCGCTCAACCAACTGAGCCACCCAGGCATCCAAAACTCCTCCATTCCTAATGATCCTCCTTTCCCGGTGATCTCAAATATATCAAGTTTTCATAAATATATGAGTTTAATTGAAGGCTCTATATTCTGTATCATTGGTCAGTTGGTTGACACCAAGACCAACCTTATGCTGTTTCAATGCCTAGCATAAATTTTGCTATTTATAAGTGGAAACCCCAGCCTACTTAATTCTTCTTCTTTAGGAAATGTCCTGACTATTCTTGGATCATAATTCTTCCATTTACCTTTTAGAATCGTTTAGAAATTTGTCAAGCACATGAAAAAGCATGTAGGATTTTTATTAAAATTGTATTGAATATAGAAATCAATGTTGGAAGAGCAGTTATTCTTAGGGTATCAAGTCTTTCTCTCCATGTACATGGGTCTATATCTCCACTTAGATAGGACTTCTTTAATATCTTTCAATGACATTTTATCATTTGCTCCATTTGAACTTTACACATCTTTTGCAAGGTTTTTCCTAACTATATTACAACTTCTGTGACTATTCTAAGTGGTAGTCATTTTGGACTACATTTTCTATTTGCTTCCAGTGGCTAGAAATACAACTAATTTTTGTGCTTTATTTATTTTTATTACAGTATAATTAACGTACAATGTTATATTAGTTTCAGGTGTGCAACACGATTGAACAATTCTATATATTACTCAGTGCTCATCACAAAAGTGCAACCCTTCACCTGTTGCACACATCTTTCTACCTACTTCCCTTCTGGCAGTCACCAATTTGGTCCCTATATCTAGGAGTCTGTTTTTCATTTGTCTCTTTTTTATTTTGTTCATTTTGTTTCTTAAATTCCCCATATAAGTTTATCTTTCTCTAACTTATTTCACTTAGCATCATACCCTCTAGATCAATCCATGTTAGTACAAATGGCAAGATTTCATTCACTTTTATGGCTGAGTAATATTCCACTGTATATATATATACCACATCTTTATCCATTTTTCTATGGGTGGACATTTGGGCTACTTCCATATCTTGACTGCTGTAAATAGTATTGCGATAAACATAGAGGCACCTGCATCCCTTTGAATTAGTATTTTCATTCTCTTTGGGTAAATATCCAATAGTGGAATTACTAGATCATATGGTAATTCTATTTTTAATGTCTGGGGAACCTCCATACTGTTTTCCACAGTGGCTGTAGCAGTTTGCACTCCCACCAACAGTGCATGAGGGTTCTTTTTTCTCTACATCCTCTCCAACACTTACTGGTTCTTGTGTTGGCCATTCTGACAGGTGTGAGGTGATATATCATTGTGCTATCTCAATATCTCATTGTGGTTCTTGTTTGTATTCCCTGACGATGAGTGATGTTGAGCATCTTTCCATGTGTCTGTTGGCCATCTGTATGCCTTCTTTGGAAAAATGTCTATTCATGTTTTCTGCCCATTTTTTAATCAGATCATTTGATTTTTTGGTGTTGAGTTGTATAAGTTCTTTATATATTTTGGATGTTAACCCTTTATTGGTATGTCATTTGCAAATATCTTCTCCTACTCAGTAGGTGTCTTGTTTTGTTGATGGTTTCCTTTGCTGTGCAAAAGCTTTTTATTTGGTGTAGTTCTAATAGTTTAATTTTGCTTTTATTTCCCTTATTGAAGGAGATAAATCTAGAAAAATGTTTCTATGTCTGATGTCAAAGATATTACTGCCTATTTCTTCTAGGAATGTTATGGTTTCTGTTCTTACATTTAAGTTTTTAATCTATTTTGAGTTTATTTTTGTGTATGGTGCAGAAATGCAACTAATTTTTGTATACTGATCTTATACCTGATAAACTTGTTAAGTACTTCCAATAATCTCTCTGCAGATTCCTTTGGATATTTCAGGTAGACAATCATATTATGTGACTAAGAGTAATCTTAAATTGCCTCAGATTAAGAGACATGAGACACATGAGGATAGCTCAAAATTAATAGCATTTCACTTTTACAGCATTCTGAAACAGTTAAGTAATATCCTCTGATTCATGAGTAAGAAGAATGAACTAACCTGCATGACCGAGGGCATCCAAAAAGCCACGGAACCAGCCTTCTTCCTGGAGCTCCAATAGAAACTTAAGAAAAAGTGAGGCAGCCTCCATTGTGCCCTTATTGTTTTTCTCAGCCTGAATACGCTGCACTTCATCTACAAACAGAAGCAAGAGGGGCTCATCAAACTGCTCAACTAATCACTGGAAGACAAACCTGAAAAGGGCTGTCAGACTTTCTCAAACAGGGATGGCAACTGTAACATATTCCACTGTGGGATAGGAACTGCAAGAAGCTAGCAAATTCTCTGTTCAGACAGATGATGCCTATTCTTCACCAACCATCCTTCCCTCCCATCCCCCATCCTCTCTAGAAACTTCTCTTACTTTGGTGTGGAAGTCTGGGAACATATTTCAGGGCAATCCTTTAAAAAGGGAGCTTCTTAATGGTGTATGAAAAGGTACCCCCATAACAAGTCACTATTAACACTGTATTAGGTAAAAGAACAATGGCTTCCTCCAACACTTTTTTTTAAAGACTTTATTTATTTATTTGACAGACAGAGATCACAAGTATGCAGAGAGACAGGAGGAAACAGGCTCCCTGCCGAGCAGAGAGCCCAACTCGGGGCTCGATCCCAGGACCTCAGGACCACGATCCCAGGATCCCAGGAACACGACCTAAGCCAAAGGCAGAAGCTTTAACCAACTGAGCAACCCAGGTGCCCCTTCCTCCAACATTTTGATACTCCCTTGTTCAAAAGTCTAAATTAATTGCAGGACTACAAGATTGTGAGGACAGGACTACCTCCATGGCATCTTTAATTACACCAGACTCAAAATGAAGAGTTAGAAATAAAAAGATACTTTCGTGGTCCTCTTTCCAGGTTTTTGCTTAGACAGTATGAAATATAGGAGAAAAGAAAAAGCAAGAGGAGTTAAAAAGAAACATAAGGTCAGGGAGCAGAAAACTATCCACCCAGCTGCGGATGGTCACACGACTTTGTGTGTGTGTATCTCCATGTCTGGGGCAGTGGTTGCCTACACATGATCTGACATTTAACAGTGTTCCTTTTTTTCCCCCTTATTGTCAGTGGAGTGTAAATTCCAAGGAATAAGCCAGTTGTCTAGTTAATTGCTGTATCCTCAGAGATTAGAATAGGACCTTCTAGTACATAACACTCAACAAAGGTATACTGAATGGATGAAGAAAGGAAGGGATAGTGTCCTTCTCTGCCAAGGTCTCTGTCTTGGGAACAATAACATTTTACTGTGTAAAATCCAATAGTTTTTAGAGTTGCGGATCCATCACCACTATCTAATTTTAGTACACTGTCATTACTGTAGAAAGAAATCTTGTAGCCCTTAGTAGTCACTTCCATCTCCCTTTCCCTTAAACCCAGGCAACCATTAATCCACTTGGGCCTCTACAGATTTGCCTGCTTTGGACATTTCATACAAGTAAAATTATACAATATGTGGTTTTTGTAACTGGGTTCTTTCACTTAGCATCATGTTTTCAAGGTTCATCCACAGTTGTAGCTAGTAACATTCCATTATATGGATGCACTACAGGTTGTCTACCCATTGACCAGTTAATGAGCATTTAGATTGTTTCCACATTTTGGCTATTATGAATAGCAATGCTATGAATAGCCATGTACAAGTGTTTCTGTGAACATATGTATTCACTTCTCTTGAATTTGTGCCTAACTGTGAGATTGCTAGGTCATATGGTCACTCCATTTAATACTGTCAGGAATTATCAAACTGCTGTCCAAGGGAGCTGCACCATTTTACATTCCCCCCAGCAATTAACGAGAATTCCAATTTCCAAACATCCTGGCCAACACTTCTTTTTATTTTTTTTAGCTATCTATATTGGTTTTCCGTGCCTGCAGTAACAAATTAGCACTAAACAGTGGCCTTAAAATGACAGGAACTTATTCTCTCCCAGTTCTAGAGACCAGAAGTCTGAAATCAAAATGTTGGTGGGCTACACTTCCTTTGAAGGTTCTGTGGGACAATACAACCCTTCCTGCTTCCAGTGGTTATTGGCATGTCTTGATTTGTGGCCACATCAAATCTTTGCCTCTTTCTTCACATTATTTTCTCCTCTGTTTGTCTGTCTTGTGGCTGCATCACTACAACCTCTGCTTCTGTTTCCACATGACCTTCCCTTTGTGTCTTTGCATGGCTATCTTCTTTTAAACACACCAATCACACTGATTAGGATCCCACCCTACTCCAGTATGATATCATCTTAACTAATTACCTCCATATAAAGATCCTATTTCCAAATAAGGTCACATTCTGAGGTCCTGGGGCTTAGGACTTCAATGTATCTTTTTTGGGGAGGACACAATTCAACCCATAATAGCAACCTATCTTGTCACCTATCCCAACTCTTCTGGGCACACAACTCTATTCCTTTGAGAGAGTTAATTCTGTTCCTAAACCCCATCCTCAGAGCTGGGTTCTTAGTCCCAGGTCTCCCTGCTATTTGTTCTTTCCTTACACATGCTACCAGCCATTACTGACACTCCACCTAAAGGTTCAGACATATCCCAGTCACAGCTGAACCCTTCCCAGTTGAACTGTCTTGCTGTATCGGGGCAGTTTAGCTTTTCTCTGCACATGGTCAGGCCTGTCCTGGTGCTACCTGGCCCAATAACTGCTCCTAAGTAGTGCTACTTTCCTCAAAAGCACTGGGAGACCAATGCAGGAAAAATTCTATTTTTGGCTGTCAGTATTTCCCACTACCTTTGCCATGCTGGCCACTCTGTGATGCCATCCTCAGCTTCCCAAGGTAGAATTTCTTCATTTCTTCATCTCTTTTCTGTGCTTTCTTGGTCTCTTTACATGCTTCTGACTAGAGCACTGACAATGCTCTATATAGTTTTATACACACACACACACACACACACACATAGTATATAGTACCCTGTATGTGTGTGTGTGTGTGTGTATACTCTCTATATACTGTATACACAGTATATACTATATATACTCTATAAATACAGTATATATATATATATATATACAGTATATATACTCTATATATACAGTTATATAGTAACTGAGTGTCTGTCTTTCCCCATTGACTGTGATCATTTACATGTTATATTCATTTTTGCCTTCATCTTTGTATTCTAATCATCAACAAAGTGCCTGGTTCATACATGTATCCAGAGAATGTTACTAAAGAAATGGATAAATACTCAGAATACTGCTCCCTCCCAGAATACTACCCAGGATCCCTCCAGGATAAGGGTAAGCTTTTGAATCCAAAGGGATACTGCAAAAAATTTGGAGCCCACAACCTGGTCTACCTTGAAACATCCTGAATAACCTATGAACAAGCAAAGCCGGCAGTACCCTAGTCGCCATGCAAGCTCTCCAGAAGACATATGGCTTCAATTCTCCTTTCCCAAGATTCAACTAGAGCACAATACCCAACACGTGGAGACGATTATGGTAAAAGACATACTGGATATTGCTGGTGTAATTTAAACATATTGGTGTACTTGCGTGTGCATGGGGGAATGTGTATGGGCATAAGGAGAGTGTGGATAAGCTCCCACTTATAAAAGCAAAAAAAATGAATCAAAATATTTATATCCAGCCATAACTCTCATGTCTCAGCTCCCTGACTGAATACTGACTGCTAGAATATACTTGTCACAATTAAGGTTAACTAATAGAATCCTGAGATTCCAAAGCATCCAAAAACAAAAGAAAAAGAAAAAGGGGACAGAGAAACTTTATCAATCTAACAGAAAACAGAAAAAGATGGGAAGAAAGAAAAAAGTTTATTGATACATGTACACATGATAAAGTATGAAGAAATGAACAGGAAAGATATAAGCCAGCTAAATGATAACAGCTTCCTCTGGGAAGGAGCTAGAAATAAAAACTCTATGGTGTCTTTAACATTAAAAAATAAGACAGTATCACACAGTGTTCTTCAGTTTGCTGTCTCTATTTACCTTTTGGTATTTTTATTGTGATTGCTTTATAACTACAAATTAAAACTATATATTAAAAACTATGCCACCTTTGCACACTATAGTTTTCCAGCAGAGCACTTACCACATTTTGTCATCTATGGTTTACTTAGTAACTTGCCTTCACATATGCATTCTGATCTCTATTAGGGGCCATTTCTATCACACTCACCATGGATTTCTCAGTTCTTAACAGGACACTTCTTATTAGATAATATGTGTAGTAATATGAGTCAATTCTCTCCAATGCAAACACAATGTCTAAAACATTTGAGTTGCTTGAATCACACATGAGCCCAAGAAAGAATGGGATTCACACCAGTTTGTTAGCGTTTCATTTATGGCAAGATTTCTAAAAGAGATGTCCTGAAGGGGCTTACACTCTTCAGGGGCCCAAGCTACTCTGTGGTCATCAGGATGTTACTTTGTTACCTCTCTCTGAGCACAAACAAAGCAGAAGCCCACTTTTGTTGGTGGTATTCTTTCACTCCTCACTCCTCACTCCACAACCTGTGCCTTTGCAGAGCAATTAGCATTCAAATTACCTTTCTTTCACTCAATTTCCCAAAACTACCTCACACTGGGAAAGATTTTTAGGCACTTGGAGCATGAAAAGGAGTTGCCAGATCCCCTCTCTCATTTCAACTCCTTCCAGGTACTACCTCCTTTTTCCTCTTTGCTCAAAGCCTCTGCTCATCTCCAGCATAGTGCTCCTGGATTCAGATTTAAAGTGGCATTCATCCATCACCAGGTGTCTCAAAAGCTAGACAAAAACACCAGAAGTGAAACCTGCAGCCATTCAGTCCACAAAGCCTTGCCCCTCTCAAGCTTCCAGTTACTCCTAAGTACAATTCAGACCTGGCAAGAGTAACTGTCAATTACCTTGGAGCTCTGAGAGCATTTTATAGTCATTTATGTACATCCGTCCTCACTAGTAAATCTTGGGCTAGAAAGTATGTGAAGAAGGGCTTATATCTCACTCCTGAATCTCTGTCAGTAGAAAGCTGAAGACATCCTAGACATAATCATTAGAGAAAATAAATGAAATACAATGGTTTGCTTCCCCAGCTTTCAACCTCAATAGATGCGCAATCCTACACAAGTCATTTCACTTCTCTGGGACTGTTTCTCCATTTGGACCTCCAAAGGCTCCTCAAATTCGCCTGGCAATCTCCAGTCTAAAAATGCCGTTAGGATCTTGCCTCAACACCAACGTTCCTAGCGGGCTACCTGACGTTAATTAAAAGGGGAAAAATGAGTCCTGAGTTGTTCCCTTGCTCCAAGGAGCAGGTGTCACTGGGGCCCACTCACCGTCCTTAAACCAGGGGGCCATGTAGCTTAGGATATAGGTAGGGTCCAGAGTCTTCATAACATAATCCCGGAAGGCGTGCAGATTCCGCCGATCCTCGGCCGACATGCCGGCGGGTGGCTCCCTTGCCAGGGCAGCACTACCTTCAAAGGCCTGGAGACCGCCGGCTTGCGCGGCTTGCGCGGATCTTCTGAGAAGCAGACCCAGTGCTGAGAGGCGGAGCTGCTGGGAAACCTCAGCCGCAGACTGGAAATCGAAACTGCAACTAGCAGCCTGCGGGATGGGGCGAGTCACAAATGCTGGACGGCAGCAGGTCCCCGCCTCCCCAAATGCATTTTTCCGAGCTTTCGTGTTCTCTGGCGGCCTGGTTTGCCAACCCGTGCGCACTTGCTCACCCAGAGGGACTACTTTTTTCATTTTGCTTTTATATCAGGAAAGGTTAGACTCAATAAAATGCACAGATTATAGGTGTATTATTCCATGAGCTCTGAAAAATATGTCTGGGTGTAATTGCTTCCTCCAGGTCATGTAGGTCATATGGTTAAGTGCATGTTTAACTTCACAGAAACCTGCCACCTGTTTTCCAACATACATGTACTACTTTGTATTCCCACCGGTAAAAATAAGAGCTCCAGTAGATACGCATTGGTCAATTTGCCATTTTGGTCAGTGTGGAATAGTGTTTCACTGTGGTTTTAACTTTAACTCCTGTTAATGATGTGAGCACATTTACATCTATTTATTGGCCATTCATTCATCTATCTTCTTTTGTGAGGCATTTGTTCCCATCTTTTGCATGATAAGAGTTTTCTTTGTACTACAAATTTACAACTTATTTACACTGGATATGAGCCCATTGTCAAATACATGTATTCTAAATACCTTCTCCTAGTCTGATTTACAGCTTAATTTTCTTAAAAGTGTCTTTCAAGCAAATATGAAATGATACAAAGAAAGCAAATGGAGTCATAAGACAAAATAATGGACATTGGGTTGGGGCGTCTGGGTGGCTCAGTGGATTAAGCCGCTGTCTTCGGCTCGGGTCATGATCTCAGGGTCCTGGGATCGAGCCCCGCATCGGGCTCTTTGCTCAGCGGGAAGCCTGCTTCTCTCTCTCTCTGCCTGACTCTCTGCCTACTTGTGATCTCTCTCTCTGTCAAATAAATAAATAAAACCTTTAAAAAAAAATAATGGAAGTTGGAAAAAACTATTTTAACACAGTGGTAAGGGCATATCTCTCTGGGTCAGTTACATTTTAGCTGAGTCCTTAGGAATGAGAAGGAATGAACTATTCAAAAAAGTAGGGAGAGGGGGCTTCCTTGCAGGGGGACAGAAAGCACGAGTGAGTCAAAGAGAAAAAGTGAACAAGGGATACCCCTTCTTGAACAAGGGATAAATGGCATGCAGTGCTGAAATGGTAAACAGGGCCTTGTAAGGAGATGGATAAAGGAACACACTGCAGGATTTTAAGCAAGGAGTAACATAATTTGATGACTTTTTTTTTTTTTTAAGACTTTCTCTCTGGCTCTTATGCAGAACAAGTAGATGGATGAGAGGTGACTCAAGAGATGATGAGAGCACAGATAAGCACAGTGGTGGTGGAGAGTATAAGAAATGAAATGTTTCAGATATAGATAGAAGTGAGTGAACAGCAGTGGAAAGGAAGAGGGGAAAAAAATACGCATCAAGGATACATTCCAGGCATCTGGTTTGAGCAACTAGAATGGCAGCACCATGACTAAAATGGAGAAGACAGGTTTACAACTTATTATATCCTAGTGTGGAAGATAGGCAAGAAAGTAAGTAACAGTTAAGTTCAGGAAGGAGAAATAAAGCAGGATAAGGGAATAAACAGTAATGAGGGCTGTTTATAGAAGATGAGCTAATCAGGGAAGGCCTAAAGGAAACGAGAAAGAATGTCATTTGGGTGAAGAGCATTCTACTAAACAAGCAAAGCACAAAGGAGAAAGAAAAGAAAAGTACCAAAAAACAGGAGTGAACCAGCCCTGCCACAGAAAAAGGAGGTGAGCAGAGTCGCTAGAGTGAAGTGGGCTGGGGGAAAGAGAGGAAGGTGGCTTAGGCACTTCACATACAGCCTGACCAACCTCAAAAAGGACTTTGGCTTTGATTTTAAACATGATGGGAAACCATGGCAGGATTTGAGAGGAGTGTAAGATCTATTTTTAAAGGATCACTGTGGTTGACTGGAAGAAAACATGCTGCCGGAGGACAAGCTGGAAGCCAAGTAACGAGGTAAGAAGCTGGTACCAACACTAGCCCAACTGAAAAATGATGGCATCTTGGATCAAGATCAAAGCTGTGGAAGTGGTAAAGTTGCAGGATATATAATCTTAAATCACATACAATTTGGTAATTGGACATGTGAGAATGAAGTCAAGGAAAATTCCCATTTGTTTAGCCTGAACAGTTGCACGAATGGGGGTGCCATCCATTAACATGGGATACTGGAAGATGGGCAGGCTTGGAGGAGGAAATCAAGAATATGCTCGCTTGCTTGCTGATGAGAATTACCCACAGGCAGTGCTTCCCAAACATGAACCTCCACACAGGTCTTTAAAGTACAGATTCTGACCTAGTAGGTCTGAGACTGCATTTCTTACAAACTGACATTTGTGATGCTGATGTTGCTGGTCCACAGATCCTGTTCTAAGTAGCAAAGTCATTAAAAAACATGAGACAAAGGAAAAGGGAGGGTAATTTAAATATAATATTCCCACTACAGTGGGTGTAAGTGAAAACCTGAGCAGATGTGGAGGGTATGTCCTAGAACAGTGGTTCTCAAACTCTGGTTTATAGGACAGTAGCATTAGACCACCTGGAAACTCAGAAAAGCAAATTCTTGGCCAGATGTTCTGAATCAGAAACTGTGGGTTTGGGCCTCAGCCATCTGTTTTAACAAACCTTCCAAATGATACTGATGCATGCAAAAGTGTGAGAACTAAAGGCCTAGAGGAGGAGCACTTCATTCATTAATGGAGTGAAGAGGGGTGCTATGGTAGGTTGAATGCAAAATTTACAATTCTTCACTTTTCCCAGTATTTACACCACTTGCTACAGAGGCATTGTTTAGATAAACAAGTAGGGTTTATGTTTGCCCAAACCTGGCCCTGGCTAGAACTACCCAGCCACTATGGAAACCATGTGGTAGAGACAAGTGGGAGGTTTGAGGAAGAAAAAGGTGTGAAAAATATCCATTATACCAATGAGCAAGAACACTAAAGAAACTTGTCCACTAACATATCATATGAACTGGAACCTGAGGACTGTGTTTTCATGGTGACACCAATCTGCAGTTACTCATTTCCTTCAAAAACCCAGCAGGATGCATGCAGGCACAACGGTATAGTTGGGTTGATCCAGACTGAGGTCTTGCTGGGTGAACTATTGCTGTGGAATCTGGCATACGACAAGTTTTTAAACAGGCCAAAGCGTAAAACTGTTTTAACATTTTTAAAGTGTTGCAAACAACAACAACAATAAAAGACTATATAACAGGGACTACATATGGCCCATAATATTTACTATCTGGCCTTTACAGGAAAAGGTTGCTGACCCCTAAACTAAGTGAATGAGGAGAGACATAAATAAGGGCAAGAGAGTTGGAGGGTATTGCAAGGGAGTGATTTAAATATAATCTGGAAAATCACAGCTAAGCAAGAAAGCAAGCATAGAGAAGGGGGGGTAATTGATAGAGTAGGGTAGAATAGGATAAAGAAGATTATACTTTCTAGTTCTGTATTCTAAAAAATGGCCTTAGATATTGTTGTAGGTAGCCTAATCTGCTCCATCCACAGCAGAATTCCCTGATTCAATGACCACATGAAGGTGACAGTGACATGCTCCCAACAATTTAAAATGAAGATTAACCTCTTGGAAATTCTGTTTATGTCCTACTGCATGCAGGGCACGCGTTTGATACAGTAAATAGAACATAAAATTGAAGAGGCAAGAAAGTATATGGAACTAGAGGGAACACTTTTTGGTCTCTTTTGAAAGCTGTCTTCCTTTTGCCAGCCTCCTTAATCTTGTATTCTCTAGAATCTTCTCTTATGCCTGCTCTTCTTGTTCTACTCTCTCTGGGAGAGCTCATCCACTTCTATAACCTCACTAGTACTCTCTAGTTTCTTCAGTGACTTCTAAGTCACTAGTCCCTAACCTCCCTAGGCCCAATCTCTCCTTCAAGATTCATTCTATTTCCAGCTACCCATTGGAAATCTTCATCTGCCTGGGTGTCTTCCATTCTGTCCAACAGAATTTTCTGTGATGACGGAAATGCTCTCTACCTGTATTGGCCAATATTGCAGCCATAAGCCTCATTAAACAAAATTTAAAATTCAGCTCCTCAGTTTTACCAGCCACATTTCAAGTAATCAATATCCATGTGTGCTTAGTAGTTATTATATTGGACAGTGCAGCTCTAGGCAGCTGACTCTCAAACTGAAATCACTGTTCTCCCTAAACTATCTCTATTACTCTATTTCCTACCTTGAATATTATCACCAGGCATCTAATTCTCACGTGGGAGAAGAAGAATCTCATCAGGGGCACCTGGGTGGCTCAGTGGGTTAAGCCTCTGCCTTCGGCTCAGGTCATGATCTCAGGGTCCTGGGATCGAGACCCACACCGGGCTCTCTGCTCAGCGTGGAGCCTGCTTCCCTCTCTGTGCCTGCTTCTCTGCCTACTTGGGATGTCTCTATCAAATAAATAAATCTTAAAAAAAAAGAAAAATCTCATCATACCAGACTTTTCCCTCTTCCTCACAGCCCATCCTCATCTAAATGGTACCCAAAATTGTGTCTAGTCTGCCGCAGAAATATACTGACTCCAGCCTCTGCACTGGATCTCTATTCTTCTACAGGCCCTTGATTTCTGGTTTGAGCTACTGCAAAGCTTCTTAAGCAGTCTTTCACTGAGGCTTTCCCTCTCCAAACTTTCTTCTACATTACTGCTGATTGTTAGGAACAAATCTAGTTGTTCCATTCCCACCTTTAAAATTCCTGTTGGTTCCACCCTATTCATCATCATACCTCTAACATTTAGCACAGACTTGGACCACATGTACTTGGTGTTTGATGAATCGAGTTGATGAACGAGTTTTACAGCCAGAAAAGCAAAGAGATATCCTTTTCCCTAGGAGAGAACTGTTTATCTATTTAAAGTGCAGATGGTCAGAGAAGCAGCCTACTCCAGGCAAATACTAGATACCCAATTCTGCTCCCTCGTGTCTACATAAAAGTACATCATCTAATGTTGTGGCAAACATCACAGCTGCAGCTTCTATGGGGATAAATTAATCGACTCAGACCTTGGCCTAACTGGACTTCCACTTTCCTTGCCTATTGCTTTTCTCAGGCACAGATCCAATGGATTTACCATTCCCCAATACCCTTGTAGGTAAAGTAAGAATTTCCTAATTTTCATGACATTGTTAACAATCTTACTGTACTTTTTAAAATGGTCATATTGCACTGTTTTCTAATACCTAAATGGGCCATGCATTGACCAGAAACTCAGAATGAGGGAATAATTATTTACCAAGTTTTTATCATCTTCTCTGTACTTGTGCCAGCTGCTATAGCAGAACACAAGCCCTGTTTAAAGGACAAGCTATAATACCCATGACACAACTCCCCTTTCCTTCTCTACCCTTTACCTGCTGTCATCACCCACAGCATCTTCCATGTGTACTTCCAGCCTCACTGATCATTATCCCTTCCAGTCACCTTAACACCTACCCATTCTAGGTACTTTCAATCATGCCTAGAATTAGGCACTTTCTAAAGTATTCCTTCAGTCTTCTTATACCTACCTCCACTATATCTACTTGAAACTCACTGGAAAACAAATTCTTTGGTATCTCCCTGTTCTTGAAGTCTAACAGTCACTTCAGAGTTTCATTTCCTTCCCCACACAGCCCAGGTACCAGAATGCATCAATTCAACTATACTCACCAGTATCTCTCTCAACTCTCTTACCCCTGCTGTTTCACTAGTCATCCAGCAGAACTCCAACCATAAGTCACCCATTCATTCATTCACTGTATAAATACTGCACACACACTAAATCTCCAACATTAGTTTCTGCTTCTGCTCCCACAGCGCTGAATGCTACCAGACAAAATCACAAATCTTGGTTGTCCCATACAATATCCCATGCCTCAGGTCTCAGCACTCACCAGCAATTCTTAGCTAACCTTCTCTCCATGGCCCTTAGTGGCCATTTTCTTATTCCTTTCCTCAAGCCCTTTATTTATGACCCATCTTTCTCACAAGTTGGCACTGCTTCCTACTTCATGGAGAAAAGACAGCCTTTACAATATGAACCACCTCATCTCAACGTTCTACTCACATACATTTCTTTGCACATTACCCTCTTCTGCCACTTTGGACTAAGACTCGCCTCTGCTTCTGCCCATTACCAATTCACTTACCTGTGTTCTGTGCTCTGCCGTTCAGGAACTCTGCTGCATCCTTTACCTCTCTCATTTGCCTTTAACTTTTCCTGCTCCAAGGTCTCCTTCCCAGAAAGCTTGTCTTCCCTCCATCCTAAATTTAAGAAAAAAAAACTCTCCTTCGATTTGATACCCAAGCTTGCTTCTGAGCATGGAACCAAAAGCAGTTCTGTATCTCTAAGATCTCAACAGGCCAGGCCTTAGAAGTGGGACCAGAATACCTCTCTAATGACTCTTCCTCACAAATCAGCTTTAGTATTTACTGCTTGTTTGCCTTTGTGACTTTTCCTTTTGCTGGGTATACATGACTGAAAACTCTGATTGACATATTCATACAGGTAAAACTGCAGGCCTATACAGGCAATTTTATTAGCTTGTTTTGGAATTATTTCAAACTTACAGAAAACCTACAAAAATAGACTTCTTGTATTTGTACCCTCAACTTTTTAACATTTTGCCAGTTTACTTCATAACTGTCCCCAACTACATTATGTAGTATTTTTTTCTGATCCATTTGAGAGTAGGCTACATACTCGATAATCATTATTTAGCTTCCCATGCAGGTTTTTCTAAAGGTATAAATCCCTGAACAGGTCTTTATAGTAGTGCCCTCCCCCCACCCTTATCTGCAGTTTTGCTTCTCGTGTTTCAGTTATCTGCAGTCAACTATGATTTGGAAGCCTTTTGAAGTATCTTGAGGTCAATCAATGGTAGCCAAATGCTGCATCACAATGCCCAAGTCATTCACCTCATTACACAGGCATTTTACCACCCCACATCACAAGGGTCAGTACAAAGCTATTTTGAGAGACCACATTCACGAAACTTTTACCACAGTGTATTGTTAGAATTGTCCAATTCTTATTATTGTTAATCTCTTATTGTGCCTAATTTATAAACTTTATCATAGTTACGTACATACAGAAAACACTACGTGCAGGGTTGAATACTATCTAGTTGCGGGCATTCACTGGGGCATCTTGGAATTTATCCACTGCAAGTATGAGGATACTAAGTTCTGGTCTCAGTGATCGCACATTATAGAAATTTAATCAGTTAATATTTCAGTTGTAGCCTTAATGAGCTTAATGTTAGAAACAGACCCATCGTCTACGGCCATACCACCCTGAACGTGCCCGATCTCGTCTGATCTCGGAAGCTAAGCAGGGTCGGGCCTGGTTAGTACTTGGATGGGAGAAACAGACCCATCCTCAGAATTCTGATGAAATCTGGTTTGTGAAGAGGAACTCTTCTCCTTTACTTCCCACCCCCTGCCCCTAAAGGTGGGAACACCAGGGCTGGCAACAACCCAAACCAGGTTATACATGGTTTCTGGTATCCTGAAGAACCTTCTGAAAAATTTTCTGAGTCCAGGGATGTGCTGACTGGCTCAGGGTGTCCATACTCACCGGCAGAGGACTGCAATTATTCCCCACGATGGAAGAACTCCCAGTAAGAATGGGCCATCACCTTACCCTGAATAAGCTATTGCCCCTTTGTACACATAGCCCATCATTATTACACATTAAATGGGTGGGGGAGGCCTTGGGATTGGCTCCCAAAGAACTTCCTGAGAATGGGAAGTGAAAGTAAGAAAAACTTTTCCCATCATGAACCTGAGGATTGATGAAGAAGTGCAAGTGCAAACGGCTGGCTGCTTTTCCTTTAAACAAAAAAGTCACAAAAGTCACAAAAAACACTGAAAACCCGAGGTAAGATAAAATACCTCCTGGACACTGAATTCAGACGAACAGGTTAAAAGAAAATAGTGTTAGGCTAAAAGTTGACAGACATGGAAGCCCTCTGAAAGCAGAAGCAGGTCTTAGCCAATTTTTAAAAGCCCTACCACCTGGTCATCCATCCAGTATGTGCTTTAAGCACTTCCTATGTGAAAGATAACAGAAGGTATTTACCAGTACACACGCATACACAGTTGCCGTAATCAATTACTACAGAAGAGTCCAGGGTTATTAAGAGAGCAAGTAATTGGGGGGAAATAATGGAAGAGGGCACACTTTACCAGAAGCCTCCTTTAGCTAGGATGGAATTCAGTTCCCAGCAGAAGAAAAATCCACATATGAAGGCTCTGGAGTAGCAGGTAGCAGCACCTCCATAGACCTGAAGCAGGTTAGGATGGCCAGAGCACAAGTGAGGTGAGAGAAAAGCTGTAACAGGAGCTAGAAACTGACTAGGCAAAGGTATGTAAACCATATTATGCTGTTTGTTTTTTTCCCATTTTGTTTATTTGACAGACAGAGATCACAAGTAGGTAGAGTGGCAGGCAGAGAGAGGGGGTGGGGGGAAGCAGGGTCCCCACCAAGCAGAGAGCCCAATGTGGGCTCTCTGAGCCGAAGGCAGAGGCTTTAACCCACTGAGCCACCCAGGTGCCCCTATGCTGGATTTTTGTTTGCTTTTATTAAGTACCCTAAGAATAACAGGAAGTTACTGAAGGATTTTAAATAGGGGAATGAAAAAAAAAAACAATTTAAAAATATATATATCTTTTGAATGCTACATCGAGAATGGCTGGAGGCAAATGGGTAAGTGTAGAGCAAAATGGAAAGGTGTGGATGCAGGCAGACCCATTATCAGAGCACAGGTGAGAGATCATGGCTGCCTGGATTGGACGGTACTTACACACTAGAAATATTTAGTGATCAGGATCTGGGGATTGAATGAGAGGGCTGAAGGAGGAAAATCGAAGACTGGGAAATTTTTGGCCTGAACACCATCAAGAGGATGATGTGATGGTCCCTGTATTAAGAGGAGTTTCATGTGTTTGACAGAAAACATTAAGATAGGTTTTCACTAAAATGTTTTACTAGAAGTATCATGTAAAATCAGAAAATAACATTGTTTTTAAAGCTTAAGAAAAAACTACAAATCATGTCATAATTTCAAAGTATATTCCTTGATCAACTACCCTATAGCCTTCCCATAATTTCTCAGTGTCTGAGCTTACTAAAAATTGCCAACATCAATTTAGATGGTCACTTTAAAACAATTTCCTACTGCCATTAGGACAAATACAAACATGATCTACAAAGCTTGGTCCCACACACTTTATCCTTTGGTTAACTTTGCCTTCTTTTTTTTTTTTCTTTTAAGATTTTATTTATTTATTTGACAGACAGTGATCACAAGTAGGCAGAGAAAAAGGTAGAGAGAGAGGGAGAAGCAGGCTCCCTGCTGAGCAAAGAGCCCAATGCAGGGATGCAGGGCTCGATCCCAGAACCCTGAGATCATGACCTGAGCTGAAAGCAGAGGCTTAACCCAATGAGCCACCCAGGTGTCCCAACCTGCCTTCTTTTAGTTCTTGAATATGCTAGACTACCCTTCTGCTTTTGGATCTTTGGACATCTCTTCCTTTGCTAAGAACACCTCCACTCCTAGCTAACATCTACTTGTTTTCTGAATCTCAATTCAGCCATCACGTCCACATGAGTTTAGGTCCCCACTGAATGCTTATAGGAAATTATATTTTCTCTTCAGAGAACTTATGGTTTATAATGTTTACATTATGTCCCACGAGGCAAGGAGCAGATACGCTTTGTTCTATCACTGAAATCCTAAAAACATAGTCTAGATCCTGTCACACTGCAGGCATCCCAACTTCTGTTGAACAATGAATGAATATGGTAGCAAGGCAATCTGAAGGCTGAATTAGACTTAATCCAAGTTCTGTTCTTCCCTGGCAATTTTACTTTAGGCTAGATGGAGAGCACTTTGTCATCTCTAAAACAGAACAAAACATAAACGTAACCACTTTGTGTACAAGAATTACCAATGTAAAAGATGTCTGGCAAGCTGTTTTTAGTAAGTTAAAAGCTACATAGCTGCATTTTGTTGAAAACAGACATACCTTATACTCAGATTAAAGAACTCAAATAATTAAAGCTGTGCAGTTAAACGCAGATCACCTGAAATTTAGTATTTACGACAAGTATATTCTTAACTATTTTAAAGATTTTAGCTCCTCTAAAACAGTTTGATTTTTTTTTAAAGGTAATACTGCATAGGAAAATTTCTGGATTCATGTTTTAAAGTGTTATTATTTTATTTATTTTGTTGAATACACATTTCTTTCACTGGCAGTCCAGATGAACAAGTATATAAAGGAAATATTTAAATTTTGCTTTTGGCAGAGGTCAAGATAAACTGTGCAGATTAAAATGCCTCAATTTAACCCGAAGAAATGGTTTTGAATCATACAAATTTTTAAGAAGAAAAATAAAGACTGTCCAAAGGGATTCTCCTAGCTTATAACACATTTCCAGAATAACTCTCAAAAAAAAAAAAAAATTCAAAAATACTCATTGACTACTTTAAAAATAGGTCAATACCATATGGCTTTATGAAATAACTTCTAAAATTTATATTTTTTTATTTAAAAAGGACCCCAAGTTTTAAATAAACTGCTAGCAATATCATTTTCCTCACTTAAAAGTGCATATCTCTGAGGGTGGGACATACATACTTTTCGACAAATAATGATTTTTACAAATTTTTAACATACACACACAAAAAAAATCACTTAAAATATTTTTAAGGGGGAAAAGAGTTTTCACCAAAAGACATCTTTAAATAGACTGCAGTAGATGACACTGTTCCTTTTTTTTTTTTTTTTTTTTTTTTTTTTTTTTAATACCATCAGAATTCTCAATGAGATGCTTTGGGAGTTTTAAGACATATCACGGTCTCTACCAAGTGACACTGACATTAATGATGTCCGTGGAGATGGCAACTGCCTTGATGGCTCAGTTTGAATAGACACGTTACTGGGCTGACTCTCCAAATCAGAGGCAAAAGTACTCTCTTCTCTTACATCAAGAGTTTGTTCAACTGAAGCTGGCTGGTGTGGAATATTATCCACAGTTTTGTTGGCATTATTCAAGTTGTTATTAAGTGTGGTAATATTACACTCCTTGTCTAGGATGCCAAATTCATCTTCTATTGTAACTACATCTTTAGCTTCAAATGGTTCCAAGGGAGGAGGCAAAAACTCATTTTGTAGACAGTCCTGAGGACCACTATTGTCACATTCTGTATCCTCCTTTACTTCAGAATCCTTATCACTATCACTGTCAATGGTAATTACAACTGGCGAACGTGAAGGATTGTCCCCGTGATGTTTCTTATGCTTCTTCTTGTGCTTCTTCTTTTTCTTTTTATGATGTCTAGTTGAATCAGTAGCTTTCCCTTCATAAACTATCTCTACACTTAGGCTCCGGGTCCTCCTTTTTTTCCTCTTATGTTTTGTCTCTCTGTCTGATGACCGGCTGTCTGAAAAGCTGTCACTCTCATTTTTGTGGCTGCCATCAAATTTTGATGAAGATTTTTGGTAATGACTTTCCTTTACTTTAGAAGCAAATTCACGAGAAGGTTGAGCCACTTCGTTAGTACCCTCCAAATGCCGTGTCTTGTATTTTCGTTTCCCTCCAGGCTTTTCATTTCTTACCCAGTCAGGCCCTGTAGATGCAGTCTTTGATCTATTACTGGATAGGCTCCTTGATCTGTGCCGTTCATAGTAGTAATACTTCCTTTCACTGTGATTATTTTTTTTCCTAGCATTTGTTCTTTCAGAAAAGGACTGAATTCTAAATTCTGGACTTGAGGATTGTCTGGAATAATGAGCTCTGGACAGAGTCCTCCTCCTGTAAGATGATTCATAGCCATCCCTGTCCTTGTTTCTACTATAGTAAGTATACTCCCACTTGTATCTGCTTCCATAATTATTTCTTAAATAATAACGATCTCTATTTCTGCTCCGTGATCTTCTTTTACCATGATCACTGCTACGAGATCTTGATCTGCTTGTGCTCTCACTACTGAGAGAAAGAGTTTGGCTTCTTCTTGACCAACTGCTATCTCTAGTTCTTGATCTCTTTTTGTCTCTTCTACCTCTAGGTCTGCTACTCTCCCTGCTTCTAGATCTTTTGCTTTTCATCCTTTTCTTCCCATGATGCTTTCTACGATTTTTCTGGTCATGCCCACTTCTGCTCTGGGAACGTGAATCTGAACTTCTTGATCTTCCCCTCCTCCTGTGTCTACGGTTATATGGGGAATATACTCTGTCTCCTCTGACAGATGAGCTCAGGTCTCTGGGAGATGACAAGGATGTAGAGTGTTTCTCTTCCTTCTTTGACTTGATTCTTTTACCAGAACCACAATGACCTTTATTTATTTGCTCATCCTTTCCAAGGACAGAGTGTGGAGATGAACATCTACTAACATCACTATCACCAGAACTGTAAGACTGTTCTTGTGTCTTCACAGTCTCCATTTTTTCATAAGACCCTAACTCCTCAGAATCAGAGGATAGTTCGACAAGTTCTGGGGTCCTCTCAGCTAGTGGTTTAACAAACCCAACAATGACACAATTATCTGAAGAAGAATCACTGTCATTATTTAGGTCTTCATTAGTTTGTACTCCTTGTATCTGAGATGTGGCTCTTCCTGTTACAAGTTCTTCATCTGAACTATCAGAAGTATTTAAAAGGGAAGACATGGCAGCATGCACCTGCTCTGAGCTTGAGTAAGATGGTCCTGGAGTTTCATCATCCCACGGTGCCTGACTAACAGTGGTCACATTGATATCCAGCTCTTGAGTCTCAGCTTCATCAGGAGATATTGTTATGACTGAAGAATCAGAATGGCTACCTTCTTCATATGAAGGAGCAGGGCAATCATAATTAGCATGCTGGTCAAAAGCTGCCATGTTAAAAGGAGATCGTGCAAAACTGATAAATTCATGTATAAAATGCTCAGTCCGATTAAGCAGAAAGGGTCTTAAGTCAGACACAAATTCCCGACTTTCCAAGTCATAGCGAGTGACATTACTCATGATGATGTGCTGGACAATATTCACTAAAGATCCATGAGCTCCAAAAAGAACTGTAAGTTCACGTTTTAACCAGGGAACTAATCTGTGAAGGCAAGCTGGATTTCTACGGAAAAATTCAGCTGAAATATCCCTGCAGCGGCCACCATCTTCAATATTTCTAACACGGGCACCAGCACGGTAGAGAGTTCGTCTAAAATTAATAATATCCTGTTCCTGAATTTTCCGCAAAGATCTTTCATCTGCAGTTGGCCTCCTAATTGCAATCTGTCTCATAAGTTGAGGAACTTCACCATTTCTAGGTCTTGTTGAAATGCCTAAACCTTCAAATAGTACTCCACTATCTGGTGGAGTTGTTGTTCTTCTATTCATGGTATTATTAGGTGAATAAACAGAAGCACTTCGATCCCTTGTCATAGTTGTACGATAGCGAAATCTTGGAACATCAGGGGTTGCAAAAGAACCATTATATGAAGGCCTTAGGACATACTCCTTGAAGTCATCTTCTGCCCTCACAGAATGGAAAATAGAATCAAAGGGCTGTTTACACAGTGGACACTCAGCTTTGTTTTTTGACCACTCCTGTACACAGCGAAAACAGAACTTATGTAAACAGCGATCTAAGTAAGACACATTATCAAACCTATCCAAACATATAGGACACTTAGAATCAGGAGATGCATCAGCTGGTACTGTCTGTTGCAATTTGCTAGTACCAGCTTTAGGTGAAAAGTTGTCCATTTTAAATTCCTTAGCAGCTGATGCCATTATCTGTAAAAGGGAAAAAAATACATCAGTAACCGGATAAAAAAAAAGACAAGACTAAATCTGAAAAAAAAAAAAAAAAAATGCAAATAATGACTGTGAAATATACTTTGGTGAAACAGTTGAGTAGCTCATTATCCTTGTAATATGAAGGAGCAGGGTAGCATAGTAATATAGTACTTATAATACAAACCCTAAAGTCAGATACTTCCTGGCTTTGAATCCTGGTTCTACACCAGCAGTGTGACTACGGAGATCAGCAATAATAGAACCTGCATCACAGGATTTATGAAGATAAAAAAAGGGGCCTGGTATACAGTAAGCTCTCAACTATTTTATATCATTCTGTTCTTTTAAAAGAGAATTAAATTGAGAAATATTTAACTGAAATATTAACTGAAAATAACTGAGGACAGAAAATCCACCAACTACCCAAGTATCCACCACTCAGATTTAACAACTTAACATTTTCTCATGGCTATTCCCCACTTTTTAAAATGCCCCTTATCTTCCCTTCTCCTATTCCTCTCTAGAAAACAAAAACCCAGAACCCCACAGTCCTCAGTGGGTGTTATTTCTATGTATGGTTTTAGATCTTTCATACATATGCCCTGAACAATATACACTATCACTACTTATTTGTGGAAAGCATTATATATGCACCTTTAAAAATAACTGTAGCGAGATAATCTGCATACCAAAAAGTTCACCTTTTTAAACCAATTCTGTAGTTTTTAGTGGAAGATTCTTGCACACACACAAAAAATACCTTTTAGTGAAGATTAAATGAAATAATAACTGTAAAAGCATTAAAAGATAGTTCCTGACTTCCAGCAACTACTGTGTACATGTTAGTTGCTGTTATTACTATACTACTGTTACACTACCACATTCCGTTCCTGATTCCTTACAGCATCCCTAAAAAGCCTTGCTTAGCTTAGCCTTTTAATCCAAAGTCAGCCACAAAGTTTCTTGAAATCATGCTTCCAGTGCCCTTACCTCATTTTTTCCCACAGGGATCACTAAAATGTTAACAATTAGTTTTGTCTGCTTTAAATTTATCAGTTTATGTTGACCCATAACTTTCAAAATGAATTTGCCAGAGCTGAAATTTGGTGTGCATCACATTTTTGGCCTTCATACCTTGTAAAATCACTCTTTAGCTGCATTCTATACTAATCATTGAGTATATATTAAATATTTGCTTCTTTCTTTATGTTTTCTGGGCTATTAATCTTTTCCCATCTCCTCTATCACAGGTAGTTTCATCAGTGATCAACTGCTACCAGGTTAGTCAAACAACAGATTTTTAACTTTCTAAACTATGGCCATACCGAACTCTAACAAAAACAAAATCCACAACAAAAATTCATGACTGTGAAATGTAACTATTTCATCATGGTTTTCATATTAAACTTAAGAGCTCATCTAGGGCCTCTTAACTTTCCCAGAGATATAACTTAATCAGAAATCAATTAATGCTGAACTAATGCTTCTTCAGGGATCCAAGTACTTCTAGTTTTCCATTTTCTAGACTAGAAATACGGAAATCACTACTATTCTTGAACAGCATATAATGATAAACTTCTTGCTAATATACTGAACTATATATAATACTAATTGTTAATATACTTAAACCTTAATATTACATAAATTTCTCAGCATTTGCCCCTACTTCTAACACTTTTACTCTTCCTCTGAAGGAAAAAAAAAAAAGCCTAAAAATAAAAATTCTTAGGATCACAGAATATTAGGGGAAGGAATGAAGAGTGGAGAAGGAACTGAATAGGTTATCAGAGAACCTGGACTGAAGACCAGGTTTCCCCTAAAACTAACTCTATAAACTGCAGCCATCTGATGAGATCTAGATTTCAGTTTGCACCTCTATGTAATACTTTTTTAAAAAAACTAGTGAATATAAGTTAATAATTGTATCTTAATTTGTATCTTGGAAATTAGAATTTTAGTGCTTACTGAACACTTGCAGTTCACATAAAAACTGAATGCATTTTATTAAAGGAAATTAGTAGGTAGTAATCTTGAAGTTCAAATAAAATCTCACAAGCAGAATTTAAAAAAAAAAAATGCAATCTTATGGGCACGTGAGTGGCTAAATCAGTTAAGCATCTATCTTCGGCTCAGGTCATAATCCCAGGCTCTTGGGATTTAGCCTCACCTCAGAGTCCCTCTCCCTCTGCCCCTGCTCATGCATGTACTCTCTCTTACTCTCTCAAATAAACAAAATCTTAAAAAAAGAAAAAAAAAAAAAAGGAATATTAGTCTTCCCTTTCCTAGTTTTATAAGTCTGTCAACCACTTTGGCAGCACAGCATAAAGCTAAAGAATGATGAGTAATGTCCATAACAAATAAAAAGAATAAACTAGATTTGTATTGTATTTCTCACAGCAATTATCTGTAGCTATAAAGAACACCATTCATCAGAAACATCAAACAATGACAATGGACATACATAATCAAAGAAAGAGATTTACTCCTTCAAAAGCATCACTAATGCTAAAATTAAAACATCTGCTAATGGAGCATCAGGCGGGCTCAGTCAGTGGAGCACGTGACTCTTGATTTCAGGGTCATGAGTTCAAGCCCCACACTGGGTACAGACATTACTTTAAAAAAAAAATTTCTTCAAATATTTGCTGAGATACAAATGAAGCAGAATTACCATATGACTCAAGGACTCAAAACCTTAATTTAATTTCCAAAAGAAATTAAAACATATGTCCACACAAAAACTTGCCTGGGAATGTTCATAGCTGCATTTGTCCTAACAGTTCAAAAGCAGAAACAATCCTATCAACTGATGGAAAGATAAATAAAATGTGGATACAATGGAATGTAAATGGGAAATAAAAAGGATGAAACACTGATACATGTTACAATAAGGATGAAACTTTTCATTAGGCTAAATGAAAAAAAAAATTAGGGGCGCCTGGGTGGCTCAGTGGGTTAAAGCCTCTAACTTCGGCTCAGGTCATAATCCCAGGTCCTGAGATCAAGCCCCACATCAGACTTTATGCTCAGCAGGGAGCCTGCTTCCTCCTCTCTCTCTGCCTACTTGTGATCTCTGTTAAATTAAAAAAAAAAAAAAAAAAAAAGTCACAAAAGACATGTTGTATGATGCCATTCATATGAAATGTCCAGAACAGGCAAATCTATGGATGGAAATAGACTGGTGGTTGCTGGAGGACGGAGAGGGATTACAAAGTTTATTTCTGGAATGATAAAAATGTTCAATTACAGTTGCACAACTCTTTAAATATACTAAAACCCGCTGGATTATGTACTTTAAACAGGTGAATTTTATGGATGGAATATAAATTATATCTCAACAAACCCGTTTTAAAAATACAAATCAAGGCATAAAATAGGAATGGCTAAGAGTCGGATTAAAATCTGTAGGTTTATAAATTCTGGGTTTGGGTAGTAAAGGTGGACCTGATGGTGGATTTAGTGCTCAGGTTCTAGAAGCCTGCAATAAAGGTTTCTCTATCCTAACACTATAGGAATTGGGACTTCAAGTTAATTTCCCCATAGACATATAAAGATGACATCAATTCTTCTGATCCCATATCCTTAACCATCTCCCAAATTCTAAATAAAGTTTACCATCTTTAGGATACAATAATTAAGTCAAACCTTCCCCAAATTTTCACATCTACTGGCGGTAACAGAGGTAAAAATCCTTCCTGTCACATTTTGGGGGAATTCTAGGTAATTAAGAACCATACTTACCTAGGGAAATGGATGAGAGGGGGTAAAGAATCAAGAGGCTGGACATTACAGACTGGACATTTAAAGATTGTGCTGATTATATACAGGGGAATGACATTAATTCTAATGCAGAGCCAGGGTTGAAAATCAAAACCACTTAATGATGTGATCTGGAGGAAATTATTTAATTTCTCAAAACCTTAAATTTTCTCAATTCTAAAGTGGGTTAAGTACTAGTACCCACGTGAAAAGGTGGTTGTGTGAAGGCATATATTCTATGTAAACCCTTAGCATAGTGATTACCACGCAGTAAAAATTTAATAGTGTTTCCCTGTGTTATGTGAAAATAAAGTTAACATTAGTCCTTTTCATCACTTGCAACTGATTATAAAGACCCAGAAAGATGATAGCCTATAACAAATCATCTTTTCTTAATATAATTACTGTATATAAAATATCCAAGGGGCTAAAAAGGGTTTACAAGCAGATGAACTAGAATAAGCCCCAAGTATTAAAAATATCTGGCTTCTAACTCTTACAACCTTTCTGAAATTACTGTACCTCCCTCAACTGCAATTTAATCACCAGTTCCAAAGGATCATACGGATCTTACAGGATCTATTAACGAGATCCTATAAATGTTGATTCCAATTTCAACCATAAAAAGAACTGCTTGGGAACCATGCTGCGCTAAAGCCACTCATTCCAGCTAAGCCTGATTGTTTTTGACTAACTACAGCTTTGAATTTCATTGACTAAAAGCAAAACAAAACCCAACCTTCACCATTAACTTAAATCTTGGGTAACTCTTAATTTATCTTAAATAATACTGAAAATTACCTACCAAAAATTCTGCTCACTCCTGCCCTTAAAACATTGTTTGCTCCATCTCAGCACTGCCCCCTGCCAGTCTAGGAATCAGCAGCCCACGAGGAAAGCCGCAGTAACTGGATGGATGGAGAAACCACAGGCAAGCGAGCCCAGCCCACAATGTGTAACACAGCAGACAACTCCAAGAGTCACGGTGATAGTGGCTTTCTTGGGTTGAGAATGGCCATCGGCCAAGATCGCAGATAAGGCCCCCGTGCATTACATAATCACAACCAACTAAAACACTGTTACTCCCATTTTACCGGCAGGCAGTTAGATTAGGGCACCTCAACTAACCTCTGGCACACCTCTGAGAGAGGCGATGCCACGAATGAGACGCGAACGTTTTGTTTTCTGGGGTTCCCCCCACCCCAAAGAGACCAAGCTCTTTCCAGTACACCGCTACGCTCGCGCCCCACGGGAAAGGTTCTAGGAAACGCAACTCTACCCCGCCCACCCGCACAAATCCACAGGTGCGCCACCGGACCGCCAGCCCGCCCGCTGGGAGCCCAGCCCCGCATCGCCCCGACCCGCCGAGGCCCGGACGGCCCCTCAGGCCCAGACCGCAGCTCCCAGGTCTTTGGGCCCCGTTCCAGGCCGGGAGCTACAGCTCGCCCAGCCCTTCCGACCCCCGCGCCCCATTGTTCGGGATCTCACTCACCTGGGAGGATACCGACGCAGTCCCGGCTGGGGCGCCCGTGCCAAGCTCCCGGCGGCCCAGAAAGCTGGGTCGGTGACGGCAGGATCCGCGAAGGCGTACCCGGCGACTTCTCCGCCGGCCCTCAGGAGCGGGAGCAGGCGGGGGCGCTTCACCCTCCTCGCGAGACAGCGGAGACCCCGGCGGCTGCTGCGAACCCTGTGACGTAAGGAGCTCATCACCAAAGGCAGCTTGGGGTACGGCAGCAGAAAGCGAGACCCACTCCGCAGCCCCCCGCGCGTCAAAACACAACACCCACGTGCGTAGCGCATGCGCAGTAGAAGGGCGCCGGCTCAGAGGGCGGGGCTTAGAGCGCTCGGCCAAGCACGGGCCCTTCCCCCACCTGTCCCTTCCGTTCCTGGAACAAGAACGACAGGACCTTCCCGGGCACAAATCACTACCATCACCATCATTCTTGTTACCATTAGTTTCTGGGGGGTACAGGCGCAATACTTAATGTTCGCTCCTAACTTAACCGGAAAACACGGTAACTAGCTTGGTCTCATTTAAACCTCACCGAACTCCGCGAGAAGCTACTAAAATTATCTCTAGTGTATAAAGAAACTGAATTACAGAAGGTGAAGTGACCGCCTCCAGTTGCACATCTGGAGCATAACACGGGCATTCGGATGGAATCCAAAGCCAGAGCCCAACCAGTGTCCTATGCAGTCTTCATAAAGAAATCTACTCCAGTCTAGGGATAAACAGGGATTACCTAAGAGAACAGGGCCTTAAAATCTTCCCAAGACAGACGACATTTTTCTCTCAAAGAATACTTTTCCCCTTCCCCATTCCCCTCAATCTGGATTAAAAACTTCTTTAGGTGATATCTGAGATGTACAGAGCCAAAGTCTGAGCCTAAAGTGGCCCACTGCCCCATTCTACCCACAGGCCTCAGATGTGAGCGTCCCAAACATTCTCGAGCTTAACTAGGTATAAACCGCCCGCGTACAAAATGCCTTCTCTGGCTTACTATCTGATACGCGCTACCGTTCTAAGCACATCACAAACGCTCAAAACACACTTGCTGATTGGCAGGTACATTATGCCAAGTAATTCGTGCTACGTTATTTCGTCTTAGAAGTACCATTTACATCCACAAGCCATTGCGTTCTCAAAGATTTTTGATGATGAATATACGAACCTCTCTATTATGTGGAAACAAGTGCGGGAGGAAACGTTAATCCCTCCAGTGTCAGAAGCCCGTGTAATATCTAAAATGAAGATTTTTTTCAAATAAATTTTTAAATGCACACGACGGTACATTATCTTTCATGAATACTGCACTCCAAATGAAAGAAAACCGGATGACAATGCACGCCCATGTAAGTAGCAAAAAAGGCCATTTTTTTTTTTTAAAGATTTTTTTTATTTACTTGTCAGAGAGAGTGAGCACAGGCAGACAGAGTGGCAGGCAGAGGCAGAGGGAGAAGCAGGCTCCCTGCTGAGCAAGGAGCCCCATGTGGGACTCGATCCCAGAACGCTGGGATCATGACCTGAGCCGAAGGCAGTCGCTTAACCAACTGAGCCACCCAGGAGTCCCAAAAAAGGCCATTTTTAACGTGTTTTCTCCTTTATTTCATCCCCTCCCTCCACCACGAACTAAGCCCCCACGTCACGTGAGCCCACCCCAGCTCCGGGCGGAAGAGGCCGGCCCCGCGGATGGGAAACGCGCCCGGAGGCGAGGGGCGGGCCCTTGTGCCCGGCTGAAAGATGGCCGCCGCCGCTCGGCAGCCGCCGCCCCGGAGGTTACTCTAGGGCCTGCAGTTTCCCTCCGTTCCCGCGGGCAGCCGCCGCCTCCTTACCATGAAGCCAGTGAGTCGCCACACCCTGGACTGGATTTATTCAGCGGTAGGTCCCTGGTCTGGCGAGGCTCCACGGGGTCCACTCTGTAGGCCCGCAGGCGGAAGGCCCCCTATTTCTTCAGCGCCCAGAAACTCCAAAATCCATTCCTGTGTTAAGGCTTTCACTCTCTCACCTCGACTCCGCCTCTTCCTGGAAGACACGCTCTTCCGCTTCTTACGTAAGGGCGGCTGGGTGTACTCGCCTCCAGAACCCCATTTTTTCGAGTCTTTAACTGTAATTCCCAGCTTAGCAACGTACACGGCAACCTATTGGGGCAAGGGGAGGGAGGGAAGTATCGTTTACAGTATATATATATATTTTTTTGCTTGTATTCCCCTTCTTGCATTTTTTTAGTTGCTCCTCGCCATCGTATTGCTCTCCTGGGGATATGTCATCTATGCATCAACAGTAGCCGCACGACGACAGCTCAGCAAGGAATACCCAGACAAAATCTCGGGGATGAATGAAAATTTGTAATTCCTCTGGATTTAATTTTGTGCACACAGTTCTTTACCTGATGTTTGTCTGGCATGTGTCTCGATTTAAAGTAAAATTCATTATGCAAAGTTTCCAAATTTATTTTTTGCATAGTCCTTTATAGTAACCACTGATCTGCTAATTTTCGCAGAGGTTTGTCTTCCACATTCTTATATAAAACAAATCAAGCTAGATCTGACTGCATGTGAGTACTGAATCATAGATGGAATGACATGCTTTTCAACCTAGAGTTCCTAAATAACCTCTTAAAATGCCTCAGTCTTCTCTAAAACAGTGTGTGGAATTGCTGTTCTTTTATAATTCTTTATTGCAACATTTCATTCTGTTACATACCTTAACATAAGATCAGATTAAGTACTGCATAAGAAAAAAAAAATCTATCATGTGACTACTTTTCTATCCTGTTTTTCAAGTTGAGAATGGCCAAGAAAAGGTGATCACTCATCTTTTAAAGCTTATCCAATTTTTACTTACTGTTAAATAATTCAAAGAGTTGCAAATTGATCGATATTTGTGAAGAAACAAACAACACGTATCTCAGAGTAAACTTTATTAAAGTTACTTTTCCAGAAAATATATTCAGTAAATACACTAATACAGCAACAAACTTGGCTTTATATGCCTTTGAAATTTTAAAGTAATCTTCAATGATGTTGATCAGGAAATTCTTTCATTGGTGGAATTACTTCTCCAGTCTCCAGAATTGTATCACCCTAAAAAAACAAAGATGCATTAGTAGAAAAATCTTTGTCTGCAGAGATGATAGTTCCACTTGATCAGATCTCACATGGAAAATCTAGTTCAATTCTGGCATTGACATTTTGAAAGGGACTTAGACAAAGTAGAAGCTGTCTAAAGATGAGCAATATTCAGAATCTTAAGGTTTACATGAAGGAAGTATAAGGGGGAAGTTTCATTCAAACAAAATGTTCAGAAAGGGCATGAAAATGGTCTTCATAAAGTGATAAAGAGATAATGTTTATTTTGCATGGCCCCAAAAAATAGGAAAAGCCCTAAAAAGAAGTTACAGGGAGACATCTTCAGTCCAATATAAGGAGGTAATGTATTCCTAGCAACTGAAAAATGTGTTAGGCAATCATGTTTACCACTTGGCTCAGATGTGAGAGACAGAATACAAACTTTGGGTAGCTGATTCAGGTTATCTTTTCAAACGTAGATACAGTGTGTGTTGTAGAAAGGGCATGGACTAAAAAAAAAAAAAAAAAAAAGAAAGGGCATGGACTTTGGAGCCAGAAATAAGAGGGGAGAATCCTAGAACCTTCACTAAGAAGCTGTATTATTTTAGGCAAATTACTTAGCTTTAGTTTCAGCTTTGTGTTTAAGAGAGCAGATTTTGTAAGCCTAACAGTCCATGAATGACTGGGTAGAGCAGAATTATCCCCATCCCCACACTTGCCATTCCTGACCCTGGTAGTGTTCAGGAGTTATCTGATGAAGAAATAAATTTTTATTATGTTTAAGCCATTATACATTTGGGGGGTAATTTATTACTCAGTTTGCATTACCCTAACAGAGCAATTAGTACTCTAAAGTGGTACTAATACTGCTGTAATAAAAATTGAACCAATGGCACTGGCTTAACAGTGGAGACAAGGACACTGGCACTGGAGGCTAAAAGATGGGGCAGCTATGTCTTGGAAGCAGAGTGTCTAATGCATTGAGGTTCTAGGAGAAGTAGCTGAAAAAAAGTTACAGTTATCTGTTTGACTACTACTAGCTGCCTTGGGAATGTACTTTAAGAAAAATAAGTTCAGGCAGAAGATGCTGATTTAAAAGGAGAAATAAAAATGGAAAGAATAAAAGAAATTCAGGACCTTGCAATATTGAAAATCAGGTTGCTTCTGGTTCTCTAAATACTGAGTTAACAATGAAGAGATCCTTAGATACAGAAGCCCAATAAAACTAAAACAGAGGGACTCTGTCCCATGGCAAAGATCAGACTGATGTTGAACCAGTTTTTCAAATGTCTTCCATGTAGTTACAGAGGCAGTTGAGCACAAAGAAATGCGAGAACATGGTAACTACACAAAACAGATGCATATGGGACTGACTAGAAGCAAATAGACTCCCATCAAGTATTTTTCTTTCCATAACTACCAACTGTTGTGGAAACTAGGTGGTCAAAGAAACCAAACATATAGGCAACAAAAGCCTGTGAATGTTTGAGCTTAAAACAAGCTCTGGCACTCAACATATGAGGAGGAGGCAAATTTTAAAGGCTATACAACCCTAAAAAGGGCATGCTTCCTAGTACCCATTTTAAACATGGTCTAGGTTGAAAATGGAAAAGAAAAAAAAAAAAAAAAAATCCCATGACGGACCCAGGGGCCAGGAAGAACAAGGAACAAAGGCATTCCAGAAAACAAAATCAGTGCCCATTCAAATAACATACTGCACGCGGGGGTTAGGAATCTTTATATTTGACCACTGGGATTTAAGAATTGCCAAGAACTAATAACTGAATTCCACCACTGAGCAACAGGTGTGTTTGGGGGTGGTGTGCGGGAGACAAGGCATATAGTTAACTGGCCTTAGTTCACTGATGCTTAGATCCCACGGGAAGTCACATCTAAACCTGTACAAACTGTACAATATCTGGAGGTCCTACATTTGGGGCTGGTTGCAGTGAAGGTATGGGACTCTGGAATTTCTCCCTAGGGAAGGAACGATGTTATATGTGTGGGGAGAAGAAAGCAAAGAGCTATTTGGTAATTAGAAGGATGGACTGTGGCACAGACTCCAGGCATGGTAGACTGGGAAATATAATAAAGCATATAGATATGTGGGACAATGACAATGAGTTCTGGCCAACAGGATCTGAAGAGAAGTGATGTAAGCTAGTTCCAAGCTTAGACCTTAAAATCCTTCTGAGATGTCCATCCCTCTCTTTCCCTTAACATGATCTTTAGAAGCCTCATATTCCAGATGGTGTAACTATAAGACTGTGGAAAACACATGATGCATATCAGTCTATGATGTCAATTAAGAAACCTTTGTTTTGTTAAGCCGCTAAGGTCTGGGGTTTGTTACTGTCTATCCTATTCTAGTAAGTATACAAATGAGCATTCTTCAGGTCCACACAGGGGAAGTTTCTTAAAGGGTCAATGGCACAGAAACAGAACCACAGTGGCAAAAAACAAAACAAAAACCAACAAACAAAAAAAAAAACAGAACTAGGCAAAATGCCATAGAATCACTGTGGTCTTCTAAAGAGCCTCACCCTTCTTTCCCTTTGAACAGCAATGGCAAAAAAAAAAAAAAAAAAAAGTGATAAATATGTCAATGGAAGATTAAATAAATTACCCAACTAGTGAAACCAGTTAAGATAATTTCTTATTTTGGGACTACCCAAACCCTGACACATACACACAGTTATTATACACAACAAAATACAGAAGAAATACCCTGTTTCTTAAAGCTAAGTTTCAACCAAAGGGTTAGTTAATTTTGGTGGTTCACCCTTAAGTTCCCTTCTGTTGCAGACAATTATGGATTACTGTGACGATGTCATTTGATTGACGCAAGAACCAACAGAGTTCTGTTTTTTAAAATTATAGAACTTAGAGACTGATGGTAGTTCATTATCTAAGACTAGAAATAGAACAAGAACATAATCTGCATTTTGCTATGCTTAAATAATAACCTCGCAAAACCAGTAAAAATACCAACTGATAACTAAGTAATCTTTTAATACTTTAAAGACCCAATTTTAAATTAGGATAATAGCTTACGTAGTCACATCACAAAAATTAAAGTACATATTAACAGATTTTGAATTCACAGATGGACTGGTTAAGGTCAAACTGCCATAAGAAATGACAGTTTGGAATTAATAACAGAGGAATTCAGTCGCTGTTTTTATGCTCAAGTGTCTGCTCAGGCTAGTGCCCTAAGTCCTTAACCCTACATGAGAACAGGGGAACCAGTGAAAAACTGTTGGTATCTTCAATTCACTTCAGGACTACAAAGGTCATCAAGTTTTACAGCCGGCTTCAAAAGAAATATGCTCACCTCCCATTTTCAACTATAGCTGCTGCCTCACAATATTTCCTTTTTTTTTTTAAAGAATATACAAATCAGGTACTTAAAATGACAATGAGAAGAAAGGAGCACTTTAGTGATCACTTAGGGACATAAAGGAGAGAGAAAACTAATAAAAGAAAAATCAGACATATTAAGACTTACTGGGAATATCCTGGGCTTCCTTTCAACAATGCCATATGGTTTTGTCTGCAATAAAAGTAATGCTCTATTAATTATGGTTTGAGAGTTTCTTCTAAAATAAAATACATCATATCCCAAGTTTTTAACTTAAGCTCCAAACTTTCACCAAATTCAACTCATACATTTAACTGTTCACTCAAGATCTTTACTTGGCTCTCTCTACTACTCATCTCAAACTTAACCAGGTCCAACTTATAACATCCCCTCAGCCCCAAATGGTTCCCTACTGTAGCAAATGGCACTTTTTTCTCCTAGTTAACAAAGGCCGAAAACCTTGATTCCTCAGCAGATCCCTTTGGTTCTGTCTTAAGATTATATCATGAATCCGACTTTCTCACAACCTAGTACTACTACCCTTGTTCAAGCCTCTGGCATTTTTGTTTTACCTGTATTAGTGTCCGCCATCCACCCATGCCTTCTTACTCTATTATCCACAACAGCAGAGGTGACTTTTTTTTTTTTTTTTTTAAGATTTTATTTATTTGAGAGAAAGAGAGAACAAGCACGAGAGGGGGAAGGTCAGAGTGAGGAGCAGACACCGTCCCCCCACCCCCACCCCACCCCACCGCTGAGCAGGGAGCTGGATGCGGGACTCCATCCCCAGACTCCAGGACCATGTCCTGAGCTGAAGGCACTCGCTCAACCAACTGAGCCACCCCAGCTGGACCACTCCTCTGCTCAAAGTTTCATAACTCGTAAAGCAAAGGCCAAAGTCCTTGCTGTGATCTCTAAAACCCTATACAATTCGGCCCTTGGCCACCGCTCTGATCTCTCTCTTTCTCTCTCTGTATTGTACCCACAGTGTTCCTTTACTATTAGTCTAATCAGTTGGGCCTGCTTATGCCTCATATGTAATGATTCCTCTACCTGAAATGCTCTTCTAGGTATCTGCTTGATCTGTATCATCATTTTATTTATGTGTCTCTTCAAACAGCACTTCCCCAGAGAGAACTAGTCTTTTACCCTGTTTAGTTTTCCTTCCATAGATTATCATTTCCTGTAACACCATTATATGCCTCTTTATTTATTACCAGTCTCCAAGACTAAAATACACACTTCATGAGGGCAGAGACTCAATCTGCTTTGCTTACTTCTATATCCCTGTGTTAGAACAGTGCTTTGCACACAAGAGGTGCTAAAAATGTTTGTTAAATAAATGTATTTATTAAGCATATACATTTGCACAAGATACCACATGAATAAAATTTTATTAAAAGATGACTGGCATAATGTAAGACTCAAACTGGAGCCAAAAGCAGGAGATAAAGTCAGAATACAATGTAAATACATTAAACTGTCTCTTAAGTACTGGGGCCAGTGACAAGAAGACACTGAAATGTCCTTAGAGAGAACATAAAATTTAATTAGTCAGGAAAGGTGTTAGCTGAAGCAAGCTGGCTGCAATAGTAATGAGGATGCAGCCCGGGATGCCTGGGTGGCTCAGTCGGTTAAGCCACTGCCTTAGTGGCACTAAGCAGTGGCACTGTTCAGGTCATGATCCCAGGGTCCTGGGACTGAGTCCCGCATCAGGCTCCTTACTCGGCAGGGAGCCTGCTTCTCTCTCTGCCTCTGCCTGCCACTCTGCCTGCTTGTGCATGCACGCGCTCTCTCTCACTCTCTCTCTCTGACAAATAAATAAATAAATAAAATCTTAAAAAAAAAAAAAAAAAAGAGGATGCAGACCTACCCGAATCCAGAGAAAAAGCAAGGTAAGGAAGAGGCCTTGGGACCTCTACTGACACAAAACCTTTAATTACATCCATCTGTGGCTTAGCAAAAAAATCATCTGGAAGTATGACTCTCTCAGATAAGCAACTAGATTAAAGTCTTGAATTGTCAAACCAGTAACTGCAGTTATTGAATCTGCCTAGAAAAATTCAGTTAAATACAGATATAACAAAGATTAAAACTACAGAATAAATAAATGTCAAATTTAGTTAAGTTCTTAAAACACAGGCATAATCCATATATTCTGTTATTTAGAGCATTTGTAATGTTTAAGGTAATCAATCTGGCTATGAGAGGTTCTAAGAGATTAGTTTTAGGATTCTGGTTACAAAGCCTAATTGATTTAGGCTTGTGACTATAAGTTTAAAAAGATTTTGCTTCTTAGGTTCATTAATTTGCCTTATAAATACTTAAAAAATAAAAATTAACATGTAAATATAAAATGTATAAATGCAGCTTAAAACATAAAGGAATATGATTATGTTTGTAAGTGGAATTGTTTTAGGGGAGTTCAACCTGAAATAACCCAAAGACAATAAGAACAAAGGAGATCGTTCATATTTTACTAGATGTTTAAGTAGTTTAAAAGAATTTTAAAACTGAATATAAAGAATTAGGAAAAAAGGAGGTTTCTAAATTTGAAACTAACAAAATGAATTTTAATTTATATTCCAGGTAACTGTGAACAGTTCTTCTGCACGTAAAAACCAGTCTTGGATGTTAAAAAAAACTTGCAGACAGAAAGTAGTAACATATTTTTCTCCTCTAGAGTCTTGCATGTTAAGCGAGTAAAAAATAACAGACATGATGATATGAAATGGCCTGTGGACTTGCAGATGGATATAAATATAAAATTTTGTTTAAGCCCATCAACAAGACAAACAAACTATATTCTGACCCTTAGACATATAAACTGTTAGCCTCTTTTAATGGTTGTGGGAAAATTTTCTGGTGGTTTATGAAGTGAAAACACTAAACTACAATTCTAATTCCTACTAGCCTCCACTAATTTCATGTTTTTAACACATAAGACAGGCCATGTCCACTTGGACATGCCCAAAACATATTAACAACACATGCTACTACACAAATTTACCCCATTGCAAAACCCTATTTATAACTTCCAAGGCTAGAAATTTTAGAGTCATAAGTACTTTTGGTTTCATCCCCAACTTGAGCTATGACTTCCTTAAATAATATCTTCTGGCTTAATTTTCCTTTCCATTTCTGCCATCTTCACCCTAACCAGATTCTCATCAACAAACATCTACTACAGTACAACAGCCTGTAGCTGATTTACCTGATGTCAGTACTTTCCTCCCTCCAATTACCCCTATTATATGAATTTTTTAATGTATTCCTAAATATAGTACTTTCATCAACTCACTCACTTATTGAAAAATGGAAAGATTCCCATTGCCTACCAGATAAGCGTCAACCTCCTCTGCCTAGCTTTCAAGACCTTCCATTAAATGGTCCTAGCCCACTGCGCCAAGAGACATGCTATTCTAGTCACTTCCTCAGTCTTGGGTAGATATGATATGCACATTACTGACTCCTTATCTTTCCTCCTAGCTGGAATAACTTTTCTCCTCCATACTCTTACCCACATCATACCCATCTTCCAACTTTCTACAAACTCCAGGAATTTTATCTTGCCTATTTTTTCCAGAGCAATAAAGGAAGATGACATACTAGGCACTCTATATATAATTTATTGATGAACGAACATAATCTGCTTAGTGAAGAACAAGAATGATGTCAGCAATCAGAATTTTAAAAAGAGTTCTGGATCCTTTCAGTGGAGAATTGGATAAGACCAGGCTGCTAGATATGCTAATTACCATACAGTGGCACTGCTCCCAGGCCTGTCAGTGGACAGACCTAGACTATCCACATTTACATCTATAACAAATTCTATATCAGTACATATTAAAAACCATATGTTCATACCAAATTCCAATTCCACTCCAGTACCACAAGGTTCTCCCAGTCCATGTGGAATTCCCTTTTCTGACAATGAGAATTCTCGGTCTGTTACCATCAATACATGTACTTATTTGATCAATCTTCCTATATGTAACCAATCTCCTGTCATTACCATCACACACCAGTATAAATAACCTCACCTCATTCAGGTCCTGATATCTTACTGTAATGTAGATTGCCACCTTCATCACTGCCCCAAACCACCCTTCTTGAAGATGTTCTCCTCCCCTTCCTTAGGTTCCAATATCCTACCCCAGGTTACCACCATTGCTGCTCTCCAAACAGGTATATTCACCAACCCCAACCTCACCCCAAGTTCCCCCCTCTCCCTGAGACCTAATATCCTCACTGGGTACCAGAATGCCCTCTTCAATCTGTTTGGGTCATGACACTCCATGCCAGGCAGCCACCACTGCTCTCCCTTCTATACCATTCCCTGAAACGCACTCCTTTCTCATATTGCCTTGAATCCAACACCTATACCAGACTATCCCTTGGCTTTAAAATATGGCAACTGCCTCAGCTCAATCACCACATGCAAGATCTTTCCATCACAAAGTTCAAGCTTTTGGACATCCTGGATTCTAAAGAAAGAAAATGGTAAAAAATCAGACATAATGAAAGAAAGGGAAATGGGATGATGACAAAGACAACCTTTGTCTAATTTGAATTTATCTTATATCTTTGCTCCCTTCTTATTTAGAACCCCAAGTTTATGTTAGTATTATTGGGTCAGCTTCATTCTGATTATTTAAACATTGTTTTTGGGGCGCCTGGGTGGCTCAGTGGGTTAAGCCTCTGCCTTCGGCTCAGGTCATGATCTCAGGGTCCTGGGATCGAGCCCCGCATCAGGCTCTCTGCTCAGCGGGGAGCCTGCTTCCTCCTCTATCTCTCTGCCTGTCTGCCTACTTGTGATTTCTGTCAAGTAAATAAATAAAATCTTTTAAAAAAATAAAAAATAAACATTGTTATGAGAAAATGCATTTCAAGTTGTAATCAACTAATATAAAGATTAATTTTTTGAAAAACCATACTTACTTAAGTTTTATTAAAACTTTTACTTAACTACTTTATTTAAAGCAGTTCAAAACCAGTTATAAGTGGCAGATTATTTCCACTAAGTAAAGCAGCATAAGGTATGCCAGCATAGGAAATAATTCTGTACAGTATTAAAAGTAAATTCTGAAAAATACATACTTTAAACATACTTACATTCACATGATATTTAATATAATAATGAATAATCCAGGCAGGTATAAGTACATGAGTAAAAGCAAAGACACTGTGTCGGTACGCCTTATAAATCTGGAGGGAAAAGAGACATACATAAACAAAATATCCCATTTTTTAATGTCTGTGGCAGAAAAAAAGCATCAGTGGTATAATAATATCATGATTATTTTAAAATGTCTACATACTACATACTTCCTTACAGTCTGTAACTAACCTCACCCATTCAAATATTTTCATTAAACATAGGACCTGCTAAGGGATACCTACAGACTTCAGAGTAAACAAGGCTTAAGACAAGTAACATTTAGCAAAGCTAGAGTAAGGTATTCATAGATATATATAGATATTGTAAAGACTTCTAAAAACATCCTTATTATAAGTTTACTAAAGATAAACATAACATAAATAATGAAAGAATAATTTTAATCAACTTAGAGTAATCAAACCTACAGAATTTTTCAGGTATAGTCAACCCCTTAATTCATCAATTTCAGATACCCACAATCAATGTCACTTGCACCATTCTAGGTGTAAGTCAGATGACCTGGAGCACACCAAAGCTTGAAAAAGAATGTTTTACATACTGGGATAGGGGTGTACCAAGCTCAGTTTCAGATGCTTTCAGGAACACTATTTTAAAAGAGAAAGGCAAAATAAAACTAAAAATGGAACTTTTCCGTGGCAGCCAATTTGACTGAAACACATCTATCTTTCCAGGGATAAAATAGATTCTGGGTGTTATAGTACATATGATTATGGAAGAAAAATTAACTCAAAGTAAGGAAAAACAGACTAAAATATTTATTTACTTCCTTACATCACTGGCTGATGGCTGGGATGTCAACTTTCAACCAGCAGCTGCTAAAATCAACAAGTAATGTCAAGGATACAAAAGGTGAGAAGAGGGTTGAAACAGAGTTTAATTTTACCACCCTAAATAATTGTCTAAGAACACCTGCTCAGAAAAATTTGCACAAGACTTGGCAGCACAGTAAGAAAGTAGATACACTTAGGGCACCTGGGTGGCTCAGTTGGTTAAGCGACTGCCTTCAGCTCAGGTCATGATCCTGGAGTCCCGGGATCGAGTCCCGCATCGGGCTCCCAGCTCCACAGGGAGTCTGCTTCTCCCTCTGACCTTCTCCCTTCTCATGTTCTCTCTCACTGTCTCTCTCTCTCTCTCAAATAAATAAATAAAATCTTAAAAAAAAAAAAAAAAGAAAAGAAAAGAAAGTAGATACACTTGGATCTCAGTGGGAACTCCTTCAATTCCTACCTCTGTGACCACAGATAACTCACTCAGTTTTTGTAGGTCTCATTAAAATAAGGATTAGGAGTCGTTCTACCTTACAGAAGTAAAGAATTAAAGTAACACATGTCAAACCCTCAGCAAAATGCAGGACAGAAAGTACGTAAGTGTTACTTAATAGTGTCATTAGCCAATGTCATACTTATTGAAAACAATTCTGAGATACAGAGTTCATCATTAAAATTGATGTAATTTAATGACCTCAAGAAAATGTCCAGAAACCCTGAAAATAAAGATAGCTCTTAAATGAGTGGTTTTCTTCAGTGCAAAGTCCAGAAACGGCACTTTTAAATTAAACTGTGTTAAAAGAAGATAGTGGTAGTTCAGAAAGGTGGCTCTTGAATGTAACTCATTAAGCATACCAATTAAGACCCTATCTTTCATGGTGATCACATGGGGCTGCACGACCAATTAGGGGCTCCCTGTGTCTTCTGGTAGTTGGGTGTAATGTCATTCTCTATAACCTCAACCTTGAAAAGCAGACAGGTGTCCTTAAATACTAAAATCACAGAATTTTTACTCAAGTGAATCCTTCTATCATTCTGTAAAACCTAAGCAAAGATTGGCCCCCTTTTCATCATATCTGACAGCAAAAGGGCATGACTCTCCCAAAGCCATACTTGCTCCTGAACTCCAGAGCTCTCTTGGGACAAGACAGCGTCCGTGCTAAATGTAAATCTCAGTTGAATCCTCTTCTCCCCCAAGGAACTACCGGGACTTTCGGGCCTAGGGATCTCAGTCCTTGGTGTGGCTACAATGAGCAGGCATCCAGCAGCAGGCCGGAGGTCGCGACGAGGTGTGTGCATCAGAGGGAGGGAAGCCCATCACTCACCACGTTCTTCCAGGAGGTGTGTTCCCGCAAAAACGTATTCCAGAATTTCTCCATAGGTGACATCCGCTGCGAAGGCAGCACCGGCTCCCGGGAGCTCAGCTCCTGGTCTTTTAGCCATCGCCTTCTCAGCTGTTGGAGCTGCTGCAGCCGCAGTTTCTCGTCCGGCGTGTACCCCGACATGTCGCCACTGGTACCAAGGCAGGACACGGAGCGCCCCTGACCAGGGTCTTGTCACTTACCCGCGCTCTCCGCTTCCGAGGCGACCTTGCGAGGACGCCTGGGAGCGGCGCGCGGTTATGACGTCATTCCGGTCCTGCCTCCGCGCCAGCCGAAATTTCTGCGGGGCCGCTGCGTTTGCGCGTTCTTCATCCGCCCAGATTAGCCGGGAGTAGGTAAGGGGCGCGTTTTAGTAGTGGGAGAAGAGGGGAAAGTGACGGAAAGAACAAAAGACGAGAGGGTAGAGGGCTCGAGTGGTGTACTGGGACCTGGAAGGAAAGGATACGTGATCCAAAGAACGTGATGTCCAAATGCACATTCTTCACCTCCTTCTCCCACCTCGGTACTCCTCTTCGAAGCCATGACCTAGAGAGTGTGGGGAACGTTTACTTCCCGGTTTAAAACCCAGCTGTGTCAGTGATGAAGTAACCTCGGGCAGTCTCAGTCTGTTCCTTCATCTGTACTGCGGAGGCTAAAGGAGTAGCTAAATATCTCACAGAATTGGACACATTCATGCTTTGACCCAGCAATCCCGCATCGAGGACTCTATCCAAAAGATAAAATGCTAAAAATGTGAAAAGAATGTGCATGAATATTCACTGCAGCACCATTTACAATAAAACACTGGAAATGAGCCCCCAAATCCTCAATAGTGGCCTGGTTGAATAAATTATGGTGCAGTGCTCTATATTACAACTGTGGAATGATCTCTAGGATATATTAAGTGAAAAACTAAGTGGAGAGAAGTGCATATAGTATCTACCTTTTATCCAAAAAGAGTGGTAGTAATATGAAATATATATACATGTTTGCTTAGATTTTAAAAATAAAAGAAAGAAAACTATTGCTTTGTTTTAAAACGTTACCAATTGGGGGAGAAAGGGAATAGGATAGAGGAAACAGGGATAGAAGCCAGGCGTCTGGATATATCTATGTAACAGAATTTACTCTAGAACCAGGTAAACATATTATTATAAAGCAAAATTAAATTTACAAAATTTCCTCTAAAAATCAAAAGTAAGAACACGTGAATCTAACTGATCTGCTAGGTGGCTTAACCAACCCCCTGCCAAACACATACCATTTCAAGTAAATTTAATACATCAAATTATTGTACATCTATATAGAATGACAAAGGAACTGTCAAAACAATCTTAAACTGTTTTAGGTAATTATTTTTTTTAAAAAGATTTTATTTATTTATTTGACAGAGAGAGATCACGGTAGACAGAGGCAGGCAGAGAGAGAGAGAGGGAAGCAGGCTCCCTGCTGAGCAGAGAGCCCCATGCGGGACTCGATCCTGGAACCCTGAGATCATGACCTGAGCTGAAGGTAGCGGCTTAACCCGCTGAGCCACCCAGGCGCCCCTGTTTTAGGTAATTATATTGTTGGTAGTGGTATTATTAATCTGACACTGAAAATAAACATTTATGCTGGAATTTTTGCAATGGGAGAAAGGAGATACAAATGTAAACCGTATGAGTTCAGAGTTAACTCTAAAATCCTGAATTTGAATTGAAAGACTCAGTAACAACTCATGATGTATTTTATCTTTAAATATATTTATCATTTTATCTTAGCTCTGCCCATTGAAATGGCCTAAAAACAATGGCTAATCCAGTAACTGAACATCTCTAGCTTCCAGATTGTGACTTTTAAAATATCATTTTCTATTAAAAGGAGTCAGGACTCCTGGGAACAGCGGTTCTCAAGCATTTTGCTTCTCAAATTTCTTTAAACTCAAAAGCTACTGAGGGCCCCAAAGAGCTTTTGTGTATATGGGTTATACCTATTGATGTTTACTACATTATACATTAAAATAGATTTTAAAATAACAAAATATCCATTAACAAAAATTATTTAGTCAGAAGAGTGCCATCCTTTTACATTTTTGTTAATCTCTTTTAACGTCTGGCCTAATAAATGACAGCATAATTTTTAAAACCTCTTCTACATTCAGTCATAATATCATACACCTGGTAGCCCTTGGGAAACTATATACGTTTGTGAGAGACTGAAAATTAAGAAGGGAAAGTAGCATCTTAGTATTAGTATGAAAATCATTTTGGCCTCACGGACCCCATAAAAGCATCACAGGGACTCTCAGGGATTCCCCCATCACACTCTGAGAACCATTGCCGTAGAGAAATAGCTAATTCCAGGTCTGAATTAATACATGTAAAAGAAACCAGGAACATCTTGCCTTAGCAGAAAGTAGGGAAATTTCTAAAGACAGGCTCATTTCGAAAGGATTCAGGAGCCAACTTAAACAGACTTCCTCTGGTCAAATTGATACTTATTGAGTATCAATAAGTATAATGACTACAGTGGAATGAAAAATATCAAATAGATGCACATGGGGGCACCTGGGTGGCTCAGTTGGTTGACAGTCTTCCTTCTGCTGGGGTGGTGATCTCAACCCAGGATGGAGCCCTGCATCTGGATCCATGTTTGGTGGGGAGTCTGCTTTCCTCTCTCCCTCTCCCCCTCCCCACCGCTCATGCTCTCTCTCACTCTCTCTCAAAGAAATAAATAAAATCTTAAAAAAAAAAAATAGATCCACATACATGAGTTCATAATGAGTTAAAATAACTCATTGGTCATTTGAATGGTGTTAGGGAAGCAACTCATTATTTTGAAAACTGTTAAGTGAAGAGAAAAAAATCAAGCATTTTTCTGGCATCTCTCTATAAATTGCATCTTGGAGTAACAAAATAGTTGGTGAAGGAAAATTTAATCAAAGAAGTATAAAAGCCTAGTAAAAGAAGGGATTGCAGAGGTAAAACGTCACTATTCAGCAACAATTAGCTTGTTAATTAATCAGTACAGTGATCATCAAAAGCTGCTGAAGTCTCGGTAGTTAGAGCATGGGCCTCTTAATCTCGGGGTCCTGAGTACAAATTCCACATTTGGACACGGAGACTACTTATAACCCTCTCCCCACCCCCACCAAAAAACTGCTGATGTCCCAAAGAGAGCATGTGCGCCCCCTGGTGGAAGACAGCCTCACTGCTTGTGAAGTAGCCTTGCCAAACAAAAAATCGAACTGAATCATACCAAGTTTCTAGATCGAACTACTCATTTTAACGAAATAATACAGGGACAGACTCCTCTAACTTCTAAACAACACCAAAATGATACATTCAGAAAAGCCCATTTATCTTAACTGTATACAAGTGACTGTTTCTTGAACAAAAATATATTGAAGTGCAGACAAAATGAGAGAGGGAGAGTAAGAGAACCTATAGATTAAAAGAGATGATAACTCAACAGTAAGAAAATGAACACGCAGTGTAACAAATGGGCCAAAGACATTAACAGACAGCTCACTAAAGCAGATAAACAGGGGCGCCTGGGTGGCTCAATCAGATAAGCATCTGCCTTCAGCTCAGGTTATGATCTCAGGGTCCTGGGATGGAGTCCTGGGTCAGGGTCCCCACTCAGTGGGTGTTTGTTTCTCCCTCTGCCTCTCCCCCTGCTCATGCTGTCTCTCAAATAAATAAATAAATCTTAAAAAAAGAAGATATACAGATGGCCAGTAAGCATATGAAAACATGCTCCACATCGTATGTCATCAAAGAAATTGAAAAATTAGAACAATGAGATACCATTCTACAACTATTAGAAGGTCCAAAATCTGGGATCCTGACAACACCAAATGCTGGTGAGAATGTGGAGCAACAGAAGCTCTCATACACTGTTGATGGGAATGCAAAACATTATATTATTATATAATATAATATATATAATATAATATATATTATATATATATTATATAATATATAAAATAAATAAATAAATAAATAAAATAAAGTACTATTCTGGTGAGGGATATTGATAATGGAGGAGACTATGAATGTGTGAGAGAGAGCAGAAAATAGAGATTTTCTTATTAGAGATTTCTTATTAGAGATTTCTTTACCTTATTCTCAGTATAATTGTAAACCTAAAACTAAAACAATCAGCTCTTTTTCTTTTTTTTTTTAAAAAGATTTTATTTATTTATTTTATAGAGATCACAAGTAGGCAGAGAGGCAGGCAGAGAGAGAGGGGGAAGCAGGCTCCCTGCTGAGCAGAAAGCCAGATGTGGGGCTCCATCCCAGGACCCTGAGATCATGACCTGAGCCAAAGACAGAGGCTTAATCCACTGAGCCACCGAGGCGCCCCAACAATCAGCTCTTTTTAAGATGAGAGACAATGAGGGAAATTTGAACACCACCTTGATCTTTTATGACATTAAGGAATAATTGTTATTTTTTACATGATGATATTGTGGTTTTATTTTTAAAGAGGAGTTCTTATATCTTAGAGATATCCTCTGAAATATTTATGGGTGAAAGGGTACAATGCCTGGAATTTACTTCTAAATAACTGGAGAGGGAGGAAAAAGGTTTGAAGGAAATAAGATTAGTAAAAAGTTGGTATTGTTGATGCTGTCTAATAGGTAAATGGGGGGATTATACTCCTTTCATATACTATTTTGTATATGCTTGAAGTTCTTCCAAATAGAAAGTTTTTAAAGATGTATGCCTTGAAGTAGTAAGAAAACTATGCATTTAAGCTATTAGCAATCCTCATTCTATCTTATAATAGCTACACTTTAGACTAAAATTCTTCATCCTTCTTAGGCTAGAGCTCTCCACTCTCTTCTGATGAGATGCAAACAACTGATAGTCAGGTGAGAGTAAGTCCGTGAATGCTTACTTATCCCAATGATCCTCAATGAGGTATTTGACAACCCACATAAATGTTGCTTTGGTGACTAGAGTTAAAGACATCTAGTAATTTCTTGAACTTGGGACCTACATTCTGACTTACTCTATACTTTCCTCATCTCCTACCACCACTACATTTAAAAAGAAAAAGAAAGAAAATCAATATTGTTTTGGAAAATATATTCTTATACCACTGGCTACTGCCTACCATAATTCTACCCCTTCCCATTTACCTATGGCTATGAAACCCATGAAGAAGATGAGTTGAATAAAAATAAAATACAGTGGGGGAGGACGTTCAGTTTACCTACCACACCTGGGAAATGTGGACTCACAAATTCAGGTGGTTGGTAGTACCTGAATATCTACTGGATATTCCCACAAGAGGGCACTCTAGCTTGTGGGAAATTTATGAATACCGTACAATTAAGTTGCGCTTTATATAAGAGCTCATTAACCAGTCCACAAAACCTGGAAGGAGCTACAGCACAGTAGGCAGGGAAAAGGAGCCAGGAGATAAGGTGACAGTGTGTCTTCTGTCAATAAACTCACTTCTTTAAATTAGGATCTAACAAGGGTCTAATACTTACAGGTATGTTTTTAAAAAGTCAGCTTGGTTTGACCCCTGAAAGAGTATACTAGTCAGAGCAGACATGAGATTGAGGCCATGGATTTCAGTGATGTGGGACAGACAGCCGAACTGAGTGCAGGACCCCATCACCAGACTGAATTTGCAACCAGGAACTGAAATGCAAGTTCCATCAAAATTCCCTTTCAAACTTCCAGTCAGAAATGTGAAAGCCTTTGTGCTTCATTTTAAACACTTATTTAAGCATATTTAATTTCTCTATAAATTCCTTTATCTTTTAGTAGGTTTCTTTCATCTTGTTCTTTTGCTTTAAAAAAATTCTATCACCCTACCATACAAGGCATCATTATTTCCAAGGGGGCAAATGGATAAAGGATACTTGCTCATGTTTATTAGAAGATCCATAAGAGGGAGCATTCTACAAATCCCCACTCTGAAATTTTTAAAAAATTAGTGTCTTAGAGGTAGACAGAAACTAATATCATCAGCAACTTTCTGGCAAATTTCATTACTTACAGAGGCAGGTGGTCACATACTCGGTGCCAGAGATGGAGCTTTGAGCTGAACATTATAGTTTCCATCTACAGGACATAGTATGACTACGACTGTCTTAATATCCTACAAATAGCAGAGCAGAAGTTGTTTGACTTCTGAAGCATGTAAGTAGTCCAATCAAGGTCCATTTGCTCAAGTTTTTACTTCTAGTTGGATTCCTGCACTTTCAGCGGCCAGTGATGCCAAACAAGGAACAACTGATTAAAATCATTAACTCCTCATCATAGAAGGTGCCCTCCAGTTCTCTACATTTTGTGTTTTCATTTCAACAATAATTTAAAAAATTTAGTGGGAGTATATTCTAGATCAACCACCTAATAACCTAATACCCAAATGTGCATGTGTGTTTACAATTGGGTGGAGCCAAGTGGAGGCCATGTGATGTTTGGTGCACAATATGAATAAAAATTTCTCAGTCATTCAGAAGTAGGGAAGTGGTGAATGGAGCTACCTCACAGACACAGCAGCTCACAGTAAAGCTTCCATCTTTGTATACCGTGTCCAGCAACAGTTGATTCGGTGAGGTGATAAAACAGGTAAAATGCCGATGTTTTCATTATGTCTTCTTACTCTTAGAATATTTTGTTTCTATTGCATTTTGCAGCCTACTATTAAGGAGATCAGCCCAATAAAACAATTAACTGGTTTGAAATTAACATCATTGTTTAAAAGGAAAGATAAAAACAATGTTCAATGATTCAAATAACCTTCTAGCATGTTCAAAATCAAGGCAATAAACAATGAAGCAGAAAACCCCAAAATGCATCTTTCCATTATTTATCACATCATTGTTTTTGTTTTGTTAAAACATATCCACTATTTGAATTTTTTACTGTTGTGTTTTTGTTTGCACATAATTTGTAAATAAATTTCAGTTCCATAGATGAAATAGAATATAGACAATGAATTTATATGTAATTTGTGTTTGTAAATGTTTAAGTAGTTATAATGAAAATAATTTTATATAATTATATATTTATATATTTTATTAACGATATACTATATAGCAATAATATATATAATAATATAATAATAATATTTTTGTGTATTAAATTCCTTCCAAAATATCATATCACCAAATCTTGGTAATTTGTGTTTACAGCAGGAAACATCCATGCATCCATTCATTCAGCAAACATTTTACTTAGCGTTTTATATATGCCAGACACTAAACTGTGCTGAGAATAAATTAATGAGCAAGACTCAAGAGGACTTACAATCTAATAAAGGAAGGCAATTATGTAGACAAACTGTGTACACGGTGGCTGTGGCAAATGCTTGAGTGAAGTCTCCAGCCTTGGGAAAACAAATCTATCTACCTGTCATTCATTTATCCATCTGTGTATTTACCATGTATTAATTCTGAGTACCTACCAGGTGGTAGGCCTTGCCCTCAGCATAAGGGATACAGAGCTCCGTGAGTTACAGCCCTTGCTTTCAAGGAATCCATTGTTTAGCGTGGGAGCCAGGTAATTAATTAATACTTGGAATAAGCAGGAGATAGTAGAGTCATTTGTCTGGTACCACGGCTGCACAAAGGAAGGAGTCATCAGCTTCCTGGGTGGGGCTTCAGGGGAGGTTTGGAAGTACAGAACACAACAGAACTGGATCTAGAGAGACAGGACAGTGTCATTGAGCAGACAAGAAGAGGGGGTACTCAAGGAAGAGGACAGACTAATACTTTTCATGATCTCCAAATGTTTAGATTTAGGAACTCAGTGTTCAGTCAGACCCTCTCTCAGCCTGAAATGCCCAGGAGTGTCCCATGGGAGAAAGTGAGTGATGACAAGTACCAGAAAAAGTTGTTTGGGTAAGTCCAGCTTATCTAATTAATCATATGTTTTTTTAAACATTTTATTTATTTGACAGACAGAGATCACGAGTAGGCAGAGAGGCAGGCAGAGAGTAAGAGCAGGGAACCAGGCTCCCGGCTGAGCAGAGAGCCCGACGCGGGGCTCGATCCCAGGACCCTGAGATCATGACCTGAGCTGAAAGCAGAGGCCTAACCCACTGAGCCACTCAGGTGCCCCTAATTAATCATATTTGATTGGCCTGGGAGCTCTGGACTATAGCTTCAAATTCAAATCCCCGTGATGGTTTTCAAGGCTCTTAGTAACTTTCTTTCATCTTGTCTATGCTGCCTAACTTTATCCTCTTCCCCTACTTCAGTCCTACATTATAGGGCCAATCACCTTTTTACTGCCCCCCCCCAAAAATATCTCCATATTCACTAGTCTCTCTTCACCTTCTGCCACCAGTCATGTTTGCCTCCTTCCTCTCTGCCAGTCAACAGTTTAGCTCAAGTCCCACATCCTCTCCAAAACTTTGACCTCCGTGGTCCAATGATTTCTGTTTCATTTGCCTTCTGTATTAAACCTGTGCCATGTATTGCTTCCACAAATGGCCCAGATGAACAATTTTTCTAAAATCTCACCCTGCCAAACCTGAATATACCTGGAATACCTATTATATATACCATATCTTGCAGAACATCCTGGAGCAGGGTTAGTTGAAAAGTTTAATTAGCATAAAATGATGTACAATAACATTAGTAAATGTCTGCTGGCTAAAGCTGACAAGCCCTGTCCCCCAGTTGTCCATATGTAATAACTTCATACCAAGTTCACCATGTCTCAAGCAGTGGGAATCATCTCCATCCAAACTTCATCATCTTCATCCACAGCCCACCTTCCTGACCCCATAAACTCAAACCCCGTCAGGAAGCATTCTGTGGTTCTACGTTCTGCTGTTTTGTAGAGGTTTTCAGAATATATCTGAAACCTGGAGAAGAGTCAGAATGCTCACAAATGTCTCTGAAGGAAATTTGGACCTTATTGCCTTTCTCTCACATCACCTTCTTTCCTTTCTTCCAATTGTTTCTTCTTTCTTATGCTAATCAGGGCCATGAACAAACAATCCTCAAATCTCAATGGCTTAAAGTACTGAAAACATATTTCATATCCATGTCAGTCTGTGGCAGGTTGTGGGGATTAGGGAGCAGGGGTGGGCTCTATACAGGCATCAAAGACCCAGGCTGATAATGGCTCCCATGGTCTGCCTGGGCAATGATATCCACCGGGCAGAGGGTGAGGAGGGGAGATGAAAGAAACATGGAATGTGATGCAGGACATTTTAGGAGCCAGAACTATAAAGGGTATATATCGCTTCCATCCACATTCTATTTGGCAGAACTCAATCACAGGACCCCACCTAACTGAAGGTGGGGCATGTAGAGAGAAATGAGATTTAGCTATGTTTCCAGGAAGAGAACAAAATGAGTTTGGTGAACAAACCCTCCATGAGAAATTTATATATATCTTTCCTTAGAGGTCTTTTGTCTCCACCCAGGCCAAGAAAACACACTTTGACATCTCATACAATTTCAACAATGTGTTTGATGGGTCATATACAGTCCAGGTACATTTGTAACAAACATCTTGATCCTGTATCATACACTGCTTTGTATAATTCTCAAATTGCCTCACCTATATACATTAATTCTTCAATAAGATTTCATGGTGGAGGGGGGTGGTAGTGTGAGAGGAAGCAGGCTAGAAAGAGCTGTTTTTCATAGGAAGAGGGAAAAAGGCAAACAACTTAGAACTTTTAGAAACCTAATTGAATGTATATTGATAGATTATATTATCAATCAGTGCGAGAACTTGAGGGGAAATGTATTTATTTCTGAGCAGACTATTTATATCAGGGACAGGTAATTTGGATTTAGAAGCATTAAAGCGGATATTTAAAAAACTTAAATGTAGAGTCTTAAAGGATGCACCCATCATTTCATAGTTAGGGGATGGTGCACATTTCCACTAGATGGCCCTATTTCAAAATATTACAAAGCTGGAGCTGAACAGCTTTCTGATGAATTGCAACTCTCATAACTTTTCAAGTATTTAGGGCACTTCATTATCAATTGTAGCTGGTTTCCTTAAAATACTATTGATGTGGCAAATTTCATCTTTTAGTATGACATGGAAACTGTTTTGGTAAAAGAATTCAGCCCCAAATTTTCTTAATAGAGAATATTTTGTACTGAACAGATCATTTAAAATGAACAACCTGGCACTAGTGAAATGACAATTTGTCCCCCAAAGTGCAGAATCAGCAGTGATATCGGGAGAGTCCACAAAGGAGCACAAGCTGTAAATTTCCCTCGCTCCAAGTGGATTTTAAAACCAACACAGATTCTAGTCCTCTTTTTTTTTTTTCCAGCTCTATTTTGAGACACACATTTCAAAATCCCTAAGGTTATTCTACTATGCTATATGGATTCTGACAACTCCAAATAAGTCAAAACCATCCAATTAAATTATGCTCTGAAACTAAAATTAGATGATTATAATAAAAAGCTGAAAACCCCATATTTAGCAACTAGAGCCTGATAGTTGCCATCATAAAGCTGCCTGAGATTGCTGATGAGAAAGAATAGAAGACACTAATGTCTCTTTTTCCTATCCATGCATCCATTAATCCTGGCATTCTTTGTGTTAGGTGCTGGGTCTCAATGTAAGAAGGAAGTTCATCTAATCAAAATAAAGAAAGTCACAGAAATAGATTACTCATTCCCTTCCTGCCCTTTTCCAACTCTCAGTCCCACTGAAAGTAGACCAAGGGTAAGATCTCCTACCACTTCTGCTCTCTTCTTCTTTCTAAGCAAATCTGATCATAGCAACATTGGTTCATTCCCAGAAACAAAGGAAGTCAACACCAGAGCCTTCTTTCTCCACTCCTACCATCCTTCAGGATTCTTCCTATGTTGAAATAGAGACCTCACACTACACTCAACATTACTAAACCATTCTAATACACATCCACAACTGTAGATAAGAAATCAGAGTACTACATTCAGACTAAAATAATTTCCCTCCACTGTTGTGGTCATATGAGTTATAGTCAGTATTAAACTGAAAACATTTCCCATCCTGGTTCTTCCAAATTATGGCAGTCATGTATTTCCTTGTCCATTAAATTCCAGACCACAAAAATTGCACATTTGCATGTCCAGAGAGTTACGGGATTAAGTGTGGCAAAGGTAATGTGTATATAATGCCACCTTTGACCATGATGAAGTAACAGAGACTGGATTTACCTTTGTGCCTTCAACAAATAGAAAACCAGAAAAAAGTGTATGAAGTTTTCAGACACTGAACAACAAATAATGTAGGACTATGATCCCTGAGAGAAGGGAAATAAATGAAGTGAGCCTTATAATTGCCCCAGTTTTCTGCCTGGAAGAAATTTCTAGTACAGGAAGTGTTACCCAAACAGAGCACACCAGTCTCACTGAGTTGGGAAGACTGAGATTGAAATTTGAAGAGGCCGAGACAGCTAGACTTTCCTTCTGAGAGGAGAGAGCTAATACAGAGAGCTCTGAAATCTTCACCTGGATAACGATCTGTGCCTGTGTGAAGGAAAACTACCTGAGGCCACAGAAAGAAGCCCAGGAAAGATGTACATAAAACAGTGCCTGCAGCTCGCTCAGGGCTTTAAATAGTTCCATTTTCCTACTGACCAGAGTGAAAAGAACTCAAACTATAAAAGACATTAGGTACTGACCTGAGTAAAGTATTGCCCTCTTGATAGTAGATCTACTCTGGATCTATCTTCACAAAGCTTGAAAGCAAACCTTGAAGCAATCCAACTAATTCCAAGTAACTTAACTACACATTGGAATAAAAGTCCAACACTATGTAAGGCATACAACAAAATGCGTCATCAAAAAAGTTAATAACACAATGTTCAGAATTCAATACTTAAAAAATTACCAAGAATGCAAAAGACCAGGAAAATAAGATCCATAGCCAACCAGAGAAAAATCAATCAATCAATACAGTCAAGAGTGATGGAGATAATGAAATTAGGAGACAAAGATGTTTTAAAAAGTTATTATAAACATGTTCCATATATTAAAGAAGGTAGAGAAAAGCATAAGAATGATTAGAAGAGGAAGGAAAGATATAAAAATGATCCATGGAACTTCTGGGCAATAAGAATACACTATCTGAAATGAAAAATACAATGAATGAGACTAGCAACAGTTTAAACCACAGAATAAAAGATCAGTAAATTTGAGACACAGTGATAGAAGCTGTTCTGAATGAATAGCACAGAGAAAAATACTGAAATAAACAGAGCATCAGTGACCTTAGGGACACTTATCAATATGAGACATCAGAGTTCAGATATACCATAACATACCACAAATATAAAGACACAGATAGCTTGAAAGTAAAAGACTGGAAAAGGTATGCAAGGAAAAAAACAATATTTTCAGACAAAGTAAATTTCAGAACAAGGAATATTACCTGGAACAAAGAGAGACATTTGATAATGATAAATGTGTGTCTACCTAATAAAAGCTTCAAATATATGAAGAAAAATTCATAGAAATGAAAGGAAAAATTGATAAATATATAATTATAGCTTGAGACTTCAACACTTTTTTGTCAGTAGTTGATAGAAACAAGCAGCAAGAAAATTAGTAATACATAGGAGATCAAATAACACTACCAATCAACTTAATGTAATTGGTATTTATAGAACATGTCACACAATGACACCAAAAGACACATTCTTTTCAAATGCATGCAGAACATTCACTAAGATAGACTACAGATTAAAAAATGTCTCAAATTTAATGGAACTAAAATCACACAAAATATATTCTCTAACCATGATGGAGTTAAATTGTGTCAATAATAGAAAAAGTACTGGAAAATACTCAACAAGTTGTATATTAGGTAGCAGATTTCTAAATATCTTATGGGTCAAAAATGAAATCACAAAAGAATTAGAAAATATTTTCAACTGAAAGTAGAAAACAAAACACATCAAAATTTGTGGAACTCAGTTAAAGCAGTACTCAGAAAGAGGATTATAGTGTTAACATTGAGATACTACATTACACCAGTTAGAATGGCCAAAATTAACAAGACAGTAAATAATAAGTGTTGAAGAGGATGTGGAGAAAGGGGAACCCTCTTACACTGTTGGGGGGAATGCAACCTGGTGCAGCCACTTTGGAAAACAGTGTGGAGATTCCTTAAGAAATTAAAAATAGAGCTACCCTATGACCCTGCAACTGCACTACTGGGTATTTACCCCAAAGCTACAGATGTAGTGAAAAGAAGGGCCGTCTCTACCCCAATGTTCATAGCAGCAATGGCCACAGTTGCCATTCATCAACAGATGAATGGATAAAGAAGATAAAGAAGATATGGTCCATATGTACAATGGAATATTATGCCTCCATCAGAAAGGATGAATACTCAACTTTTGTATCAACATGGACGGGACTGGAGGAGATTATGCTGACTGGAGGAGATTATGCTGAATGAAATAAGTCAAGCAGAGAGAGTCAATTATCAAATGGTTTCACTTACTTGTGGAACATAAGAAATAACACAGAGGACATTGTGAGAAGGGGAGGAGAAGTGAGTTGGGGGAAATTGGAGGGGGACACAAACCATGAGAGACTGTGAACTCTGAGAAACAAACTGGGGGTTTTGGAGGGGAGGGGAGTGGGGGGTTGGGTGAGCCTGGTGGTTGGTATTAAAGAGGGCACATATTGCATGGAGCACTGGGTGTGATGCATAAACAATGAATCTTGGAACACTGAAAAATAAATTGAATTAAATTTTAAAAAGATTGTAGTGTTAAATCATAATATCTAAGAAAGAGAAAGGCCTTAAATCAATGATCCAAGCTTCCACCTTAAGAAACAAAAAAAGGGGGGGGGCACCTGGGTAGCTCAGTTGGTTAAGCATCTGCCTTCCGCTCAGGTCATGATTTCAATGTCCTGGGATCAAGCCCCATGTGGGGCTCCCTGTTCAGTTGGGAGTCTGCTTGTCTCTCTCCCTCGTCCCTCTTCCTCACTGATGATTACTTTCTCTCTCTTTATCTCAAATAAATAAATAAATAAAATCTTAAAAAAAAAAAGAAACTAGAAAAAAAAGAAGAGCTAATGAAAAACTAAAGGAAGCAAAAGGAAAAAAAATAAATAGCAGAAATTAATGGAAGAGGAAACAGATCATACAGAAAAAGAAATCAATGAAATTAACAATCAGTTTTTTTAAAAGAAAAAATAGTAAATCACAAATTTCAAGCCAGACTGATGGAAAAAACTATAGAGAGAAGGCATAATTTACCAACATTAGTAATGAAAGAGAAGACATCACTACAGAGCCTATAGACATTACAATGAAAATAAGTGTTATGAACAGGGCAACCTGGGTGGCACAGTGGTTAAGTGTTCAACTCATGATTCTGGTTCAGGTCATGATCTCATGGGATCAAGCCCCATGTCAGGCTCCATGCTCAGTGGGGTGTCTGCCTGAGAGTCTCTCCTCTCGCTCTGCCCTTCTCCTCACTTGCAGGTTCTCTCTCTCTCTCTCTCTCCAGAAAAATACTTAAATCTTTTTTTAAAAATATTTTATTTATTTATTCAACAGACAGAGATCATAAGTAGGCAGAGAGGCAGGCAGAGAGAGAGGGAGAGGCAGGCTCCCCGCTGAGCAGAAAGCCTGATGCGGGGCTCGATCCCAGAACCCTGGGATCACGACCTGAGCCAAAGGCAGAGGCCTTTAACCCACTGAGCCACCCAGGCGCCCCAAAATACATAAATCTTAAAAAAAAAAAAAAAAAAAAAAGAAGGGGAGCCTTGGGGGGCCCAGGGGGTTAAAGCCACTGCCTTCAGCTCAGGTCATGATCCCAGGGTCCTGGGATCGAGCCCCGCATCGGGCTCTCTGCTCAGCGGGGAGCCTGCTTCCCTTCCTCTCTCTCTCTGCCTGCCTCTCTGCCTACTTGTGATCTCTGTCTGTCAAATAAATAAATAAAATCTTTAAAAAAAAAAAAGAGTATTGTGAACAACACCATGCTATAAATTAAAAAACTTAGATGAAATGGACAAATTCCTTACAAGACACATACTCCCCAAACCCGTACAATAACAAGTAAATATCACAAGTGGCCCTATTTCTATTAAGGAAATTGAATTTGTAGTTTAAAAACCTCCCCACAGAAAACCTCAGCTCTATATGGCCTCACTGGTGAATTCTATCAAACATGTAAGGAAGACATAATACCATTTCTATACAAACCTTTTCAGAAAATAGAAGAGAGGGGAATACTTCCCCTCTTCTTACTTCTTAGGGGATTACTTCCTAAAGCATTCTATGAGGGAAGGAGTACCCTGGTACCAATACCAAAGACATTATAAGAAAACATAATTACAGACCACCACTATCCCTTATAATAAAAATTCTGAACAAAATTCTAGCAAATCATAGCATGTATTATATAAAATGATAAAAGTATCATGACTGCAGGGCGCCTGGGTGGCTCAGTGGGTTGCGCCACTGCCTTCGGCTCAGGTCATGATCTCAGAGTCCTGGGATCAAGTCCCGCATTGGGCTCTCTGCTCAGTGGGGAGCCTGCTTCTCTCTCTCTCTCTGCCTGCCTCTCCATCTACTTGTGATCTCCCTCTGTCAAATAAATAAATAAAATCTTAAAAAAAAAAAAAGTATCATGACTACATGACTACTACAAGAGCACTGGGTGTTACACACAATTAATGAATCATTGAACACTACATCAAAAACTAATGATGTACTATATATTGGCTACTTTTATTTAAAAAATTTTAAAAAGCATTTATCCCAAGAAATCAATTTTGCTTTCTTTCTCAAAAATTGATCAGTGGACAAGTATATCTTCTTAAAGGCAAAACCAGGATTTCAATACAAAAATCAGTGCAAAGTGCTACTGAAATGTCAAGAGGAATCTATCTAAGAAATATTTATTAAGTACTAATTATATTCCAGGGACTGGAAGAGCATCTTCAAATACAATGATATGCAATATAGCCATAGAACATCCTCTCCTAGAGATGAAATAGCCATCAATAAATGAATCACACTATAATATTCATCAGGATTGTTGGTTATAAAGACAAAACTGACTCGGGCCAAGTTAAGCAGAAAAATAACCTCTTGCAAGAAAATCAGATAGCTCATAGAACTGGTAGAAATAACAAAGAACCAAACTAAGGTAGGAACTGAGGGAGGCCAGGCATAATCAAGATTCTGCTAAAGGAGCTAATACCTGACCCTGATGATGGCCACCCCTGGTTACATGCTGCCATGACACTGCCCAGCCAAGAATAATCCATTATGTGTTTTTGCAGTATTTTCTCAAGACTTATTTCTTGTCCAAGCTAAGATCATATACCTTCCTGGATGTGGGGAGAAGAAATAACCTTCTCCCCGCTTGAGTTTTGGTAATAGGACCTTAAATCTTAGTTAATTGGGTGAAAAGGAAAGAAAAGAGTGCTGCATGCAGAGGAAACTGCATGTTTTGAGGTCCCACAGTAGGAGGGACTATGATGCACATCAGGCACTGAAAGTAAGATGGACCCTGCAGCATCACAAGGGCCACATTAGAGGACTTCAGCACTTCCAGGAACAATGGGAAATCATTTTGGGATGTTAAGCTAGGAGTGACCATTGAATTTGTGTGTTGAAAAGATTACTTTGTACTCTGGAGAACAGACTGGAAGAAACAAGAAATGGAAGCAGGAAGATCAGTTACTTGGCTACTTCGATAATCCAGGAAAGAGGTTGATGCTAGTGGTGGCAGTGGAAGTGGAGAGAGAAGGACAGTCAGGAGCTATGTAGAAGGTATTCAGGACAGGCCGTGATGACAGCAGATGTAGGAAGTGAGAGAGAGGTGGGTCTAGGATGACGCCTAGGTTTCTGACTGGCCAACAGAACCAGTGGTGGCACCAATCACTAAGATAGGGAACACTATGAGAGAGCCACTTGGGCAGAGAAAATCATGAGTTTTAATATTCAACCTGTTTAATTTGAAATGACTTGAGACATCCAAAAGGCAATGTCAGGTAAGTGAGAGAACCCCAATTGAAATGAGTTAAAGAGAGAGAGAGAGAGAGAGAAGACTTGGTGATGCACAAATTGCAAAAGAAAGATCAAGAAAAAAAGAAAGATCATGGAGATAGGTCATCAGACACAGCTGGAGTCAGAAGCTGAAATAATATTGTGACTCATTTTCCCTCCTCATTGCTCAGAAAAAGCAATATTAATCCATTCAAATGAAAAATAAAAATACTTCTTATAAAAAAACCAACTAGGAACTCAAACGTCCTAGAATCAAATAGGAAAGAAAGATAGATGGGTTGAATGAACTTCAAAATCTCATCCAACCCTAAGATTCTATTATATTGTATAAGGTTTTGAATTGTCTAGAATATAGATTTATTTTTATTCAAATAAATTGGTTCCATTTTTTTTCTTAACAGTAACACCTTTATTATTATTATTGTTATTATTATTATTATTTCAAACAAGTTATCTCAGTTTCCCTGATGTAAATATTTAAGAGGCGGTAATGATATGTTGGATAAAAACAAAGTTTAAGGGCACAGAGTCGTAGGTTCAAATTCCATTGAACATTAATTAGTTGTGCAAACTTACACAGTGAATTTCACATTTCTGAGCCTCAATTTTCTAGTTTTCAAAATGAGAATAGTGATAGTGCTTACATCGCAATTTTATGAAGAGTAAGAGGGCTCTCGAATATTAAAAAAAAAAGGCAATGTCAATTAGGTGATTAGATATATGAGTCTGGAACTCAGAAGAAAAAGTCTGTGTGGGAGATATAAATGTGTGAAACGTAAACAGGTCAATAATTGAAGCCATATTATGGATAATATTACCTCAGCAAAGAGGATATGGAGAAGTGGGGAGCAAGGCCTAGAACTGGCCCCAAGAAACTCCTGAATTAGATTTCCTGGGCATGTTAGAGTAGCAAACTTCTTCTTCCTTTTTTAAAGATTACTTATTTATTTATAAGAGAGAGAGAGAAAGAGAGCATAGTGAGTGAGAGAGAACACAGTTGGGGGGGCAGAGGGAGAGGGAGAAGTAGACTCCCTGGTGAGCAGGGAGCCTGATTCAATTCAGGACTCAATCCCAAGACGCTGGGATGATGACTCGAGCCGAAGGTAGATGCTTAACCAACAGAGCCACCCAGGCGTCCTTAGAGTAGCAAACTGTGCGTAACTTTTTGGGTAGAAAAGGAGGGAAAGGGTATATTGACAAAGCATGAACAGTAGGAGAGAGGCCTCCTGGGAAAGGGGACATGCTCATTGAGGCTGAAGGGTGCACAAGAGAATGATGGATGCTGGGGCTGACACAGTAGACACTGAATGATTGTGTATATCAAGAAATTTAGGCTTTCCTATAAACAGTCCATCAAATTTTATAATCAGAGTGACAAGGTTTGTAAAAAGAAAATCTGTCCCCAAAAAAGGAAGTCAGCCAAGAGAAGGAAGAGCTTGAGGCAAAAAGAACCAGTTAAGAGGCTACAAAGACTCAACACACACAAAACAGAAAATCATATCAAAAAATGGGCAGAAGATATGAACAGACACTTCTCCAATGAAGACATACGAGTGGCTATCAGACACATGAAAAAATGTTCATCATCACTAGCCATCAGGGAGATTCAAATTAAAACCACATTGAGATACCACC